>NC_134413.1:3197129-3554629 GCF_038048845.1 Mixophyes fleayi | reverse complement strand
TCAACAGCCACGAATGTGTCGTGTGGACATTGTGCTGCGCATATTGCAGTAGGAATCTCTGCTAATTTTTCTGTGCACCGGTTAATGAGCGGAGATTCCAGCTGTAACATCGGTTCATAGTGTCTCTGCTGTCGTTCTGGGAACAGTTTGCATGGAAATGAATTCCCCTCGTTGTCTTTATAATGTGTCACCTTTCTGTGTTGGCCCAATGTGAAAAAAACGTCATTGTGTTTAATATTGCGCTTCTCCTCCAAAGTGCTTCTGGAAGGTTTATATGCAAACTCCAAATCCAGCGAGCGTGGACCACCCATAATGTAATGTTAGGCTCCGTGGAAACTGAAGGTCATTATTATTATCATTTATTTGTTAAGCGCCACAAGGTTTCCGCAGCTCGGAAACCAGCTGGGGTCCCAATCGGATTACACAACAACACGTTGACCTCATTACATATTTATGTGCTAGAAAGTTTCCCTTTGTGTTGGTCGTTAAGCTCTGATCGTGACAAACAGATGGAAAGTCTGCAGCGTGCAAAGAGAATCAGCAGATTGCTGTCCGGTGGTTCCCGTCACCCGTCCTGCCAATCCCGCTTGTCCAGCAGACGAGGTAAGATCGCCGCACATAATGTAACCGTAATCATTATTTATTGACTTGCAGACAATTCACAATATTAGAACAAATACATTCAATCGACTTTACCCGTTGTTATATGAATGTGACTTTGCATTTGATGTTCTCTTATGTCCAATGTTTTATTTGTGGTTTGTTTTTTAAAAAAGAAACTGATGTTAATAAAGTGTGTATAGAGAATATATATGTTTAGTGATCAGGAAGATCTATTATTTCATTAATCAGTATAATCATTGATTAATCAGGTCACTGCTCCGCTATCACACGGACACACAAATCTCTGTATTTACGTCAGGTTAACGTGCTCTGCTCTAACAGTCTAATGGTGCGCTGAGATTATATCTAATGGGGCACAAATCACAGCGTGTATGGGCACTAACCATCAGCAATCCCCGATTATCTGATCAGATGCCTTTTGGCACCGACGGTAAATTAAAGTACGTTTAGTGTATGAGGCTGTTGTCTGACTGCGCTAATGGTGCCCTGTTGAAGCGCCAAACCACCGGATCTTACAGATCTGGTCACACGTGTAGAGATCCAGCCTTAACTAATATGTAGGTAAATGCAGGGACATAGAGGAGCCTGGGACGCCCCTTTCTATCCCAGCTTTTTGTATGTTACATGGTTTCCATTATTCTACAGCAGGACACGTACAGTTGACCATTGTGTACAGCGTGAATCTGACACTGGCTTCAGGCCTTAAGTAGGAGACTAATCAGAGAGACCTCTGTTTTATATGGTGACGGAACTTATATATGATACTCTACCTCCTACTGTAAATAAGGATATTATAATATATATTGGGGGATGTGCATAACCTCCATCTTACTAATCCGTTAGTTACATTCTACTCACGCTCATGCGGCTTGCAGTCTCCTAGGTAACAGGAATACTCTGTACAAACTGAGCGATAAACAGCCTAATATAAATGTATTCTTACAGAATTGGAAAGTGATAGATTTATTCACTTGTAATAAACACCTGAAAGGAATGAGGTTACATTCTTTACTATAGCTTACAAATGAAAGAAATTATCTGCTCTCCACATCTTAATTAAAAATATATATTTATCATATAGCAGTTGTGTCACTGAAGAGGATATTGGCAGATAACTTATTGATGATTATGAAGACTTATGAAACTGTATTTTCTTTAATGAATCATTTATCTGTCATTTAGAGGATTCCTGGCGGGGTCTCAGAGTGCAAACGACACCGTCTCGTGGTCTCAGGGTCCCAGTATCCATTATATCATAGGACTGTCCCGGGACCAGCTCAAACTCAAACCTCTGGAGCAGTTTGCTTAGAACCACTTTGGCCTCGAGCTGCAGGAAGAAAGGTGAGAGGTCAGGAACAGAAGAGACAAAACTGAACAAAAATATTTATTCAAGCAAAAATCTTTTTTTTTTTTTTGAGGCTGCAAGTTTTTAAAATGAATGTGGTTATTTCTGGGAGGTTAGATAGAACTTATCCTATAACTACAATATCTGTATCAATGTATGATCGCTTTTTCCTTTAAACCCTTATAGTTTTTGCTGTGGCAGCCGAGTATTAATCATCTGTCTTGGTGAAAAAAAATAATTTAACAATTTAATAAGCTGTGATAATAAGTTACATCTATCACTGGGTAAGTTAATACATAGGCCGTGTAATTTTTCTTCTACAGAGATTGGCTTGGTCAGTCGCCGCATCTATGCAGTTGTTTCTGTGGCGGGCAGAGGTCGGCTGGGGGGAGATGGGGACACAATTCCGTACTGTGCGCAAAACGTCCACAGTCAGCCAGACTAAGGGGCTTATTTATCAAAGAGCAATGAGGCTTTTTCCTTTCGTATCACCCTATTTAAAACATGGTGGTACGTGCGACCACTGCAATACTTTAACCCTTACCACTTCAATTATCGCTCATCTACCCTGGCAAGATTTTCTTGATAAATTACGGCAAAAAAGTGATTTTATCATGGTCATGTAATATAATTCTTCCTTTCTGACACATTTTGATAAGTTGGGACCTAAGATGATCAGACAGTGACTGTATCCTGCTGCCCTCTGGTGGACACTTCACAAATTACAGTGGAGCAAACCTGATCAGATTCTTGGGAATAGAATCTTTACATTAATAGTACAAGATCATCATCATCAGGATGCACAGAACCAGCAGGGAATAATTAACTGTAAGAACCACAAGCATTTTGATTTATGAGAAATTAGAAACTGTGTATAATACTTCTACAGTCCAGCCAGCAGCCCTGGTAAGGAAACGGCGCTGGGCTATGTTGTGCCAGTGCTCGTCAGAGGGCTCTGTAGCAGCATGAGGCGGTTACCAGAACATGTCTATGGGGTACTTCCCAATGACCCCCCTTCCCCCTTGAGTATAAAATAAGTATTTTGGACCATTCACTTTGTTGCTATAAACATGTCATGTTTGTGGCCTTTTCAAAAATATAGTTACTGTTCTGGTTAACAGCAGCGCAGAGGAAAAATGGAGGTGTTGTCCGTAGTAGCCAATCAGATCAGAGCTATCATTTATCTAGTACATTCTATGAAATGATAGTGGAAGTGTTGCTCATAGCAACCAGATTCTAGCTGTTACTTTTTTAAAGGTTTGATACATTTACCCAGTAGAGTCCTCCTCAAAATATATTTTGACATTTGTCTATAGTAAGTTACTTTATAATATCATTAGCAATATCACAGTTTGACAGTGTATAGTTTTATAATGAGGGTCATTGTGTTCATCAGTCCTATATACTGTTACAAATGTTTACAGCCCGCTCTGTCTATAAGACCATACGGTGGCGTCATATCAGATATTCTCTAGTTATTTATAATGACAACAAACCGTTCAGCTGTGAATGTATTTATTTTGAGGATAGTTTACATTCACAAATATATGTAGGATTTCCTAGCTTTTGATATAACCTAAATCATCTGTCCCGATTTTAGGCAGGATCGTCCCATTTTAAGTGAACATTCGCGCCTGTTGGGCGCTGTCCCGCTACACTCTGTGTAGGTGCCATGGGCATACCTCAGGGCAGGGGTATATCTAGGGGAGGAGGGTTGGGGTAACCTAGCTCTGCAGAAGTGCTACGAACGACCCCAGCACGGGTGACTACGCCCGCTTTTCCCTGGCGCTCCACCGGTTTCATGATTTTTCTTTTTGGGTATTGACCTAAACTCTAGTATAATACTGATCCCTATCCCAACATACACTGACTGTTTATATATGTATAATAATGTAACATACAAGGCATCCCTTTGATCTACCTTCATACATACGTGTACAACTAATGCATCTTAGCATTTATTTGTATGTTTGTAGATAAAGATCTCTGTGAATCCTATGTATGTATATTTGGGAGTTAGTGTCTGACACGACACCCCGTCAGTATGTAATACAGCTAGAATAGCTCATCTTGTGGATCACATACCTGGGAAAA
Organism: Mixophyes fleayi; assembly: GCF_038048845.1. Classification (NCBI taxonomy): domain Eukaryota; kingdom Metazoa; phylum Chordata; class Amphibia; order Anura; family Limnodynastidae; genus Mixophyes; species Mixophyes fleayi. Next base: position 3,550,566 of record NC_134413.1, on the reverse strand, counting down.
CACTTGTCCCAGACAGGAGCGAGGTCCGAGCATGAACGGGAAGTAGCAGTAATATGGCCTGAAAGACAACGGTCCTACAATGAGAACTACTCATAAACCTTCCACAAATTCATTGCGTCACTTACAAAAAACACTGGGGCGCAGAAAGATGGTGCTGCCACCTTCTGCAACCAGCGTGGCATTATATGTTGTCCATTAGATAATAGGAAAAAATGATCAAAGGTTTGTTTCTAATATCTATTCTGCGCATTCTTTGTGCAGGAACAGGGCGATACTTTGCTCAACGCTTAGGCTGCTTACTTACTTTCTTTTAAAATAACTTGTATAATGCCGCACCTAAAACACAATGGTGTGGTAACCAGTGCTCGATGTGTTAAGTGTCCTTCATTGACCCCCTTGCAGTCACGTGTAAAGACTGCTCTTACTAAAGATCGTCTCTAAGGGTCACTTCTCCTTGCTCATCCTCCTGAACCTCTCTGCTTCTTTCAGCACTATAGACCCCTCACTCCATGGGCCCTTGTTGCACCATTCTCTCCTGGTTCACTTAATACCTATCCAACCGCTCCTCCTGCCCATCCTCTACCTACTGGAGTCCCTCAAAGCTCCATCCTAGGCCCTCTGCTCTTCTCTGTACACCTCCTCCCTTGGTGACCTAGTGAACTCCTTGACAACACCCAAATCTATCTCTCCCCTTCTCTCCTCTCTCATGTGTCTACCTATTGCTCTATCTCCGCATGGATGTCCCAACGTCACCTTATGCTCATCCTCTTCCCTCCAAATCTCCCCACCTCTCCCTCTGTGAGGACAACACTCTGCTCTCCTCTGTTCACATGTCTGCCGGGTGTCATCCTCAACTTCTCCCTTCTCCAGTCCCTTTCCCAAGACTTTTGCTTCCACCATCGAAACATCACCAGGATTAGATCTTACCTTAATCATAACACAGCCAAAACTCTTACGCTTTACTCCTCGTGTGTACACTAAGATGAGAATATCTTCTACTGTGTATTCCACTTACTTTGGAGCTGAAGGATGAAATCTTTCTGGATCAAACTTGAAAGGATCTGGGAAGAATTTCTCCAACCTGCCCATGCTATACGTACTGAACTAGAGACATAAGACAAGTGAATAAAGACCTTGCAGATGGCCGGTCATAGACGTAAGGGGTTCTATAATCACTCACAACAATCGATGTTCCTCCTGGAATCTTGATGCCTTCAATAACTATGTCGTCCTTTATGTAACGCGATGTTCCTGGACCAGGTGGGTAAAGTCGCAGCGTTTCCTTCAGGACCTAGACCCCCACAATAATATCAATGTTTGTGATCTTTCTGTCCCAAACCCCTAAGACACCCAAGTACTTACCTGGGTCATATAGCCGAGTTTGTTTATATCATCGTAGCTGATGTCCCGCTTGAAGCCAATGACCTCATCCAGCTCTGAACGGAGCCTGGAAGGAGCAGAACATTCACATGTGATCTGAAGAAGAACTTTAAACTTTTGTGCAAGATGTTTTTACAATTTTAATAAACCCTACAGCCCCGCCCCCCAACCCTGCTACACTGTGGGGTTCTCATCCTCAGAGCACTTGTGGTTCAGAAGCGCCCCCCCCCCCCCCCCCCAGTGAGTTAACTCACCTGAGTAATCAATCAGGAGGAGGGGTTACAAATACCTCAATACTCTAAAAGAAACTACAATCTTTCTCTGAAGAAGCCCCTATACCTGGGTGAAATGCGTTGGGTAAAATTAAGCAAAACCTTGACGGGAAGCCCTGGTTACCTGTGAAGACCTATACCAGCACAAGACGAGATATTACTGTCAGAACCTGCGCAGAGAAAACTGCACCGACTGCCCGAATCAACAGGGAGCATCCGCTATTGTGAAACACAAACTGTAAGTGACTTTTACCTACACATCTATCTGAACAGACAGCCAAGACCATTTCTTTTCAGTCCCAGCACTTGACATACCGCTAGGGACTGCTCTTAAAACACCAACATCTTCCACTTAACACAGAACAGATAGTTGCATCTTTTTTTTCTCCTTATTTGAACCTTACAAAAACCATCGATCATCAGAGCCTCCGGGTCATGAACTCTTCCAGAATCTCACAGCTATTTGGTTCATTCTGCTGTATTAACCTACATATTGTTTTGTCTATATCTGCGTACGTTTTATAGTGTGCGTATATTCTGTGATCTTAATCCCCCTAAATCGTCCTCGAACAGGAAATAATAGTATATGAATTATTATTATTATTATCTTTGACTTATAAGGCGCCACAAAGGGTCCGCAGCGCCGTACATTACATATACAGAAAACAGAGCCAAGACACTACATGATACAAATATATACAAACACAGGTGACAGGGTAAAGCAAATCAAATTATATCTGACAGATAGTGAAAGGGATAGTAGAAATCAGCGAGAAGAAGGCCGAAGATTAATAAAACAGGGAAAACAGGGCTAGCGAAGCAGCCAAGAGGTACAGAAGGTGAAGGAACTGTAGAAGGAGCACACAAGGAAAGAGGGCCCTGCTCATGAGAGCTAACAACCTAGAGGGAGGGGGAGACACATAAATGGGGGTACTAACTAGGGGAGAGAGCCAGGACAAGAAAGTTAGGAGGACTGATAGACTTGAATAAAATAATGAGTCTTAAGGGCACGCTTGAAGCCTTTGAGAGTAGATGCTAACCTGATGGAACATGGAAGATCGTTCCACAGCTGGGGAGCAGCCCGGGCAAAGTCCTGAAGACGGGAGTGAGAGGAGGTGATCAGGGAAGCAGTGAGGCGGCGGTCAGAGGCAGAGCGGAGGGGGCAGGTAGGTAGGTAGGTGGAGATGAGATTGGAGATGTAGAGATGTGTACTAATGTACGTACTGACATATAGTAATGTGTTATTAATGTGATATTTAATCACTGTTCTCACATATAGTAAACACACCTTTTTACTTTTACATAGAGTTTCTGACCCTTACTCACCCTGCACATCTCATACCACCACCCCGTGCACTAGGAATGTTCCTCATCTCTCTCTCTCAGTCAGCAGCCCCCTCCATGTATAATATGCCGATATAGCAGCACAGCAAAGTGTATCTTTTCCAAACAGCCTCATTTAGCAAATGACCTCACTTAGTCAGTTGGGGACGTAATATCAATTATGGGAATCGCTTGGGCCAAAAGAGCTGTGGCAAAGTTTGTCCTGAATTTTGTTTAAATACCTGTAATGCAGGAGATCTTTTTATGATGGATAACTAAAAAATAATAATTAATTTCTGAGTAGGTATAACATTTAGTCTCGGTAGAAGCATAGGAGGAAGGGATAACACAAATGCCAATCCTTCTCCCCACAGGACATATAGCAGGAAAGAACCTCATTTAGTTACATTGCTTTATGATCGTTGTCTGATGTTCAGGTACTGAGGGGTTGTACAACGTACTCTTTACAGGGACCACATAACTACCACAACATTTAGCCTCACAGTCATCAAGGCTAAGTACTAGGACGTATAACGGGGACTGCACAGATGGATGGAAAGCCCCTTCTAGCATACACTCACCTGTGAGTAACTGAGGAACTGCTGTTCCCAGCAGTAGCTGGTATGTAACCTGATACTACATCCTCATGTGAGAAGCTGTAATAAGTATAATTTCAATTGAACCGAGATCATCAACATTTATTTATATAGTGCCACAAGATCTCATGTGGTCATACACAGCCACCAGATTAAAGACACCATACACCCCAGGTGCAGAGACATTATACCAGGTACTATACTGTACGCAGAGAAGTATAATAAGGACCCAGCTGTGGTAAGTTACACATGTCCTTATAATCACCACTGCCCAATAATCACAAAGCTAAACCAGTTTCCCTTGTTACCATATTTAACTGTACATAATGCAGGTATCAATGTTTTGATAATACCACTAACCTTAAAGTTATCATTATACGTTTACATTGTGTTAAATAAAATATAATATAAAACTGCTATCTTTGGAGATGATTTAGTCAATAAATGCAGTAATAAGTTTTGTGACATCACCTACCTCACACGGTTTGGGGGTCCTTGCAGTAGGTGACCGCAGATACTTATGTACCCACAGGCAAAAAACGAGATGTGTTAGCGGAGACTGGTTCTCGCACTATTACTTTCAGGCACGTTTCATCCAATGCAATGTAAAAGTGTAATGTTTAATAAATCGATAGGATTGTATTTTTAATCGTCCGTTCACTGTATTTTACTATAATGCTAGAGTTGTCCTTAATAATTAAGATAAAAAACGAAGATTCCTATATTGAATGAAATACCTTTGTCACTAGCTACTTTAAAAAATAGAGTTTCATGTATTACTTGTGAACCCTAAATCTATATGTAAACTAGATTTACCCATATATTTAGTATAAACGCTGCCTTCTGTTGTATTCACAAGTCCCATGTAAACACCAAGGTGTGGAAAGTAATTGTATATGGGAACCAGCCCCTGATTAACATTCTGGGGTAAATGTATTAAGCTGCCAGTTTCCCACATGGTTGAAAAGGGGAGATGTTGCCTATAGCAACCAGATTCCATCAGTTTGTAGAATGTACTAAATTAATGATAAATAGAATCTGGTCGCTATAGGCAACATCTCCACTTTTCAAACCCTCCAGAAACTCGCAGCTTAATACATTTACCCCTCTATGTTCAATAACAATAACAAGTATTAAGTTAAAGGTTTAGAGTCTTGGAAATGTCAGTCATCTGTTGTTAAATCCTTAATAATTTAAGACTAAATATGACTTCACTAATTATAATATTTCTATTTCAGATTTACCTGTGATTTAATTGACCAAAGATCTAGATGTCAACATTGCCGGAGGGACCAAAACAAAGACGTCATTTTATCCGCCCAGCGAGAGACGGAGCTTATTGCATATTATTATTAACTTCTTTTTGGAACATTGTATAAACACTGTAATTACTTATGTATATGTATGAACTGATCCCATTGGTCAGATAGTAGAAGTCTTCTCTCTCACTGATTATGGTCACAGGGTTCAGTAATGAAACTCTAGGTGAACGCTAATGTTTTATTAATAAATGAATTTATTTTCCCTTTAAGCAACTGAATCGGACAATCAATTACTCGCTTTAAGAGCAATGAAAGTATTTCAGTGTACAGTATTGATGCAAGTGCTAAAGCCACATTTACAAATCCGTACATTGTGCAAACACACACACGTAATGCAGACAGTCCCATCAGTCTCAGGATTCACTTAAGCCTAAAATATGGCAAAAATCAAGCATTTCAGGAAAAAACACAAAATATGAAATAAAGGGTTTGTCCTAAAATGTTAGTTAATTGGACTCTATCCGCTGTGCACATATTCAGGTGGATCTGCAGAACGCATCACCCCATAACCCTCTGAGCGGGCAGCGAGCCTACACCTTTAACAAACAAATAGGCAAATTTACACAAATAAAAACCCAAACTTTACACAGTGATTTAGTGCATGTGTATATAACATTGTACTTTGTGTATTGTTGTAACAATACACATGTCGAGCCGTCCGTCTGACAGCGGCAGGCGCTGTGGTTACCATGCTGCGCCTGCGTCGTACTCGCCTGTGTATGATCTCCGGCTGTCGCGTCAGCTCCATCGCTGCGAAGGACAGCTGGTTGGCGGTAGTCTCTTGTCCTGTATGAGACGCACAACAGCTGTTAGAGGTTTATTATATTATATACATGTATATTGCAAAAACAAGTATTCACACTCTCTTGGTAATTTTCACACTTTATTTTCTTACATCATGGAGTAAAAAACACCAAGACATGGATGTAACAATGTAAGATGGCAAAACATGGTTCTGGGAGTTTTGCACATATTCTTTCCCTTTGCACCTCCAACGACCCCTGGGGCCTGTGGGCAACGTTAATGCCCCTGGCAGTGTGGATGGCATCACTAAGGGCCCGTGGACCCTGCTGTTGGGAGATTATATTTACAGCTCACTCTGATAAAATAGCCTTCGCTGGAGACCTCTCAATTCACAATGGTTGGTGAAATAGGGAACTATAGGGGGGACGATGGCTCCAGCATCATCTACGTACCAGCTATAAAGAACGTGATAAAATTATCCAGCATAATCTCGTCATCCAGGCCGTTCTCTTCCTCTGAAAACATGGAGACAAGAAGATGGTTCAGTTTACACATTAACCCTAAAACTTAATCTGTCCAATAGGATACAATGTATGTATTTACTAGAAATGACATCACCGAGGCATCGTTATGCTGTGTAACATAACATTCCAGGAAACATTGTTTTATTACAACATTTTGCACCTTGGACACAATGTCTGTGTGGAAATGGAAGCTTGGTTTGAGCTTTCTGTTCTACTGTTAGGACAAATAAAAGTCAACCTTTTACATATTTAAATATACAGGATATATATGTTCTACTGACTGTGTCTACTACTAGCACCCCAAAAAATAAGACTAATGACAGGGGCGGGTCAGTAACCAGATTCACTTTAAAAAGTACCGGCCTGTAAACAATAAATTATTGCATTCTTTTTTTTCCCCATTTACACTGCATCGCAGAACGACAAGAACAGTTACAAGTATTGCTGCGATATTTAGTAAATGGGCGAGATATTTCGGCAGGGTTATAAACAGCCAACAGCAATATTATCACAAGCGGTAACTTCTGATTTTAATTACCAATTGGGCTCTAGATTTACTAAAACTAAAAGTGGAGGTGTTGCTCATAGCAACCAATTATATTCTACTGTCACTCTCTGGACTGCACTAGATCAGTAGATCCCAAACTTTTTCAGTTTAAGGCACCCTTAGAGTCTCCATAATTTTTTGAAGGCACCCCTAAGCCAAAATAATTACCAATTAGTCCCCCGCCTTGCTTACCACTGGCCCTGGCCGAGGCACCTCTGCGAGATCACCGAGGCACTCCAGGGAGCCTAGGCACACAGTTTGGGAACCACTGCACTAGATAAATGATAGCTGGAATCTGATTGGAGGCGTTTCCCACCACCCTCCGGCCTCACTCATGTAGCCTTTGAATTCTGAGACTGCACCCTACTAAAAAGAGTATGAGCACAGGAGACATTATCCAGGGCAAGCACAGGACAGATACCTGCGCACTGCAAGATTTTGGTCAGGATGTCTTTAGGAAGCTCCTCTCCGCTCAGCATTTCTTGTTTCCGTTTCATGATACATTCCCGGCCAGTTCTCCGCAGCAGATCCACACATTTCTCCACTTCCCGGATATAAGCCCAGTGCTGCGGCATATACTGGGAGAGAGGAAACACAGTCAGCCAGCATAGGGAATACCACGTTCTGATCAGCATAAATCAGTGTGGAGCAATAGAGCTAAATGTGCGACTCCATAATGCTCATTACAACTGGACAACATTCTGTAGTAACTCTACCATGTCCCATCTGTCCCTGAATCACATCCACCAGCAACATCGTACAGGAAAAGAACTACAAGTGTTGTGCCCAGCTTAGGAGATACATATAGGGGTCTATGCAGCAAGCAAAAACTTACTTAAAAGATTTACGGCTGTTTCCGCATCTTTTAAGTAAGTTTGCTATATATTAACTGCCCAACGGAGGAGATTTAATAGAGATCTCCTCCGTTTAGGCAGACACCGTGCAGCATCGCAATCTCCATAGATTATTATGGGGACTTCAATGCATGAAGCTTTGATAAGCTTCGCATTGCACGGACAGGTTACACCACCTCAGGATGGCGTTACCTGTCACTTCCTATGGGATTCTGCTGAAGCCTCTCTGGCTTCGCAGAATCCGGTGACAGTGGAAGTGCTGTGCGCAGCGGAAGCTGCCGGTGAGCAGGAAAAAAAAAAGACCGCAGGAGAGTGTCACTTCGCCGGGGTGCCCAGAGTAGCCCCGTCATGATGCATCGTCCCGGTACCTAAATAGGCATCACTGCGATGTGCAGCGATACACATTTAGCTGTACTGCATCTTAGTGATGCGTAGACCCCATAGTGAGCGTACATAGATACAGGAGACTGCAGAGCCGCTATACGCGGTTAGTAGTCACTGGAAAGGAAACACCAGTTTAGTGAATCATTAAATAGTGATCTGGTGACCGCACCGGCACTGCTTCTGGAACGGACTTCGAACGCTCAACGTACCCTGGGCGCAGCTTGCGCAGTGCCCATCGTATCGTTTCCAAGCACACAATGACCCTGTCAGAAGCAATAAGAACAGCAGGCGCTGTACTGATGTGTCCTTTGTGTGCTATAATCCCCATCATTATAGGTGTAATAATGCTCTGGTACATGAAATACTAACTTATAAAGCCCAGAGCATAAATACAGAGTGATAAATGGATTAAATATACAGAAGAGGTTGTGTTGTACAGTTGGTCAATACTGAAAAATAGAGACACAGGTAGAGATCAAAGTCATCAGGGACAAATGTATAAAACCTGGGACTGTAGCTAGAAATTAGGGACTGTTGACAACTATTAACTTGCTGCATTTTGGGCTGTGCTTGAAGTCAGTACTGAGTACCAACAATGTGGTTACCATAGTGATCAGATTACTCCCTCTAATATTGCGTTCCCTCCTGGTGACTGCACAGAAACATACAGTGTCACACCTGTCCGTAAGTACATATCCTAAGAAAGGGGTCTTTTTTTCACCGATTAGCGTTATGGGAAAACAAAACTGAAGCAGCAGGTGAGAGTTTAGCGCCTAGATCAAGCTGGACCATGAAAGTCAAAGAGCAAATCGGAGGCCACAGATGGAGATGAGTGGGGCTTGAGGAGTATTTTGTAGGTATAAAAGGAGGACGTTAAGCAGATCTTAGAGAGCGTAAAAGGTTTGAAACAAGATGAATCCACCTTGGTAATGGGAGTATACATCAGAGCAGCCGCAGGGGAGGGAAGGGGGCCAGTAGGAGACATAGGCCTGAGATAGAAGTGGGTGTAGGGAGTGAAGAGCCTGGATTTTGGTAGGGAGCAGGCTGATGCACTGTAATTAAGTGGTGGCAGATACCCGGGATTAGCATATTGTACTTGGAGCTGCATCTAGCAGAGACTGGACAGGAGAGAAAGAGTTGAGATCCGGGTTGTCCAGTAAGACAGATTACACCAATACTGATGGGGAAAGTAGCAGTTTGTCTGTAGAGAGACGCAGGACAGGTTATATTTACATTACTGAGGAGGTGGCTCCTGTTTGTAAAGGATGTAAACATGGAAATGGATTCTGACACTGGAACAAGATGCATTGAGGCCACAGGTCTGTGTTAGACATGTTCAGTTTGAGTGTCTCAGTCATCAGATACAAAGAAAGATCTGACAAGGAATGGGAGGAGGGAGGTCAGATGTGGACAGATCGAGCTCTATCAAGGGGACATTAAACCTACCATTGGCGGTGTGTGCTCTCTCTGTATAACAGATTAAAGTGCTGACGGTATAACAACTGTGGCTTTATAAAGAGGGAGAACTAGACGGGCGCACGTGTACCCTGACAGGCATCGTGTGAGCTCCGCTCCAGCTATATCAGGACTGTAAATGCCAAGGTAGAGATTTACACTAAAACTGGTCACAACACTCTTTACTAATGGTATTGATGTTGGGGGAGCGCATGGCACCACTGAGGAGGCAAATGGATACTGTGGAAAAGCTACAACATTTGGAGTTTCTCTATACTGTGTCAGGGCCTGCGATCTATCCATGGACCAGGTATCAACTTACTGGAGGATACAGTAATCCTTCTCCTTAGATATACGCCAGAGACACTGCTGACCAAGAGTCTGGGCTGAGAATAAGTGATCACTTTGTGGCTCTTCCAGAGAGAACAGAGGACCCCAAACCGGTCTGGATTTCAACCAGCTAAAGACGCTTTAACTTCCCAGCTCTATACTGGTGCGTGGAGAGGCACAGACACTTATAGTAAGTCTTATGTATAATACACTAGTCTGTACCCTATTCTCTATGTATACAGTGGTGCCAATAAACACTTTAATTAATTAATAAAAATTAAATAAAAAGGGATCGCTGTACTCGTCCTATGACCCCCCTACCTCCAGGATTACATCAATCAGTCTCTCTTACCTTCATGAATGGGTGTTGGAGATATTGAATCATCCCTTTCAGGACCGTGGAAATGGCATCAGGGAACGCCGTCTTGTTTCCCTCCACCAGGCCGAGATCCATCCCGAACGCGGCCTGCAGAGGTGACGATCTATTTATATTGCGTGAAGATTACCATACGGTATATACCGGAGTGAGAGCGTTGGAACTCACCTTTGTGATGACGTCCAGCGTGACGCGGTTGATGGCCGCGTGTAGACTCACTTCCTGCTTCCCGTCCGCTCGCTCAGACAGTTGTTCCATCAGCTGCTCCGCCCGTTCATTAAACACCTCCATCACCTGCACCAGGTACCTACAAGAACCTTGTGTGAGGACCAGGCCGGGACAGACAGGGGGCTTTTATGAAAAGCGTTCTACAGGTCATAATTTTGGGATAGCAGGTGGACCGATAGCAGCACCACCCATCTGATGAGCAGAATAAAAAAAATAAAAACCTACGTAAACAAAACATTTAAAACAACAGCCATGGAGGGCGGAAATACAGATTTAGAGGGGGTGATAGAGGTAACCGCTGTAAGAACCTAAGAGAAAAATCCAGATATGATAAGGACTATGCTCAGTAGTTGGGGAATCCAGGAAACAAACTAACACATAATTATACATTAGATTTCCACTAATAGTGCTTGGGGTGTTCTCAGACAGAGAAGTGGCAGATTTCTAAGTACTTCTCAACTCACGTGTGGCCAAACGCTGGATCCATAATACGCCTCTGTTTACGCCAATGTTCATGGTCAGGATCTGTCAGCAACCCTTTCCCCATGAATCTGTGAAGCAGAGAAAAAACAGTGACCCCTGCAGTTTGTCAATGATTATATAAAGTCTCTACGCTAATTGTTTAAATATTAAAGAACTCCTCCTTCTTACCAATCATATTAGAGTGGTGCATTCTACTCAACCAATTAGAACAGTCCTTTTTACTATCCAATCATCACCAATTTATCCAAATCACAGTCCGTGGGGTCTATAGTTTCCATCCTATAGCATCACCCAAATCAAGGACATATCTCCACCATACATCATATTATTATAGAGAGATTACAAATTTCAACATGTCCTATAACCTTACGGAAAGGAGGATTCACTTAATTCACATCATCTGCTTCGAAAATACTCAGTGCATCAATGACAGTATATTAGTAATGCAAGACACAAATATTATAATCACTGATGGGTAATACAGCAATCTAAATACTTAGTACTCTGCATTAAATGTTTTGCTGGACAACCGACATATGTATAAAACATTAGTAAATATACAGAACTCAAATATTAAAACATTTCTCACTATAGCATAATAAAAGATTATATATATATATATTCCCTAGATAAGAACGTGTTCTGACCACGGTCCTTTGGCCTGGACTGTATAATAATCTACAAGAGAAGGTCTATACGTTCCCTCCCCACCACATGTAGATTATACAGTTTGCCTACCTTGTGCTAAACAGATAAAAGAGCCGCTTGTAGGTAAATGGGTCCTTAGGGTAGATGGGCGACATCATAATCTCCTGTACAGGGAATAAATGGAACAATATAGTAACATTGTATGTAACATTCTCTCGTCCTGTAGCTACAATGCTTTCTATGAAACACTCAGTAGATGAAACGCGTGGAGCGTACTACATGTTATCAGACGTTCCGCCAGCCTAGTTTATTGCTGCCAGCAGCACAGATAGGACAGAACAGCAGCAGGAAGTTACTCCTTTATCTACAACACTGTCCGTGTTCTCAGCCACAACCTCTGGGGAAGTCGTTCCACGGCTGAGCACACCTCTCATCTCTGAAATACAAGCTGGATTATAAAACAAAGCTGCTAATAACCTTCACAAATATATTTGTAAACGTTTATTGTGATCGTATTAGAACTGAAGATATCAGAGATAAAGTTGTGGTCCTGGAGGAGATCTTTCTCCTGTGCACAGCAGACTTCCTGCCCGTAATTATGCTGAAGAACAATGCATAGAACAATAGCTTGTATTCCGCTACATAGTAATTGTAACCATGTTACCAGCGGTGGAACTAAGGATAAGAGATAGAGAGCGTTTGGGAAGGCGGGGAATTTAAAAAGTACCACGTAGCCCACTACTCACCTAACAAACACAAGACAAAAAGGCTTAAATACATACATGTGTAAACCAACCACCTTTATCAAGGGGTATCTGTTATTAGGCTGTTCTAAGCTCTAAATCAATGAGAGCAACAACTTAAAAGTTATACATACTTAGAGCAAAGCTCACCAGGAGGTTAACCTGCAGCACACTGCAAGGGGGTGCGGGACCACCCCAAGAAAACCCATCCTATCATTATCTGCCCAGCCCTCCTGGTAAGCTTGGTGTATTATCCATATACCTGACAGCAGGTTGTACATTACTGAACTGCAGGAAATCCCAATGTGAGATATATATATATATATATATCCGCCCGGGTGACCCCCTCACCTTCACAGACTCCGGGCTGGTAGAGTTGATAAACACATAATGCAGGAAGTTTACTCTGTAGATTGGACCGTACTCTTGTGCCCTACAAACATAAAGCAGGAATTAGAGAATTCAGAGGATTGGTTTTCTTTCTGGATTTTCATACGTTACAGTGTCTCACCCCTCTAGGACATCACTAGTGCCTAGGTAATATTTGGGGGAGGCACTTTAAATGCAAGGCACCCCTAGAACCAACCAATAACGCATCCCCTTACAGGAATCTCCAGGACGAGCCATGTGAAACTCTATTACTCTTTGCCCAGATTCTTTTTTCCCCCCCCAAATTTCACACCTTTTCAGCGCTATAAACAATCAGCTACTAAGATACAATTTACTGACGTACAACCTTCAGGGAACGTTGTGGTTTCAGAGCTACAACCCCCTGGTCAGCCTGCAAGGAGCCAGTGACTGAGAACACACATATACACTGAACAGGCTGTATGGGTGTTCAGTTAATGACCCTGTATGGCACAAGTATGTACAAGTATGTACAAAAGCCTTCACATAACTAGTTCACTCTTGGAGGGGACGGGGTTAATTTCTGCACAATCTTAGCTAGGAGCCCTGCGTGATGGGCACGCTTCCAGGTATTGCGCAACTCAAAACATCACAGACTTTTGCCGAAACTTCTTTGTCTGTTTGGTAATACATAGAGGTTCAAACAGAAAAGAAAACATTCATAAATGGGGAACTCTGTAAGTTGCTTATATGGTATAATAAAACCTAGTCCTTTATTAGAAATTAATTAAAAGAGAGAATCCCGTTGATTCCTAAATAATCACTAGTAGGGGAAAAAAGTGCTGTGTAAATGGGGGAAATGAATAAGTGAATTAAAATTGCAGATTGACCACCACGCCTCGCTATGATGTATATTGTATTAATCGTGTTATTCCCTTATGTTCTTGTTCAGATCTCTGTTTATGGCTTCCGATAAAGCTCTCACTTTAAATAAAGATTTATCAACCACCTGTGTCATTCGCTTTAATAAAATACTTATTGTTTTATAATCTAGATCCTCTAATGTTGAGAGAATATCCTCTCTCTTACGTATGGGGTTAGAGTTGTTTATCTCAACATGGACAATGAGTAGAATATAATTCACTCAGTTTTATCTTCATTAAATAAAATTAACCAGGGTCATCAAAATTCTTGGTAACGTTGGTGTGACAGGATGGACTGACCGCCTATGCCACCCTGTCTGTTGTTGCTGGGAACCAGCTGGGCTTACTTTGCCACCGTTCCCTTTTGTTATCCCAAATATGCCCTCTAACCGCAGTAGGAGGGGCTTACAAATGCTGCCATCACTGGACTCCTTACCGGCATCCAGAACCGGGTTTCTTCTGGGTAACTGTTCGTTAATGGCGCTGCAGCGCCTACACAACCATTTTTCATTGAATGCATTCAACCCCTCATTTACACTCCCCAGCGCCGCGCCTAGCGCAGAGGTTTAACCCCTTATATGCTGCAGTGCTGAGAACTACCCATCCAGCGCTGTAGCGCACACATTTTTATTACAAACAACATTTGAATACATACACAGTTCATGCGTAGCCTAGCGGCGGTGATTGAACACCTCCGACCCCGGGTATTAACCCTCCCGGCGCCGGAGTCCATTTGAAGATGGCACTCGGAGGACCCGGCCGCAGTTGGTTCCCTCTAATTGTCCCAAATTCGGTCCAATATTTCCAAGACAGTAATATCCTGTGCATCAGCTGCTATTGCACTATTCAGAGCAGCTTAGACAAGTGAACCGCTCTGGAGGATAACATAATCCTCCTGATGGCGTCTATCCCCCTATTGACCTGTGTGCCTGACTGACTCACCGTGGGTACTTTCTATTCTGTATGAACGGGGATAAGGTAGATGATTAAACACTATATGTGGATCAAAACAATTGTCATAGCAGGACGAACGCAGACGCGCGTTTCGCTTCTCGCTTTATCAAGTAATACTCAGTTTTGTTTTATTACTGTGTTTGCTCCGAATTTGAAATCGCTGCAGAGAATGTTGTCGCTAAATAAATAATAATGACGATATTAATAATATCTAGCTTATTAGTGTGTGAAGAACCACTAACATCACTGAAACACTAATATTCATGAGGAACTGGTTCCTAGTGACCGAGTAGGCTGCATTCTCAGTGATGTCACTGGCTCCTTGTGATCGGATAGGCTGCACTCTCAGTGACGTCACTGGTCCCTAGTAACCGGATAGGCTGCACTCTCAGTGATGTCACTGGCTCCTAGTGACTGGATAGGCTGCATTCTCAGTGATGTCACTCGCTCCTAGTGACTGGATAGGCTGCATTCTCAGTGATGTCACTCGCTCCTAGTGACTGGATAGGCTGCATTCTCAGTGATGTTACTGGTTCCTAGTGACTGGATAGGCTGCATTCTTATGAATATTAGTTCAGTCCACAAAATGGGCGATTCCCCTCTGTGTACTGCAGGTGACTGGTCTGCTCTGAGCTTGGCATATGGAGTTTGGGACATGAACTGATTTAACAATTATATGGGCGCTCGAAGAGGTCTCATTTATTCTTTTAATGCACAAAACAACACATATTACAGCAAGAGACGTACCATTGCACGAAGAGGTCATGTACCACCTTGTACTTCTTTGTGGCATTATTTATGGTTCTGGAATGACCCAGGAGGAAGCTGGAATGGAAAGACCAGGAACATTTGTTATACAACACGCTATGAACACGAGCGGCTGCAAATTTGCCAACAGTTTTTATGTAGTATATATGTTAAAGCATTTAAGACTGTTCAATATCAGAGATTTTTTCACCGTGGATCATTTTATATAGATGTTTTGTTGCATCTACTGACTTACAGTCATAATTAAACTCACACATTATTCCCAGCCGGCTAAATCATCGTTATTTTTTAATTTAGAACTAAACTTTGTCTCATTTATCTCATACAAGTCCGACTATAATGTCTTGAAACTCTACATCCGTCAAGACACTGACCAATCAAATGAAATATTATTGCTGTACAGCTCCTCAGTTGTTTGTCTATTCTGTTTTTCTTTGAATACCCTGAAGGTGTCAGTGTTACAGCTGTCCATGTAGAGGTCTAGTCAGTGACCAATATCTCACCACAATCACCATACTAAAGAGCAGAAGGCAACACTGTGTATTCACTACTCAACACGTCGTCAACTGAATAGATTAGATCAGCAATGTGCAACAAGTGGCCCCCACAGCGCCGATCCTCCATCATGGAGGCAGCCGACCTCTGCACAGTGCAGGGGGGCAGGAGAGGGTGTAGTGAGCTCTCCGGCTCTCCTCTGTGTGACCTCTATGATATCTACCATTGTTCCTGCTTTCACCCATTGATAAATTAAAATAAGAGCTGCTCTTTGCAGCTTAATAAATAGACCCTTATGTTTTAATTGTAAAACACTATATAAATAAATGCTAATAATAACTTTAATAATAATTTGTTTAATAAAAGACAAAATTACAAAGAAATGTGTCTGTTTGTGAGTCTGAGTTATTTATTAATTTTGATTAAGTTTTAAAGAAACTTGTAGGCTGCAAAAACAAAAAAAAAGGAGGGGGGAGAAATAACAGGGAACATAAGGGTGGAAGCACAAGGGGTGGTATCAGGCGCGTCAACTGAGATTGACTAACATTTATATATAATATGTGCAACAACAAATGACATACACTGTAAATAAATATCTTAGCAATTCACACGATAAATATAGATGAACAATAGAACGTTGGACTTCAGTTTAATACTTTTCAAAACAATGTAACTATTATAGCTCTAGGGGCTAATGGTGGCCCTATTACTGACCTGGATCGCGGGGGTCCGGGGATATGGTCATACTTCATGTGCGTGTAGTGCACATAGGCACAGTAGGTTAGAAACGCAATGAGGGCCCCAATACACAGCAGCAGGAACAGAGAATAAGCCCAGGAGAGGCTCAGAGACAGAGACATTGTATCACTGCACCGTCCCTGGTCTGGGACGATCTCTTCTCTCTATATACAGAATTACCAATACACAGGAATGTCTCTGTACCTCCTCGTTCCCTGATCAGGGACTGTCTCTTCTAATAAACAGGCAGTGTCCTTGTACTTCCGCTCTCCCTAATTTGTGACTTTCTCTTCTCTATATACGGAAAAACCAACCCACAGACCTTTGTCTTCCTGCTCCTACTGTATTATTCCTAAAAAGTTTTGGATAGGAGGTCCCATACTGCCACCTAGAGGCCGCACAGCCTCTTATCCCACATTCATTTGTTTGTAGGAATTCTGTTTACGCTTTTATAGTCAGACACGTACACAATTAAGGGTGGGTACATACTGCAGAAAATGTCTCCCGATACAAGATCATTAATGATTTTACCAACGACTGAAAGTCCCGATCAGCAGCTGATTCCTGTGTACACACTATACACGTTTAACAAGACTTACCCTCAGATCTGTGTTCTTCATCTGTCATAACCATCGGCTGAAAAGATCCTGACTCTGCTCACTCCATAGAGATCTATGGACACTGCCGGTCTTGAGTACATACACACTGCAGGATTGGGACGACATTGTTAGATTGTTGACCGAGATTTTTAGTCCATTTATAAAATCAAACGATACGATGTGCTATGGAACAATAATAGTTAATCGTTGTGCGTACAAACTGATGTGATATCGGGCCGAACGGTCATTTATTGTGTAATTGGCCTGATAATCGGCTGAAAAACCTGTAGTGTGTACCCAGCCTAAGGCCAAAAATGCATCTTTAGGGGTTGCTAGTTTGTGTGCATGTTAAGAGAATTTAGACTGTAAGCCCCAATGGGGCAGGATCTGATATGAGCGGGTTTCTCTGTACAGCGCTGCAGGAATTAATGGCGCTATATAAATAGAGGATGATGATGGATGTTAAGTCAGATATTTCAACAACTATCACAATGAATCACCTCTATCTCATTTTTGTTCTGGACGTCCCTCATACCTCCTCTCCCGGGATACCTGCTCTCGACCTGGTTGATAACTTACTGCACTTTTTGTACTTCCCTGTATGCTGCATCCCGTTTTGTCCCATGCTCTATGTACGATGACACGGACACTTTGTGGTGTCATATAAATATAAGATAATAATTTTAAATACACCTATTCAGGCAATTTGTCCCAGAGCAAAGAGCCGCTCCCTAAGGCAGTGGCAGGTCACATGACTTCAGGGGTCACATGGGTGGCCCTCGAACCGCACATTGCCCTCAATCTCAGTAATAAGATAAAACAATACATTTAATCAAAGAAAGAGATACCTATCTGTAATAACATATCAGCAGCATTTTACACACGTGTTACATGCTAAAACACACACATTGTACAATAAAGCAGATAGGAGCTGGGGGCCGCAAGTGAAGGATTGGGGGGCAGCGTGAGGCCATCATGGTCCTGAGGCCTACGGCATGATACGCTAATATGGAGGACGACAGAGTCAGCAGCATTCTTGTAGTTTAACTTTAATTGAGGAAATAAATGTTGTTTTTTCTCCTTTTGAACACAGTATAAAACTAGATAAAACTGTATTTGAGCTTTTAAAATGCATCAATGTAGCTTCACTTATCCAATGTAGTAGTGGTGAAGTAGAAATACACAATGTAACATGTATTTTAAAAAATATTCAGAGACCTTTAACTAAACAGGTATTGACAACTCATCACTAAATCCCCACTTAATAGTAAGCAAGTTACAACAATAATAATAATAACCATTATTTTATAATAAATAGTCTTATACAGTGCTGTACACATGTTTTAATGCCCAGCTGAGGTTATAATGTACGTTACTGTCAGAGACACATTGATGGAGCCATCAGCCTAAAGTCACAAGGAGCCAAAAGTGGAATGTACTATAGTAATGTTATGTAATAAGGACATATAGAGAACCACGAGCTCTTGAAATGTGTCTGACTGACAAGTGCTACGAGTTAGACAATTCTACATATTAATATGTCACTTTCACCTTTCAGAGCCTTGTGTGACAAAGAAAGAACAATCATATCATGGATGGTCGCGGTTATGTGCCCAGCACATAGCCCGTTCCGGCTGATCGCACTTAAATTATTAACGCTGCGGCTATATTATATCGAGTTACTGCCTATTCCCATTACTTATTTGACATTTCCATTTGGATCATGCAGAAAAGAAAATTGCTGTTTGATTTTTGGATCTCCCTGCGGCAGCAGCACCTGGCTGCCTGTAGTGTGACTGCATCAGTCAGTTTAGTGTTTGAACACTTGCAAAAAAGTTAAACAAAATTGAGTTTGAAGCTCACCGGTACCATGCTTGGACCCACTAGATTTAATATTAACAACGGTGGCTCAGTGGTTAGCACTTCTGCCTTACAGTACAGGAGTCATGAGTTCGATTCCCGACCATGGCCTTATCTGTGAGTAGTTTGTATGTTCTCCCCGTGTTTGCGTGAGTTTCCTCCGGGTGCTCCGGTTTCCTCCCACACTCCAAAAAAACATACCAGTAGGTTAATTGGCTGCTATCAAAATTGACCCTAGTCTCTCCCTCTGTCTGTGTGTGTATGTTAGGGAATTTGGATTGTAAGCTCCAATGGGGCAGGGACTGATGTGAAAGAGTTCTCTGTACAGCGCTGCGGCATTAGTGGCGCTAAATAAATAAATAGATGATAACAAATAAAAAGATGATATATAAATAAAAAATAAAAAAGTGACTTATTGCTGACTCCATTAAAGTTTGTCCCAAAGATAAAAAAAGCTGACAAAACATAGTGAATACGGAGAGGTGGACCTACAACCTGCTCACACTATTTAACAGCTTCCAAATGTCCTCATGGATAAATATATAGAACCCAGGAGCCAGCAGAGTCTGTAGTAGGATAAAGCTTAGTATGGACCATACCTGCAGGAATCAGTAACAGGCTCTGGCAGGACCACAGCAGAAGACGATGTTAGAAAGCAGCCCAGTAAGAGTCATTACACCCACACTGCACCACCTGGGCACAGGGAAGCTTTGACAATGCTCCTGATTGACACCCGGTAAGTTAAAGAAATAAAGGGCCCAGGAAGCCGAAAAGAGCAACAATACAAATAAAGAGGACATGTAACCTGCCAAATGCAAAGCTTTGGTTGCAGTGATTGGAATGACCTAGTCCTAGAGCCATGCCAACAGAAGCAGGGCATAAACCAATGACCATCCATCCATAGCATTTTAGAGTCCTTAATGTCTTAAATCTTATAGGATACACGATATCAAGGAAGAGATCAAAAAGTGGATCCTGACATACGTATGGATAACGTACATGGCGCCAGCTAATAAGGATCTGGGAGTCCAGTAATGGTCCTGTACGATGGTTATGACCAGCAGGTCGAGCAGGTCAGGTGCTGTGAGGCTCAGGATATAAACAAGCTGTGTGGTCCGGGGACCAACAACTGACATCCCGGAAAGGACAATGAGGTTGGTGGTAAATAAGAACATTTGTATGTGACAAACAGGATTCACCTAAAGGACACATGAGAGCGATGAAAGGAAACAGTCTGGCGATTCCTGTGCAGGTAACAAACGAGCAGTTTACAGAATCTCTCACACTTTACTTTATTGGGGTCTTTAAAATCAAGAACTTTGATTTGGTAGAAGAGATTTCTACATCTGACTTTAGCTCACAGACAGGTAAACTGTGGCTCTAAGCTACCAGAGCGGTCTTCGGTTTTGTAGTTTTACAACATTTGTAGTACCACAGCTTGCGTCCTACCCCTGATATCAGCACATGTACCCACATAGGTCTTGTTTAGATAAGACCCATATTAAATAGGGGAGAGACTGTGGCCTCAATCTGCAGGGCAATCCTGCAATTTGGTTTACGTGGATGACATGAATGCAAAATCAGACATTAAGGCTTCGTACAGATGGGCGTGAGTTTAAAGTATTTAACGTGTGTTCTCAAAGCAACATAAAATGGTTTGTGATATGCACAGTACAAAAAAATAATCTGAATTAAACAGATCTTGTGACAAAGTTTAAGCCTCTTGTTCTCATGAAACAAACTCACATCTCTGCTCTTTGGCCACAGCTAATTAGATTATTGATCCGTTTACCAGAGACACGACACTCTCTCAATAACCCTACACTGTGTAAAAGATGTGGTGTTGGCAATTCCCATTATCCTACTGTAATAGGGGTGTAGATTATCAACCGATGGAGCTCGCTGTGACCTGATGGCTGTCTTGTATTAGTCCTTTTCCCTCTATATGTTAAACTGGAACATAATGTGTATCCCAGAGTTGTATGGACTTTCCTGATTTCATTGCCTCAATCTTGTATAATGGTCTATGTACGTACACCCATGTGTTAAAGCCTTGCAGTATCAGGTGTGGCCCTAACAGTGCAGGTTTTCCAGGTGATAGTTGAAATAATTATTCCATAAATCTCCTGCTGAAATTAGTAACTATAAACCTAATTAAATCCACCAATGACTTGGGAAAAAATATACAAGCAAAGAGAGGCTGACAGAGGACTCGCGCAACATGTTCTCTGATAATAAAACAGCTGTGGAAATTCTGATAAAATATATGTTGCAACTTTCATGTGAACCCATCAGGGGATTTGTTGCGTCACAAAATAAACTTTCACCCAGTAACTTATGTATTCTGGAAAAAAAAAAAAAAGAAGCTTTTCAAGGATACAAGATTTTGTGCTCAAGTTAACAATTTCCCGAAGATCTTCATAAACTTAACAAAAGATTACATTTTTAACAGAAGCGTATCTTGTTTTACCATAAGATGCTTATTACCTGGTCCTGCGTAAATAAATGTCTAATCGAGCAGATTGACAATTAGTTTCCATGTATAACGATGATCATATGAAGTCATATATCGATATCACTACAAATGGGACACAAACTGATAATACACAAATATAGATTGTGTAACACAAGCGATTGTACAGACATTGATGGAAAAGAATAGATTGAAGCTTCGCAATGAAGTGATCTATTTTGTGCGGAAGTACAAAACCTCAAGTATTC
The DNA here is from genome assembly GCF_038048845.1 of Mixophyes fleayi. Lineage (NCBI taxonomy): Eukaryota > Metazoa > Chordata > Amphibia > Anura > Limnodynastidae > Mixophyes > Mixophyes fleayi. Next base: position 3,528,951 of record NC_134413.1, on the reverse strand, counting down.
ACCCAAATTAACAAAACGGCTTTCAAAGTCATCGTTCTATTTATCTGGGAGTTTAGAATTGCTTAATTACAAGGCTGTTCCTGAACTGCCTCAATTAAACTTAATGAATAAAAATCATCATGCGTTGGCTGCTAAAAGGATCACACCGGCTATTTTATTGCAGTGATTCAATATCTGGTCTTCTGGCTAATGATCTATAGAGAAAACAGAGGGAATACCTGTCTGATGCCATCGTCCAGTCGCAGATTCAGCCCTAAGAGAAATGAACAAGAGTGGCGTAAACATGACTGCGGGTACAGACCATTCATAATGCAATTACACCAGTTAAATATTCAACATCACAACTCACCTTTCAGTACAGTATATTGGAGACCCAGAGGATCCACTGTCCTGTAATAACTTTCACACTTGTCTGAGCACAAGTCAGATCCTCCGAGCGTACAGAGTAGGCAGCTGTGCATGCTGGGATGTGGAACGCACAATGTGATTTTTATAATTAGCTGATACTCTTGACCAGTGATAGACAATCCATAGACGCCAAGGGCTGCACGAGCGGCCCTCCAACCTTCAAAAGGGATGCACAACACCCTTAATTTTAAGGATAAAAACATCCCTCATCCCAAAATGCCTCCAGCTGTTCCAAATTTCCAGTGCATGGCACTTAGACTTGCTCCAAAATAGCTCCATATGCCCTCAGACCTCTGCAAACTCAACCCACATCATCACCACCATTTATTTATATGGCGCCACTGATTCCGGAGCGCTGTACAGAGAACTCACTCACATCAGTCCCTGCCCCATTGGAGCTTACAGTCTAAATTCCCCTAACACACACAGACAGAGAGAGAGACTAGGGTCAATTTTGATAGCAACCAATCAACCTACTAGTATGTTTTTGGAGTGTGGGAGGAAACTGGAGCACCCGGAAGAAACCCACGCAAACACGGGGAGAACATACAAACTCCACACAGATAAGGCCATGGTCGGGAATCGAACTCATGACCCCAGCGCTGTGAGACAGAAGTGCTAACCACTCAGCCCAGCCCATCAATTTCTTTGTGACAAAGCAAAGGATAAGATTAGGGGCAGCCGGCTGGAGGACAGATCGCTGGACCTTCTGTTCCCCACCACTGTTCTTGATTGTTGTTGAGGAATAATCTCATAATAACTGTAACAGAAGCAGTATCCTCATGTCACGTTATTAGGGAAGCCCCACAGGGATTTGCTTCTTTGCTACAATTGTATTATATATGTATATTGCGCAGACAAATTAAAATAAGCACAAAATTACATTCAACTGGATTTGCATTTTTCTGATGACCGTCTGTAAACACACACGTCAGATACATTGACCACGTTATGGATAAATACTGTAAATCTATCTGTATTTTAGGATTTGGAACCAAACCACACGGGAAAGTTTTCATGAAGAATTGTGTAAGTGGTATGTAATACAGAGTTGTAAATAGATAGACTGTTATCTCGCGTTGTAAAGCTGAATGCGGTTTTAAACCTGATAAGGAAAAACAAGCTATAAATTTGCCTTCATGTATTATAAATTCTAATTAAACCCTTTGAGATACAAATTACGCCTTACGAGCCTCTAAGTTCACCCTGTAACGAGCGGTGCACTGTAATGGTCTTGTACACGGTCATTCTGAGTAAACGGCTCGTTTGCCATTATATTCCCTTAATTTGTAGGAGGGTCCAATGAATGATTTAAACAAGCTTCCGCGTGAACGAATGTCTAAAGGTGAGGGATTCCGGAGCCGCAGACAGGGGTGAAGAGCTGTCAAGGAAACACTTGTATATTTCTTCCGTTTTACAAAGCACAGCAAGCAGGGACATTGCAAAATACTAGAATAATTTATTTATTTCCTATTTACAGACAGACATTGATGTGGTTGTGACATAAACACAGCTTTATACATTTTACCAGCAGATTTACATGAATCATTATAATGTATAGTACCATATATGTCTGGATCTAAGTCCTATTTGGTCACGTATACATAGGGCAAAATACAGACAGATCAAGCGGTTTTACATTCAGGCTGAACCAACGGATCCTACATGGTGCGATTAGCTCCACTGGAGAACTGCCGAATACACGGTCCTTCTGCCACTCACAAAAGTGTCGGAAAGTTCTTACTAGCGGTCAGTTTGGGCCTTTACACGCTGCTATCTATGGCCATGTTATGTAGGTCTAAAACAGAGTCTTTAGTCGGCAGTATTGCAGTGTATATGGTCACCAATAGGGCTCAGGGGGAGAACGATGAAACTGATGGAAAAGCAGCAGAGTAACAAAGAAAGTGTTTTATTTTGGCAAAAGCCTCAAACTGCTGACAGATATAATTGTGTCTGAGACCTTTGTACTGCGCTGTGTCAGAGGAAGGTGCAGCAATATGGCGGTGTTCCAGCAGCATTGACACAAAGTGTAATGACATTGTAACACAGCAGAGCAAGGTTCCATTTATAACCGCTCCGTACTAATTTGGGAGGAAGGTTTCTCCCAGTGCATCTTTATGTAAGACAAACACGTACAACCCCATCCAAGCTCTGGTTACGTTTTTCTTCTTTTGTCGTTATAACAGCACCCACTACAGCTCATTGTTTAACATTGCACTGACCCACATCAACCAACCAGAATCCTGCTTTCATTATGTAACTTGCACTAGACAGATAAAAACATATTGGCGATTGGCTACTTTTAGTTTGGTGCACATTTTGCAACCCAATGAAATGTTAGTAAATGGGCCCTATCGCTACCGGAACATCATTTGGTTTATCAGTCTAGAATACAAGAATCAGAACATTATCCATATATTTGTTTGCTTAAATATATATTTTTTTGTAAATTCCACGTGTTAGCGGATCGAGGAGGGATATCAAAAATGCAGAATTTTCTGCAAAGCTTTTTTTAACCAGCATTTTGCATGAAGACTAGAATGTAATATCAGATACAGGTTAAATATGTTCTGCCTGATTTCAAACCAGTAGTGGAAGGGTTAATGTTTTCATAAACTGCCCCTATGTGTACAGTACATCTACAGCGGTATCACATGAAAGCACAATGATCACTGGTTAATGTTAAATCCGTTTCCCTACATCGCTGTCACTGCTATCTAGCGGCTACTGGGGTCAGATCATTGCGAAATGCTGTCTCAACTTCTTAATAAGCTGCTGAGTTTCCACATGATCAGGGAACGCGGCTTCAGACTTCTGAGCAGCGACGTAACTGCTCTGGAGGTCTCCAATCTGCAAGATAAGAAATCGATCACAGGTGATGAGGCAATTACAGATGCATTGGGGGGGTGGGAGGCGGAAGTCGCATCATTACTGAATAAACAACAATCAAACTACATTCCAGGGGGTATATTTACTAAACTGCGAAAATGGAGATGTTGCCTATAGCAACAAATCAGATTCTAGTTGTCATTTATTTAGTACATTGTAATAAATGACAGCTAGAATCTGATTGGTTGCTATAGACAACAACTCCACTTTTCAAACTCGCCATTTAGTAAATATACCCCCAAATGTGCTTATATAATAATATATCTGTATCCTGCTTTTAAATAGGAGTGGAGTCTGCACGTTAACCCTCTCACTGCCGCAGGTCTGCAGACTGGTTACGCTTCAGGTGGCTGGAACAATTTATACATTCTATATACACCAATACAGCAGGCAGAGATCTGGACAGTACAGATATAGACTAAGTTTCCCTATTACACAGCTGATTAGATTAGACAAGCCATGAATCCAACTAATTAGCAGCTTTGACTATACGATAATACAAAGTATTTATTCAGACGTCCAGACTCTTATGGTGGAGAACAACAACTGACATCAGTAAATAAAGGTATAAACAATGGCAGCTTATGTTGGAGCAGCCATCAGTCACAGATGAACTATACGGGAAGAGACTGCTCCCTGAATCACTGACACTAGGGAAAGAGACGCAGACAACGCTACGAGATCGGGACAGATGACTCTACTTAGTCAATGATTTATCATCCTCCTCTATGTGCCACTGTCAGATTATCAAGCACACTGCTCACCTTGTCCGAGAGAGAAGCAAAGTTGAAATGCGGTTCGTACATGTGAGGAGCGAGGGCAGCGGAGGTCTGCAGGAGGGCGCGAGCCTATAATGACATTGTGGGAGATTATTATACACCAGAATTCACATACAATCAGATATCCCCGATCTAGGCTGCTCTCACCACTGGATCAAACACTAACATTTCACATTAAGGTCTTTGACAAACAGAAACTGCATTATACCAAATAATCAGAAATTTCTAATGTTTGCCCAAAATATAGTTCGAATTCTCTCCATGTCTGTAGTTATAGGGTTTAGCTTTATTTTGTTTAATCAAATATTTTTATTCCAATTTTAGAAACAATACAAAAGAAAAGAAACAAAACAAGGTATAGTTCCACTGTAAGTCTCAAACCACACTTGATAAATAGTACATACAGATAAACATAACAGAGCACTGCAGAATATAGTGACATATTGGTATTGTGTTGCACCAACTGAGTAGGACCTCTCCACCTCACTCGCTCGCTCTCAGCCTCGCAGGTGGGAGGGCAGCAGACCATTGGGAAGTTAGCGGGAGAAGTGCCAGGTCTAGAAAGCGTTTATGTGAGAGGAGCAGGGCGGGGGGGGGGGGGGGGGGGGGGGGGTGCTCAACCAGGATCCAAATCGGTAGCTAAGGACTTTGACTTTGCCCACACGTTAAAGTACTACAGGACCGATACGTAAATCGCTCACGCCCCGCAGCTTCATTAACCAGGGCCGCCCAGGCACCAAACTCCGGCCCGTGTAGGTTTATTCTTAATGCAGTAATAAAACACGATGGTGCCTCTCCCCCAGTTACAGACCTGCTCAACGTGATTTTTCCGCATCTCCAGGACGGCCAGGTTATTATACGCCTCTGCGTGGTCATTATTACTGGCTAAAGTCAGCTTGAAGCACTGATAGGCCAGATTGAGGTCTCCAATCCCCTGAAACGACACGGATGTAAGTCATGTACAGGCTACTCACACATTACAGTAGTTATCGAGAAATCAATGTTTCATTGGGTATCCAAAAAGGACACATGTATCATATCACCCTTATTTATGTAACAGTTAGTGATCACACACACGTCTGTGAAGACCCGGGCACCTCCATTTAACCCCAGTAACTCCAGATAAGACCACCCCTGTTGATGACTGACCTGCTACAAGTCAGTGTATGCTAAATGCTGCTCGGATCGGTACATCCTCTACGTCAGACTGCTACACGGGGCAGAGAGCAGTGACCGCACTCCTACACTAGCTCTTCCAGTACTGAATAATTGAAGATACCATTTAAACTGGCGTTAGCAGATTGCCGTGCATCAATTAGTCTGCACACAAAACTGGTAATGGACAATTAAACCTAGAAATGGAATGTGAGATCAATGGCCAAAACCACCTATTAAATAGTATACATCTCAGCTAAATCCCTAATTCTCATGAATCTAACACAGCAAGGTAACGCACAACTCTAGACACCAAACCAATGTAAATTAATCCAAGTTCATAGGACAGTAGCCACAAATCAATTCTGAGCCTCCATTTTCTATTATTAAATATATATTGTTATAATACTGTATTCAACTTTCAACTCCTGTAAGAGGCAGGAATAGAACAATCACAGCAGCACAGACCATTTCAGGAACTGGAAGTGCTGATCTTGTGTGAGGCAGTGACCTTCTGTATATGTCAGTGAGAGATGATGGAGGGAGCGGAGCCCCCAACAACACAGCATAGTGATGTCAGGGTCCTATCGACCTCTGGAGTCAAATGCTCATCTAATATCATATGACCAATTTGTTTGATTTAGCAAAAAAGAAAAATTAAAAAGACTTATTCATGTTACAGCACAGTGGCTCAGTGGTTAGCACTTCTGCCTCATGGGGTCATGAGTTCGATTCCCGACCATGGCCTTATCTGTGTGGAGTTTGTATGTTCTCCCTGTGTTTGCTGGGTTTCTTTCGGGTGCTCCGGTTTCCTTCCACACTCCAAAAAACATACTGGTAGGTTAATTGGCTGCTATCAAAGTAACCCTACTCTGTGTGTGTGTGTGTGTGTGTGTGTGTTAGGGAATTTAGACTGTAAGCTCCAATGGGACTGATGTGAGTGAGTTCTCTGTACAGCGCTGCGGAATTAGTGGCGATATATAAATAAATGGTGATGATGATGATGTTACCTGCATTTTCGGTTTAGTATTTGCCCAACGAGCCGCATGAAGCAGACTGTGGTTATCGGGAAAATGGCAACTCTGCCCAATGCAGGTTTTGGAGCACAGCAGGCTTTAATTCTTATACCTCGCCCCTCACCCCTTCTAGTTACCCAACGTACCACAGCGACATGACCCAAGTTGTACCAGACCTCGGCGGCCTCCTCCTCATTCTCAGCCAGGGACAGCGCTCTCTCAAACGAGGTCAAGATCATGTCATACTGCTGAGCATAGAAACAGCACAGCCCCAGGTTATTATACAGCTGGCAGTTATAGACACCCATCTGTAGGAGGCGCCTGTGAGACAAATACAAGAACTACCCTTATTAAAGGTGTTTAAAGCTGAAAGAGGAACAATATGTTACATTATTACACAGGTTTCTAATGATAGGACCTCTCTACTCCTCCCTGCATGTCACAGGAGCCTACACACGTGACCCTATTGAAGAGATCGTCAAAATCTTCTCCTAAATGCTGATTCTTTTGACAGCATAGGCCAAGGTGACCTTTCCCTATCCAGACGCGGCCCCCATTTATTATTATTATTATCTTTGACTTATAAGGCGCCACAAAGGGTCCGCAGCGCCGTACATTACATATACAGAAAACAGAACCAAGACACAACATGATACACAAATATATACAAACACAGGTGACAGGGTAAAGCAAATCAGATTATATCTGACAGTTAGTGAAAGGGATAGTAGAAATCAGCAAGAAGGCCGAAGATTAATAAAACAGGGAAAACAGGGCTAGCGAAGCAGCCAAGAGGTGCAGAGGATGATCATCGCATTATATACAACGCCGGGCACCTGTAAAAGCGCAGAGCGATCTCCGGCTGGTCTGTGTAAAAGTGGTTACTCCCAATACATGCAATGGCTTCTACGTGAGTGTTGTCCTGTCTGAGAACCTCTTTGTAGGAGTCCGAAGCAGCGGTCAGATTACTCATTTCCTGCATGAAGAGACAAGAGAAGCAGATTGAGCATTATAAAGTAAGTAGCAAATACAGAACATTTTAGTGCTAGAGTGTCACTCGGAGGGGAGGCCGGGGTGTGTTACATACACACACATATATATATATATATATTACATAGAAGAGAAGGGAGCAGCTCACAGAGGGACACTGACATTTACATAGTAAACATGGCAGGGACCCTGCGGTCTGACCATTCACACTCAGAATTAGTTTCCGACTACATTGGCCCCAGTGTGTGCGTCAGCCCCTGATGTGAATGAATATTCCCTGGACCGTGCTGCATTATATATATACACTATGTAAAGAATTATAATTGTAATAATATTCAGAAACATGAGAGCAGCTGAAGGAATAATATACTTTATAATACAATCAATATATAAGTAGATTTCTATCCCTTGAAATGGATCTGTGACTTACACACAATGGACACTTTGTGTCACACCAATATTCAAGTAGATGCGGTCTGTGAATCCACTAGGAACTAGTAATATCACACTACGCGCCTCACGCAGCATTGGCTCAGCCTACAATATGGTGCCCTCCATTGTGTGCAGGTGACAAATGCACTAACAGAGTACAATGAATAGTTACAGATTGGAATATAGGTCCTTGGTACGGTACGAAGTGGAAGTGGAGGTATAAAAAATGTAACTGGATTGTAAGTGACTGGAATGTGATAGTGTTACAATGCAGGCAGTAGGAGAAGTGGCGCTGTGACATACCCCTGTATACCCCCCACTTCCACCACTGCACTGTATACATATGCTGGGGGGCGATATCGCCATTTAGACCCCCAAAACAACAGTATCACGTTTCCGGCAAACTGCCACTAATCACAAATAAAATTCAGTTGGCGACACACAATGTTCTTTATAGAGACATTCACATACAGACTGATATTTGCTTTGATTATCATGTACATTTTCAAGCCATAAGTAGGCCCAGTGTCCCCCTAATCATATGAGGAAACGGTCCGTACCTCGTGGATCCGTGCCACTGCGCACAGGAGGGTCACTTCTTTTGGAAAGCGCTCTAAGCTTTGCTTATAGAGGGCTAATGCAGTCAGAGGCTGGTCCATCCGTACATACACCTGAAAGCAGAGAGGATGCTGGTTAGTCGCTCTATAACTGGTCTCATGTAGGGACCTAGCGGTAATGTTTTAGTCAAAGGACGGTGTAACCACTGACTAACGTCTTATGACCCAGTAATATACATAATGCCAGTATTAATGCCAGGAGTTATTTACGCTTTGTTAATCTGTCACCCTAATTTCATGCTGGTATTTCCTACCTAAAAAGGAGACAGAAGACAGATTGAGCAGTATTCCTAGATGGTTATAAAGGAGGAAGCCACTGTACTGTCAGGAGAGGAATGGAACGGTAATTGCAACAGCTCTTTACTTGACAAATCCTTGTTTGACGTTTAAAAGACGTCATTGTGGTTTTATGTGGGGGTGGCAAGTTGCTTTTTGAACATTCAACAATTTCCCACTCTCTATCAGTTGTGTTCGAGAAGATCTACATGTTACATGTAGAACACAAACACTGGACATGCAATTAAGATAGGACACGTCCCCTCCCAACTCTATATCTGTCCGCACATTAACTGCCAAGGTGCAAAATTCCTTCGGACTGGATCTACTCTTAACGAGGCCCTATGTACCCCATGTAAAATCGTTAAGGCCTCAATGGATTTGCTACAAAAACTCTGACATCATATCAACATCTCCAGGACCTTCTACAGTCTGGGGGGAGGGGTGCTAGCTTTAGGCTGCCGGATTTGTGTGCTGAATAATTGTACTTTATCCAATTTAGCCATCTATCTACAAAACAAGCTGCATTACAGCGCTGTCTTAGCCACGCCCACCTCTGACAATGCGACGTAAAAGCAGCCACAACTACTAGACCCTGCAATATTTCTAACTACTTTTTACAGACTTCTCTCAGTGTGTTTAATGTGTATTATTACTACAGTTCTAAAACTAATTGCAATTTCCATGAACTTACTTTTCCCAAGTACAGGAATACATCCACCATGTCCTGGTGTGAGAGAGCGGATTTGAACTGATTTTCTGCTTCACGAAGCAGCCCCAGTCTACAGGGAGACACAGAAATGTAAGACAGCAATCGTGAGATATGGGCCAAACACAAAGAACCAGTTCCCCAATTATCTCTAACAAGGCAGGAGTCACATGACCCCACTGACAGTGCGCAACCTATACCGGAACATCGCTCTATGTGGTGACATCCATCACGGGAAAGGTCCCTGCATCTATCCACAGAGATCATCAAATGTCTTTAGAGAGAAGCTGTCAGCGAGTGAGATAATATATCTTCTATATAATGCTACGGAAGGGTCATGTGCCGCTAGTTGAAGAGTGCCGTATCCTGCACCATCAGCCCTTACCTGTAATAGCATTTCCCCAGCTGCACCTTCCACCACCAGTCCTTGAACTGAGCATTTTCTGTGGCCAGAGCAGCCAGCTCCAAGGCCTGGGGAACAGACAGACAATCATTAAGCATAGTCCACGTCTAATGGTCACACAGATTCAACATTAACCAAACCTAGGGGTAAATGTATCCAGCTGAGAGTTTTCCGGCGGGTTTGAAAAACCAATCAGATTCTAGTTATCATTAATTTAGTGCATTCTACAAAATGACAGCTAGAGTCTGATTGGTTGCTATAGGCAACATCTCCACTTTTCAAACCCGCTGGAAAACTCTCAGCTTGATACATTTACCTCCTAGTCAACCATTGTGTGTGTGCAGGACAGGAGTTCATCATGTGGGGACGGTGAGGAACAATCTGCAGCTTACAATCCCCTCATGATACTGGAGATATTACGCGGGATATAAGCCGATATATCACAGTGCACAGTACAGCAGTAACCGTGCTAGACCATAAGGGCTTTGTGTGTTTATGTTTTGAAACACTTTTAAAAAAAAATATTCTTAGACGAGATTCAGTAATTTAGGGAAAAACAGTAACTACTGCTCACAAAAGTTGTAGAAAGGAATCAAAAGATCAGCAGAATCTATCTTTCTTTTCTTCTCCAGCTAATGGACATAAGCTTACCACCAATATATCACCACGGTCCTAGAAATACACATTTATTTTCCTTCACATTTTATCACAGAAACCAGTCTTCTATGATTAAAGAATAAAACTGCAGCAGTACCTCTGAGAAGGCGTGCAATGGTTTGGAGTGTTAACAAGACTATGTTTGTTTTCAGAGATTAAGGGCTAGATTTACTAAGCTGCGGGTTTGAAAAAGTGGGGATGTTGCCTATAGCAACCAATCAGGTTCTAGCTTTCATTTATTTAGTACTTTCTACAAAATGACAGCTAGAATCTGATTGGTTGCTATAGGCAACATCCCCCCCGCAGCTTAGTAAATCTAGTCCTAAGTGTGCAAAACAGATCCTGTATGTAAATATAGACTTCTGGTACTCCTGTGAACTGAGCCCTCTACCTACAGCCGGGCCGCTCTGCACTCATCTGGGGTGAATGGGACTGCTTTGTGAGCTACTATAGTCAAAGTAATGACATTAACATGATGTGATGGTGGGGGCAGCGATAAACAAAGGGGGGTGGAGAGGTCGGTGTGTAATAATTCATGGGAGGCACTGACCGGCTTGTCATTATTTTATAGAGTATAATTGTGTGAGTACAAAGGTCAGTTTAAGCAGGTCATAGGCTTGTGTAATCTTTTTTGGGGAGGGTTGTATTACGAGTTTGACACAGGCTCTGCATATTGTGCAGGACAGAATATATAATATTTCCAGTAATCTTTTGTTTGTCAATGTTTGATATAATGCCCATAACTGCAAAGTACATAGCCCCCTCCTCCTAATAATGTGTGAGTGGTCTGCACATGCTGTGTTACAAAGTATCATCTAGCTGGAGCACAGGTTAATTACTGAATAACATTTGAAGATCCAGGGGCGATAACAATTGGCTGATTTGTGGGTTCCCTGAGGAGACTTGGGAAACATGCACTGTTAGGGTTCCCCGAGGGCCAGATTTGAGAAATGCTGCTCTCCATTGTCCCATGTGAGAGCATTTCTAGGTTCTCAATGATGATGGTAATAATGATATGTGAAGGAGTTAAAAATCTTGGTATTTGTCTTAAAAATACATTCAGTGTAATCACCAGCTCCAGCCTTGAACTATCTCAAAGACCCCTAGGACAGGGGATAATGGATGAGGACATTGGGAGTACTGGCTCCAGTGAAAGTTGATAAGAACCCATAAAAGTGACATGAAGAGAACTAACTAGCTTTGTCAGAAGATTTATATTTATTCAGGAAAATATCAATCATGTGTTTCTGTTCTATAACCAGATCAAACGCTTTTTCATGTATAAATGTATGCCAGAAATAAACGAGCACAGCTCAGTTCTATCTTGACATTGGCATTTCTGTGTCTTGATTACTGATCTCCTGGTTAACCAGCATCTTATCTCACTGATATCTGAAGGGACTTGATAAAAGGAGAGGTAAAATTACCCTAACACCCATGATGTTGGCTGCGGATCAGAACGAGTAGAGCTAGTTTATATGATCATTCTGCCACAGACTGTCATGCTGCGCAGGGAGCTGGTGAATGCTTTTATGTGTACGACAGAGGTGTGCAACTGGCATTCCACAATTTGTTTTTAGGTGCTCCCTAATTGTCAAGAATGAAATTCAATCTACTGGGAACGGCCTTTTTTGTGGGACCCAGAAAAATGTGACATGGACGCTGATTTATGCATCAAACATGTTCGGATTCCCGAAATAAAGTTGAATGTTTTTACAGGGGAAGCTTGGTCTCTGGTGATAATGCTGGAAACGAATTTAGATTGTGTGAGCGTTTGTGATTGGCTATACCAGTCCGAAAGAAAAATCATGTTTAGAGACTACCAATACCAGTTACCATACGCTCATTTTCTTAACCATTATACACACACACACACACACACACACACACACACACCGGAGGGACATAAGACACACTGCTTAATGTTGAAATTATTACAGTAATAAAAATATTTACATTTTTCACATCATTTTCATGGTGGAAGATATATTCAAACAATGTCTGAAAAAGAAAATAAATGCATATTAATTATAAACCAGGGTTACAATAACATGGTTTCTTCTCCCAGAATCCCCAGTGGTATACACCAGGCTAGAGTAATAATGGTTCCCAGTTTTACATGCTCCACTGAGGTATAATACAGATCAGCCAGTACCAGAAATCACATATTACCCCCCAGTCTCTAAATAGTATTTCCAGAAAGTGACTCTCCAATAAGTCATTAATTCTTAGTCTCTATGAAGATTGGGTGATGATTGACGAGTTATAATAAAACACTGGCAGACAGCTGATGTGGAATCTATTAAATGTGTTTCAGTGCAGGATAAAAAGCATCCGTTCCTTGGGTATCAACACATTTAACAGCAGGATTTGGAACATGCTTAAGGCATACTGTGCAATGTGACCCAGAAACAGATTGTACCCAAACATTAGCCGGAAACATACTAATTAGCTATCGAGACAAAATTACATAAGGTTCCAGGTCTGGACAAGCTGTGACTCTCCAGGTGTTCTGAAACTACAAGCCCCAGCATGCTTTGCCAGTTGGTAGCTAGCATGGTATGTTGGGATTTGTAGTTTCACAACACCTGGAGAGCCACAGGTTGGCCAGGCCTGTAATATAGTGTCCTGGGTGCTTCTTCCCTGGTTATTGGACAGTGCTGATCTCCGAGAGTCAGTTCATGAGCTAACAAGGTATTATACAGTGCTAAACAAATACTAATTTTCCAGTCAATATGTATTATCCAACAAAGCAAGATAATGATTTGTAAGAACAAGCAAGTGTTTAATGTGTTTAGAGAGCAACGCTGCATATTACATGTGATCATCATCATTATAATTCCCCACCCTTCTTTCTAACCAGACAACACCTTCACAGCAACTGTTCCCCAAGTAAATCATTCAGGGTTTGCATCAAGCGCTACAGGCTAAGAAGTATCACCGAAGCTTCTTCTTAGAATGTTATCACTGAGTTTACCAGATTATTATTAATGTGTATGTACCGTTGTGACTGTATCCCTCCTCTTCACCCATCTAAAATAAGTTACCCAGCAGTTCACTGACTGACCTTTGCCAAGTTGGGACTTTGTGCGTATTTAGACATATTTAACCTGGACAAATTAATAAAAGGTCCATCTGGATTGGTCAGCATTGAAGCCTAAAGGGAGAAAGAAAAAAAAAAAAAAAAGTACATTCCTTTAATTAAAAAGAAAGTGGTTAATCTGCATAAACTAACACATTACTGCTCATGTCTTTACCGTTCCAAGGCGCACATGACGCCCAGATGCGCTGGTGATAGGACGCGCTGTACTTGCGGTCCTTGGAGTCCTGATCGCCTGTTCCATGGTCCCAGGACGGCCAGACTGCGTACCGGGCCGCACAAAGCCAGTGAGCGGCCTCCCAGACTGGGTGACGGGTCTGGAGATAGTACAATATAAATTTGGACTCAGTGACCGCCATGGGAAGAGAGCAGGTTGGTATTATGGCTTTACAGCGCTACGGTAAATGAACAAACAAGTTACCTGACTGCTGGACTCGGACCCTCTAATTTCTTGCCCAACGTTTGTTTCAGGGAAGTCCCGGGACCTGTGAATATGATCAGTCATTTATTCACAGCAGCAATGTATATTTCTTCATTTAAGGAATAAACATCTTCACGTGAGCAGCCTGTAAATGTTAATGATCTCACTCCATGAAATTTAGCACAGATTTTGTTCTGTGTCATCTGATCTTTATATGGATAGGAGCTGTGAGCACTATACAGGAGGCGTAGTCTATGTATGTGGGTGTAATACTGTTTAGTGCATATATGCATCTGTATTAATTAAACATCTGGCATGTGAGGCCGTTACATTATACTTACCATATAAGCGATGACCGCCCAATCTGCCCAAAGGCTGGTACAATCCCACGCCATACCCTGTTCTCCCATTGCCGCTGGGCCTGCTGGAAGCCCCTCCCCCTGGACATGGACACTATTTCAAAGAGGCCGAGTGGTAAGAGGACATGACCGTGCGGAGTGGGAATGTCACAGACCTTCAGGAGGATCAAACAAATGGCACATTCATGGGCCAAACGGATCCATTCATGGCAAACAGAATTTCATCTGTTGCTCCAGATATACATTAAGTACATTCCACATAAAAAAGGCATCTGGTAATAATTCATTATCAGCTATTTTTCCCTCTGAAAGTTTCCCCCCATAACAGATGGTGCCATATTTCTATTTAGGTTCCTGAAACTACCACTCTCTCCTTATAATTAGACAATTTGCATTTTAAGTTCAGTTTAACATCAGAATTGCCTGGGTAAGAACACATGAACATTTTAGCTATATGTCGATCAGGAGGACGTGTGACAACCCCGTCGGTGACCCTGAGGACAGGACTTACGAGCCACTTGTGCAATAGAACTATCATCTAACGTCATCTCAGCGATTCCCTCCTGGTCCACATCGATCTCATCCACGTAGACCATCTCCGTCAAGGCGCGGGTCTTCAGGCTCCATGCTGCCTGCCGGAAAATAGGAGGGAACAAATCAATTTACCGGTTCCCCATGATTCTATATCCCAGGCCACTAAAGAAGACAATTTGCTGCATGATCAGCCCATGGGTTTTGTTGGTATAAAACTACACTATAGGGCAGCACCAGATGGACAGTTTCCTCTCTTAAACGATAAGGTCACAGAGACCTTCCCAAATCAGTGAGGACTTTTAATAATGCTGTAATGTTTATTACAAGGATAGAACGCAGCTACAGAACAAGGACCTCAGACCAACCCTGAGACCTTACACCCGTTACCTACTTCTCATAACACATCGCCCCAAACTGCTCAGATGAAACACGAATCTGTGCAGAGCGAACTCTGACATTGACCTTAGTTTTGCTGCATTTGTGTCATTTGTTTTACTTGCAAATTTTCATTTATTGGAAAAACTTTTGGGGGGCCATTTAACAAAAGAAATTTTATTTAGGGCTTCTCCCTGTTCCCTATTTAACAAAGAGCTTCCCCCCTGACCCCTGAATTATCACCAGCAATAGCTTCCCTGGATTTTGGCCAATCTTCCCTGTGCACAGCATGGAGAAGCCTCATTACCATGAACAGCGGGGTTACAAGTATCGCCGCCGTCATCCTATCGCCATCTCTAGATGACAATAACAGAGGCAAAAGATGCTTTATTTATTTTTTTTTAAAAAGTAAATGACAACCAATCTGGCCAAATAGTGTAACTGTTTGACATTATAACTGCTGGCCACATGAGCTGCAATCTCACTGGGTGGCCCCAAAACAATCATGATGCCTGAAAAAGATCCTATCAAAATAATTAGGATCATTATCGGGGAATATCGGTCAGCCTGAGCGCCGAGCAACCGGTCCTCATCCAACGAGGTCACCCGCGTAGACCGCGATAGTCTTTGGACAATCGGCCAGATTGTGTGACCAGCTTTACAGTCGATCTAAGTGCTACTAGTAACATTTATTACAATTTAGCATTGAATGTATGCGGAAATCAATTTAAGTCTAAAAAGACACCGAGGGGGCATTTACTAAATTCTGCTGAAAAGGTGAAAATCTGCATTAAAACCTGACGTGTGTGTTCTTCATTGTCTTACTTGTACAAAGAATGTGCTACCTAGTAATACTGTCCTAATAACAGAATGGCAGTAGGGCAATGTATCCGTTTTATTCATCACCATGTTTCAACTAAGCAATGCATACATTCATTCATTCAATTTAATGCTGATCTTCCCATGAAGCTGCTGGTAACAATACAATGGTATTACGACAAATCATATTTTAGAGGCACCGACCTACATGGATCCTACAGACCACATTTATAATGCGGATATCATGACACACAGACCTTCTACACAGGCCAATTAATAAGCGGGGCACTAAAGATTTATAGAAAATGAAACAGTCAAGCCGCTATTTTAGGGTTCCTGACTGTGAAGAAACAGTTTGCCGCACCGAACGTCACTCGTGTAATTACCAATGAAAACATGAAGCAGGATAGACGGCAGCAAACTTACAGAAGATTAAATAAAACCAATTTACACCGTTGTCATTAAAACTTTACAAAAAAAATATGTCATCAAGCTGGCGGCGGAAATGTAATTTCCCAAATACCCAGTGGGGGCTGGGACGGGAGGCTGGTAACGATGCAGGACACTAATTATAATCTGCTAACAAAATAATGAATGTCCTTAGGAATACACCTCCCAGGTTTTTCTACTTATAGAAACCAGCTGTTTCTTCAGTGGAAGAAGATTAAAATGTAACCAAACTACATTTAATTCCAAATCACTCAGGTTAGCAGTGTTGGAATATTTTATATTACTGTTTAAACATGGTTATTATAGTTATACGATTATTCATATAGAAAACCATGTATATACAGTTAGTCATCAATTCACAGACATACTGATCCACTTACCAATCGAACGTCTACCTCCTGCATTGTGACTACGCCCTAAACCCCCCCCTCCCAGATCTGAAAGCTATTTAGGACGTCTGGCAGAAGCAGTTTCTAAATTTCATCCAATGGGGGTTTCATCTTGTCTTTAAAAAAAAAATAAAAAAAAATACAAATCCTCAACAATGTGATGTGATGACCTCATTTACGATGTTTGCAGAGTCTGACCCCATTTCCCGATTTATATCATTTGTTCCCATTTATGTAATAATAGCTTAGTTAGAATAATTCCACATTGAGGCTGGACAACCGGCATTGAACATAGTCCGAGCGCTGGTTGCCGGGGTCAGCAGAGCATAGCAACGGTCAGCACTTAGCATACAAGTAGGATTGGTTGAATGGCATCTACTATACTATATTACAATATAATTAAAGAGTTGGAAGAAAAATCAGAATGGTAAGATAGTAGCTATCCTCTTTAATGATTTGTTTCCCCTCATCCATTAATAAAAGTAAATAAATGTGTTGACATGACCTCCTGGTATTAGATATAGGCGTGTATGCTGCTTGTTTCTGGAAGGGGAAGATAATTAGCTGCAAAACAGATGAACGATCAGCATAGTAAGACGCATGCATGATTAGATTATTCAGCAAGAAACTTGCTGGTTCTATCTACAACGTCCATCTAGATGTATTATACTACTATTATTACCTGTGCAAGCTGTTCAGAACTGGTCTCCTTGGGAAGCAGGGGAGAAAGGCAAGACATGATCACACAGAATAAGAGAATAGACCGTCTATAAAGTATATGGTGAGGTACAAGGAAATCTAGGTCTGGTGAGAACAGAATCTTTCGTGTGCATTTAAAGGGTTTCACAAATTTTGCTAACTACCCGTTACTTCCACAAGTTCAGCTACTGTACCCTGTGTCCCCTACGATGTGATTGTGGTGTGATACAGAATTTGGTCCAGAAAGAGCTTGATCAATAGCGCAAAGTTCTACTTATTTTTGTCACTCAACTATTTTCATGTCTATAAAACATCCTCGCAATTATTTTACCAGACTATCTATACCTGCTCTCATAATTAATTCCTGCCCTACAAGCCAGAAAAATCACATCCAATCAGCACACAGCACAATACGATTTCATGAGCAGAACGGGGAGGGGACTGGACGTATACATGTAGTCAGTGTACAGTAAGGACGTGCCAAGCTCCAGCGCACGCAGCAGCATCTCTACGTGTTTTTCTGTCGTATCACAGGTCTGGTGTAAGCGCCGAGTGATAGTGAGGACAGTCACATAATCATACCTTAACATGCATTTGTAATCAAGAGCAACCAAAAAATCAATTTTGTGTAAAATAGACATTCATAACACCCTATTAAATGTGTTTCATGGCAAAAAGAAAATCTTTTTCTTTTTTTCTTTCATGTTTTGGCATTAATGACTATTATTGAATACGGACGTCCATATGCCCAATTTATGCGTGTTTAAAAAAGAACGTACGATTCGTTCATTCTGGGTTCTCGATGAATCAGGCCCCTTGTGTGTATAAATGTAACGAAAGAAATTTCAATGCAAGACTGAAAACAAAGGGAAGCTTGGTGGGTAGACAGGACCCAACTACTTCTCCTGATGTATGGTGGCATTAACACTGCTCACACAACACAACACAGGATATCTACAGCTCCAAGATAACATTGATTAACAAAAACTGTGTCCAGAATGTAGAATATTCATACACATACAATGGTATAAATGTGGCGTATTTCTATAGAGGACAAGAAGAATGATAATAGTCTGATCTGGAGTCAGCATGTTGCAGTCAGTCTCAGATCATCGTATTAGAACATAATCTGATTATTGGCTTTTCCAGCCCCCACACCTACCATTGTAGGGACAGCATCAGTTAAAGCTTCCTGTGAGATATGAGTACCATATATAAATGCATGATACATATTGTCACGATACCAATACCTGTGATTCTATCAGAATGAAGATTATGTCTGATGAAAATCACAGCAATGAATAATATACAAAAAAAATCCAACTTACTATAATATAAACAACAGGTTACTATTAAGAGGCAATTGTTTGAAAATAGATTTTGGATAGTATCATCATCATCATCACCATTTATATAGCGCCACTAATTCCGCAGCGCTGTAGAGAGAACTCACTCACTTCAGTCCCTGCCCCATAAGAGCTTACAGTCTAAATTCCCTAACACACACACTAGGGTCAATTTGTTAGCACCCAATTAACCCACTAGTATGTTTTTTGGAGTGTGGGAGGAAACCTGAGCACCCGGAGGAATAATCTTTTACCCTATGTACACCCTATTTGACTGGACTTTTTTTAACCTTGGGTCATTAAAGGACTTTCTCTCTCCTTCCTCTTACCAAATAACAGTTATAATGTAGCAGCTAGATTACAGCTATTACTGAGTGATTAGTGTAGAACGAAGGACAATCAACATCAACCCCTAAAGTTCACTTTGTACCATGTCGTATTTCATTTTGCAGTCTAAACAAATACTACACCAACAATTCCTAAATTAACGTTTTCTCCTTTACAGATTATTCTAGACTTCATATGGAAGACTGTAAGCTGAGAGCTAGGGCCTGATATCGGGTGTACTTTACTAAAAAATAAAAGGCCAATAAATATAAGATAATTACACCAACATGGTGAGCCGTACACACGCCGGTCTGCAACAGTAGAATATGCGTCCAGTTCACAGACACTTACATCCCACGTGCGCCCATGTTTTCATCCATCTGTTATGTGTAACAAACACAACTCATAACAGATGCGAGGATGAATGAGGCCATCACCACACCCAATTCACTATAAAGAGGGCAGGATGCAGGAAAATTGCTGCTCTCCCCGCAGACCTACCCAAAATATAAAAATAAAAACATTAATAGGATTGCCACAACGTTGAATATCGTCACCGTGGCTTGTGTGACAGCAGGGATGGGAATCAATCATTTCATTGATCCGGTGACATGTTGCATCTTTATGTGACCCGGTTACAATGTTGACATTTGTGGAGGGTACAATACGTGGTAAAGCGTGTGTGGGAGGGGGGGGTCTGCACAAATATAATTACTTTTAAAACACTTCCACAGGGCGCAAAGCTGCAGTCACTCAATATAGAATACAAACGAGGCGGCAGAAGACTTCCGGAAATGATTACATACACACAGTGAGAAAAAACAATTGGAAGCACTGAAACGTTTCCGAATTTTGCTTATTTTTCCCTACGTAACAGACTGAAGAATGAAAAAAGAACAAACAAAAAAAAAACACAAGAACAACATATTTTACAATATATTACCTCTGTGAGAAAAAAAAACCATAAAATGTATTTTGGTCAGCAAGAAAAATTATTCCTGATGAAACACATCGACAACGAACTAAAAAATGGTCTCTGTCTTGAAGGGCAGGAAGCCTCTGGCCATGAAAGGGTTAACAATGTAATCAAAGCCCACATCCTATTTCAAGGTGACCTCTTCCCAGGGGCTCCGATTGTAACAGTCTGAAAAATCAATGTGTGACGTATTACATACATAGGTGTTTTACCAGCGTCAAAGGGATGAATCAGAATTTTCTGTCTAGGAACCTGTAGCGTCCTAAAGTGAGAACACCTCAGCGCAACAGGACGGTGAAAGAACACCCTATTAAACTAAAGCACTGCGGTGGGGGGGTTAATCTATTAGTAAATATGATAGTGACAAGTCCTTTTTAAGTAAGTTATAATGTTTACATTTTTAAATTGAAACCACAAGTTGAAATGGTATCAGGGGAGGGCTGGTGAATTTTAGCCCAGGGGGAAAGACTCAACTCAGCAGCCTATTAGGTGCGTTTTAAGGGGGGGGAAAAATGCAGTTGGCCCAGTGACCCAGCCCAAGGTAGCCCACTATGGGACCGTCACGGGGGGGCAGATCCCCCCCCCAGCCAGCCCCTGAATGGTATTATGACCATTTACCTTTGTAAAGTAAGACAGATACCTGGAACAGTCTCCTATGCCTTCAAAAGTCCATTGGAGTAGACTAAAAATGACTGTTACATAAGTGAATGCTCCAATGGAGATATTTGTGTTGCTCATAACTCCAATGTTGAATTAGTTTTAGAAATACTTCTAATTTGAAGGGTGTTGTGGATCCAGCCCTCATAACGGGGAGAAACAGGTGGGATACTGACCCAGACTTAATCACCTGTGCATCATTAACCAAGCCTCACAGTATGAGGAGAACATATACTGAGATGTGCACAGAGACGTAGTACGAGAAATGGTACCGAGCACAGAACAACTGCCCATACAATCAGAATAAAACCATGAAATACATGGATCTTAAAAACATCAGCAAACCTGTGATTTTTTTCAACCAAAGGGTTATCACAATAAAGCTGGGTACACACTACAGGGTTTTCACCCGATTATCGGGCCAAACGCACAATAAACAACTGTTAGGTCTGATATTGCATTAGTGTGTTCACTCCAACAATCATGTTTTATTGTACCAAAGCCTATTGTATTGTTTCGTTTGATTTTATAACCAGACTAAAAATCTCTATAAACAATGGAACGATGTGAACAGTGTGTACGTACGTACACACACAGCAGTGTTAGAGTCATGATCTTCTGAGTCCATGGTTATGGCAGATGAACAGCACAGATCTAAAGGTAGATTTTGTAAAATCTTCTTAATGTGTACACATGAATCGGCTGCTGATCGGGACTTACAATCATTGGTAAAATCATTAAAGATATCAAATTGGGTGAAATCTTCTATAGTGTGTACCCAGCTTTAATTTAATGGCCCACAGTGGTGCACCTGATAACTGTCAGCATAAGTGCCAATTCCTTGTTACACACGCAACGATCTGCACCAAAACATCATGCATAATTGTGCCGTTATGTAAATAGACACAAATTGGTGCCCTTGATGGACTATCACTGTTTCCCAACTCCAGTCCTCAGGGACCCCCCCTCCCCCTAACAGTGCAGGTTTTCCAGGTCACAAGTGAAATAATTATCACCACCTGTGGATCTTTCAAAATGTATCAGTCAGTAATGACTGCACCTGTGCTCCAGCAAAGAGATATGGAAAACCTGCACTGTTAGGGGTCCATGAGGACTGGAGTTGGGAATGACTGGACTAGATTAACAGCTCTTGTGACAAATACATTGAAAACCTGTCACCAATAGCACTATCATTCACCAAGTGCTGCAATTAATACCAACAATCCCTATAGCCAATGTAACTGGCGTCTGAATTAATTTGAAGTTATAAGTAGAAGTGTATGGTGGTTGCTCACACATACAGGGAAAGAATAGATACAGAGCATTGCACCTAGCTAAAAAAATGTGGTACCATGCACTTGTCTATACCTAAACTGAGCATACACCCAGCATACAGAATAGGAGATGGATACTGTGCCGTTATCTACACCGTACATACAGAATAAGAACAGATACCGAGCACTGCACCCAGGACAGTAGAAGTGGTACTGTACACTAGTCTATACATACAGAATAAGAACAGATACTGAGCACTGCACCCAGGATAGTAGAAGTGGTACTGTACACTAGTCTATACATACAGAATAAGAACAGATACAGAGCACTGCACCCAGCACAGTAGAACTGATACTGTGCACTTGTCTATACATACAGAATAAGAACAGATACCGAGCACTGCACCCAGGACAGTAGAAGTGGTACTGTACACTAGTCTATACATACAGAATAAGAACAGATACCGAGCACTGCACCCAGCACAGTAGAACTGATACTGTGCACTAGTCTATACATACAGAATAAGAACAGATACTGAGCACTGCACCCAGGACAGTAGAAGTGGTACTGTACACTAGTCTATACATACAGAATAAGAACAGATACCGAGCACTGCACCCAGCACAGTAGAACTGATACTGTGCACTTGTCTATACATACAGAATAAGAACAGATACTAAGCACTGCACCCAGGACAGTAGAAGTGGTACTGTACACTAGTCTATACATACAGAATAAGAACAGATACCGAGCACTGCACCCAGGACAGTATAAGTGGTACTGAGCACTAGTCTATACATACAGAATAAGAACAGACACCGAGCACTGCACCCAGGACTGTAGAAGTGGTACTGAGCACTAGTCTATACATACAGAATAAGAACAGACACCGAGCACTGCACCCAGGACAGTAGAAGTGGTACTGAGCACTAGTCTATACATACAGAATAAGAACAGACACCGAGCACTGCACCCAGGACAGTAGAAGTGGTACTGAGCACTAGTCTATACATACAGAATAAGAACAGATACCGAGCATTGCAACCAGGACAGTAGAAGTGGTACTGTGCACTTGTCTATACATACAGAATAAGATACCACAGCAGGGTACATGGAGGTCTCTGCACACGGTACCTGGTCACAGGGCTCCGTCTCCAGGATCCGGCCACAGACCTGGGAGCACAGCTCGAACTTCCTGCGGCGAAAATAACTCCAAGCCTGGAGCAAGGGCTCCACGTCCAGCCCCATCCTGCCGGAGCACAAGCCGGGAGAGGCCGGGACTAGGCCGCGTCTCCCTGACAACGGCTCAGTGCGGGCGTCTCCTAGCAACCGCGGGGTCCTTCGTGCGTGTGGGGCTGTCCCGTGCAGTGCCTGCTGGTGTCATTACATTACTGTGCCCTGTATCCTAATGCTGCAGTACTCTGGTAATAGGAGCAGGACAGAGTTGATAATAATAATAATAGTAATGAGCTGCTGCCCTGACGTCCACCTGATAAATTACTATATGTCAGTCACAGACATGTAGCCCAGGTTTAGCATACAGAGCTCTCCAGCTGCTTTCAAACTGCAACTAACAGAGGTTGGTGGCCATTCTGGGACTTGTAGTTCATCACACGTTGGAGAGCCCTATGTTGCTTCTCACAACACCTATTTGCCAACATGTGAATATAATGTCTAGGTCACAATTCTCTTATATTTTAAAATGAATTTCGGTATATCTCTCTCCCGGTCATAATTTTTCACCACCATAAAGTCTTGCACCCTAGGCTGTAGCCTAGTCAGCCTAATTAATAATTCCAGCCTTGGTTAGTGACTTAGCCACCGGTCTTGATTTACCGTCCAGCTTCCATCACTGTACATGATTAAAATGTTGAACTGTCAACATGTAAGGTGAGCGCTGCTCCTAACCAGGTTTAACTTCATAATATAGTCGCCTGGATCCATTGCACTCTCTCAGCAGTTCTCTCTTGAACGATCCGTCATACCTCTCAGCGCTGCGGAATCAGTGGTGCTATATAAATAAATGGTGATGATGATGATACCTCCAGACTTGACTCGAGGAGCGGCCATCTCTTCAGAGTACCCAAGAGGTCCTGCAATGGGGACACGATTCACGATTGGCAGGACATCCCAGCATCAGGAAAACAATTGACTTGGTCCTCCAAAAATTTTTGGTGATGGACGGTAAGGAAGGATGTTACCTTCTTCTTTCAATTTTGCACTACCTGTGTATACACCAAGGTGCCATGAACATGCTCCATGTTTCTATGCTCCTGCCCATTCCACAGAAGCTATAGACCCGTGTTCTCCATGGATTTCATCACTGACCACCCCAGCCTCCAAGGTAACACCACCATACTAGTGGTAGTGGATTTATTCTCCAAGCAAGTCCACTTACAGTCACAGAAAACTGCAGTAGTGTCACACATCAGGGTCTTAGCTGCACTTACCACATCCGCCAATGTCATATTATGGCTGTCTGGGTCCCTCCTGTTCACCTGCAGCATTCCTGTCCATCGCATCTTCGATTGTAAACAAACACATACTGTTTGTTCTGCTGCCTGGGCACAGCCATCTTGGATGCAGTCAGGTGATCGTGTCAGACCAAACAGATTCAGCAGCTGTGGTCACATGAACTGTGCAGCCAATAGTTGTTTGGAATACCCTATTTAAATCTGCTGCTGAGATTTCTGTATTGCCAGAACAACACCCTTCTCTTCTGAAGATAGGGTTTGGCTCCAGATTCCAGTTGTTCCTGCAATAGTTCTGATTTCCCTGCATCCTCTTTCTGTGAACATTCTGTATTACCTACTAATCATCACTTTGCAAGTATCCTGCATTTGCAAGTGCACATCTTTCTACAAATACTTGTAATTCTAAAGTGCATATCTTTCTACATGTATCCTGCTTTTCCTGGAGTTTATCATTCTGTAAGTACTCTGCACTTCCAAGCTGCTCATCTCCCTGCATTATTCTGCATTTATCAAGAGTGCTTACCTCAGTTAGAACTTTGCACTATCCAGTGTTTATACTTCAGTTCCTGTGGCTTTACCAGTATCATCAGTTATGTTGCTGGTTCTGAGTCTCTAGGACTTATTTCCAGTTTTGTGTATCTGTGCTGGTTCCAGGTCTGTGGCTGACGCGCAGTCCTGAGTTCGCCATTCCGTGTTGCAGTTCTGAGTTCATGTCTCTGGTTCTAGTTGTTCTGTCCTGAGTTTCTGTGTGTTTACTTTCTGAGTTCTTATTAGTGGGTTCCAGTCCTGTCAGCATTGAGTTCCCACAAACAGTTCCAATCTGTTATTACGCCGCATTCGAGTTCTGTACTCTGGCACAGACTCTGGTTCTGGACTCCTATACTGCTTGTGCTACTCGGAGTACTCTAAGTGAGCAGAGAGCTCATCAAGGCCTCCAGGTTCAGTTTCAGTCCTATTTCAGCCAGACCCAGGGGTCCTGAATTAGATTGAGAAATACTGATGACTAGGACAAGTAGGTTTTCGAACTCTGCCAGATCTTTACCAAAGAGGTCTTCCAGCTGCATGGTCTTGTCTTGGAGATCATCTATCAAGGGCTCCATTTTGCAGGGTCTGCTGCACGGGGGAGTGAATATCAGTCCACTTCTTGTCTGTGTACCACAGACAGATGGAGCGGTCTAATCAATCCCTCCTACAGCTTCTATGGTGCTTTGTCTAAGACAACTAGGGCTCAGGCTCATGGAACAATCTGGTGCAGCACTCCACCAGGGTGTTTCCCTTCTACATTAACCACAGTTTCCACCTGGTGGCTATCCAGTCTTCCTATTCGCTCTCTGGGGTTTCTTTTGCAGACAAGCATGTGCAGGATCTCCAGGGCCTGTGGATGGGGCTGCAGGAGATGCTGAAGATGGTGGTAGCTAATCAAAAAAGGTTTGTGGACCAGAGATGATGGGTCAGCCCAGTGTTCTCAGTGGGTGATAAAGTGTGGCTCTCCACAAGCAACATTGCTCTGAAGATGCCCCCAAAGTGCCCAATACTTAGTAGGATTAATCCAGGAGTTTGCAGGTTATGGCTGCCATCTTCTCAGATTCATACTCCGTTTCCATGCCTCGGTCATGAAAACTGTTATGAAAGACGTTTTTTCCTAGACAGAAAAATAGCTGCACCTGCTGCAATAGGGGTGGAGCTCCACCAAGAATATATCATCCAGTCATTCACTGACTTCCACAGCAGCTGGAGAAGTGTGGAATGCCTGGTGCACTGGAATGTATTGTGTTGTGTGGAACACTTGTGGATTAAGTCGACTGATTTTCACACACCTGCTCTACTGGACAATTCTTCAGGTTGCATCAGCAACATTTATTTATATAGTGCCAGCAAACTCTGTAGCGTTTTACAGTTGGGATCCTGCCAAGCCCTGAGGGTTGCAGCTGTAGTCTGCTCCTAAAGAGGAAAGGGGCACTGTCAGGATCCAATGCAATACCAACTACAGACTACAGGTGGCAGTGCACCATCATTACTGACAACTGCACATTCTTTTTTACTTACTTCAATCAGCACTTTGCTAAAGATCAAAGATCTCTGTCAATTAGGATGGAGACATCACCTGTATGCAGCCTTTATACGGCCCTCACTTCTAACAAACTCTGCACAAGTAAAGTTGGAATTTTGTTTCTCTGCTGGTGCTTCAATCTTGCATCAAGAATCTTGTCTTATTTGGCCTTTTATAGACTTCGGTTTAGTCCCTCATGACTCTACCATGGTCACCCTGATCACCCCTTCCTCTGGAGCTTTACCTACTTGGATGTAGCTCTAGCTTTGTTTATAACATTGAGTATAGTCTCTCTAGTTACCTAGAGCATGAGCTGGTTTAGTTTACTAGAAGCCAGTAGTTGCACTGTCAGTGATGTTGTGTTACCTGGTTAAATTTCTAAATGAGTGACATCACACAGAGTAGAGTCCAATAGTATAGAGCTAATGGGTGCCAGCCTTCTCTCTCTCGTTGATCCTCTGCCCCTGATTATGAATATACCCGGCCCACCTGATGGCAGCACAAGGGGCAGTTTCATAATATAAAGAAGGGAATTAAGGTAAGCAGGAATTCACAGATTGAGGGTTAGATTGGAATAAAAAAAAAAATTCTAGAAAAAATTACTCTAAAATATGGGATTGTCCTGTTAAAAATAGGGATCATTAGCTTTAAATTTCAGCAACACACTTGGTTTCATCTTGCTACATATCATTAATTTCCTCTTTAGAAAAAGCGAGGTGTCTTTTGCTCTTCTTAACACTTCCTCCTTATTGTATCTTCCATTCAATACAGCTCAGTCGCACTTTAAACCTTTCTCTCCGACTATTTCTTACCACTGGGGCTTCATCCCTCCTGATAGGCAACATAACAGCCGGCGATACAAGATAGTGATACTGGTTTGAGTGTCCCCACTTTCTGAGACATTCTCCCTGACCATCGGCCGAAAAGTGACTATGGCAGAGTCCCTCATAAATACACAGCTGCATGAGAGGCCTTTGTGTGTGACTGGCAGACATTGATTAGTAGACTGTGGGTCATACAGTTAAACCAAGCGAAGAAGTATGGGAGCTGAGCCACTGTTACTTCAAAAAGTGTTAATGTGACCGACGCTGGTCCCACCTTCTCTGGTGCTTTGAAGAAGGCCTATTGCAATCGATCTTAAGTACACCACCACGTCCGCAACCACCTATAGACGTTTAGGCCCAGACCCACATATTACTTGCTTTTATCTGACTTTTGTTGGCTTTTAACTCCTTTTATATATATATATACAGCACTTGTATCTATAATAAACACAACTTTTTGGCTTTCCCTATACGACCTGTGTTGTTACTTTGTTGCAAGCGTGAGACAAGTAAAGTTTCTCCTGGCGCAGCCTTTTCCTATTAAAGGTAATTCAAGACAACCTGGGTGGAGGCCTTAAAATGTCATTAGCAGGTGAATCTACATCCACCGCGTTACTTCTGCCCAGTTTTCCCAGGGGATTTGAACCTGTGGTTTCTGGGTACACCCCTATTTACACACAACAATAAAATGGGCACTCTGTATAATTTCAAGGCAGGAGGATACTGCATGTATGCTGGAAATTTGATTTTACTCTGTCTTTGTATTAAGTGCTTGTGTTTACTAGCAGGATTATGTTAATATTTTGCATTTAATCTATAGTATTATAGCTGAACCTGCTGTGTGTCTGCTATACATCCTGTGAGGCTCAGTGTGTGTCCTCTGACATCTATTTGGTGAATGTAATCTGTGCATACAGCCACAGTCATTGCTGGATAGGAGCTGAGTGTTGGGGCCGCCACTCGAATTCACTTTGTATAAATACAGAGCTGAATGTAATGATGTAGAATCATCTATCACTCCTCCGAATCTCCTCGCTGCCAATCACTGTCACTGCGATGGGAACATTGATGTCTTCCTCTTGCTGAAGCTTAATGGGATGTGATGGGTTCTTTCTCCCAGATGAAATACTTAACGGTATCGCTCTGAATCCCAGGATAGACTGAGCTTGTGTTACCCTCACTGCTTGCAGTAAAGGGGCACAGTCTTATTTTATGTTTCATGGTTTTAAAAGCAGTTTCACGTTGGGGTATCTGTTCCGTTCACTCATGAAGGTGGTCTCGGGCTAGCAAGGTTGTAGGTCACATTAGGTCCAATTTAGGTTTAGGCACCGTTGGCCTTTTCCTGGGGCTGGCAGTGGTTGAGGAGAGGATTGTTGTCACCCCCTGTGAGATTATTCCCTCTGATAACCTCCCTGTGAGGGACTGTTTTACCATACCGCCAGTGGTGGGATTCAGCCAGTTCTCACCGGTTCGCCCAGAACCGATAACTAATTTAGGTTCGATTTGGCGAACAGGTGACTACAGGCTGAGTCCACTCTCTTTGGTGGTGGGGGGGACCAGGCTCCTGTAAAAAAAAAAATGCTCAAGTCCATACAATCCACACTTAAATACACCAACATTGTCACAAGGACACGCCTCTTTTGGGGTCAGCAAATTGAGACCAAATAGGTAATATAGGGAGGTAGGTTGTACTGCGGGCAGCAGATGTAGTTAATCCAGTTGTGAATCCGTAGTGTTTTACCTTTACCTGCTCAGAGGTTTGGGGACAGTGAAACATGGACTCTGGGACAAACCACTTCACACATAAATGCCACTAATTCCGCAGCTCTGTACAGAGAACTCATTCACATCCGTCCCTGCCCCATTGGAGCTTACAATCTAAATCCCTTAACATACACACAGACCAAGCGACACTATGGATAATTTAATAGCAGCCAATTAACCTACTAGTATGTTTTTGGATTGTGGGAGGAAACTGGAGGAACCCACGCAAACATGGGGAGAACATACAAACTCCACACAGATAAGGCCATGGTCGGGAATCGAACTCACGACCCCAGTGCTGTGAGACAGAAGTACTAACCACTGAGTCACCGTGCTGCCTGTATATTACACTGGATACCAGGTATTGCTTGGCATCTGGGCAGCAGACAAGATGCTGCTTACTAGGCTAAGCATATTTTACTTGGCACATGGCTGGCACCAACCGTGGCTCATACTGCATTTGCTACCTCTGGGGTCTGTCTCCCATAAAGTGTAGTGCCCTGCTCATACTATAAGATGTATGACACTGAATGATCGGACGCAGGGTTTAACATTAACAGAATGACCAGCATCCAGTGTGCGGGGTGAGGCTCCCTAACCACATGTACAGGTTCTAATTAATCCCTGCATGTCAAATGCGTTCACTCCTGACGCGTGGTTTGCTGGCGTTTGAACTTCTATTAATGCTTGTAATTTACGTAGGACCCTCGTAGTAACATGGTGGGGTCTCCAGGCCCAGGAGACAAGGGAGCATATAATGTCCTATGTGCTTGTCAGAGAAAATAAAATATGATCTGAGAATATGAATATTCTAATATTTAGTCAGACTATAAATTAGAGACAAGTCTTGTCGAGGCCAGTGATACAATATGGCAGAATGAAGAAGAGAAGGTTCTCTATTCAACACATTAAATCTGACATAACTAACGTTCCTCCAGAGACCTCATATGTATCGTTTGATACTAAAATATAACCGACCCCTCAAGGACCCACAAAGCTTAAATGGGAGGAGGACGTGGGGGAAGCCCTTGATTCTGAGGACGGGGATAAAATTATATTAACTCTAAAATTTTCATGTGTCTATATACTAAACGCTACAAAATATCAGATTGCATTATACTGGAAGGATTCAGAACCACCTTCCATTCTTTCCATTGTCAACAGAACCTGGCAAACCTACCGCATAGAATAATAGCATTATCTGAAATACTCTAAATTCTCATGCACCTAGAATCTCTAAACATTACAGGGACGCCCATACTAGATTCAATTAATTCTCTACAACATTGATTTATATATAACGAATGTGACTTACATACCCCCTGTATATACAACCCCCCATCCTCTCTTCCTTATTTCACTAGTAATGATATTCATTGTATAGACAACCACTCCCTTTTATTGAAAAAAAAAAAATCTTGACTCCTGGTTGATAATATAAATATAAATATATATATATTGCATTGTTTCAAATGCTTCTGTTATCTTATAATTTTGCACCATTTGTACTTCCCCAGAGAAGGCTGCTTGGGTTGTGATTTGCTGGCGGAAGATGAATGAGACTATGGACAAGATAGAACTTGTGGGGAAAAATAACAGTTGACAAGAAAGCAAAAGGAATTCAGATCCAAGGCTAACGAAACTGGGACAGTTCTGTGCTCACCAGCTCTGTTCTGAGCTGTTATTAGATCATACAAAGCTGTGTGACTGTCGTCTATTGTGACACTCTCCCTTCTGTAATGCGGAGCTCTCGCTGTGCACCTCTACAGATGTCACAGTCCTAAATGAAAAGGTGGCAGTTACTTTTATACCAGGATCAAATCCGCAATGGAAGCGCTTGTCAGACCAGGGTTCTCTAACAGCCATATGTAAGATGCGGAGACAAGAGGGACTGTAGTACTGAATTACTGATCCATCTTTCTTGCTGGTTTGGGGGGCACCTAAGTAGCAGATTTGGCCGCTTGACGCCAGACACTTACGTCCAACTTGCGAACATGTCCAAAAACTTCATATATTATGAACGCAATTGCTATGACGCATGATATAATCTTGTATAACATAATACAACAGGAACAACTTCCCGACGTGTACACAAAAAATATGATCTGAGAATGTGAATAATCTAATAAATTATAATTAGGGGAAAGACATTGGTTGTAATTAGCTGGCAGAAAACAATTGTTACTATGGACAAGTGAAAGTCCTGATGACCATGCGGATTCCTGTGCTCACACCTACACAATTTACCTTCAGATCTGTCATCTTCATGTCTCATAACCATCTGCTGAAAAGATCCTGACTCTGTACACTGTACAGATATCTGCCTACGCTGCTGGTGGTGAGTGCGTGCACACTGCCACATTTGCCCGATACCGTTCCACTGTTGATCGTGATTTTTAGAAAGTTTATAAAACCAAATCCACAGATGTGATGTGTTTTGTTACCATAAAACATGATCGTGGGAGCGTACACACACTGCAATATCTGATCAAATGGTTGTGATTCATGTGATTTGCACGGTAATTGCATTAGTGCGTGCCTAGCTTTATAGTACGGTAATTATAATGAGTCACTTAACACGTAAGTGTCTGTGTGTCCCCTAAAAGGCTCACTTAACATTTAATTTCCTTACACCGGTCACATGATATCTGTGAGAAACAAGACCAGCTGAATGGAGCCGACTTTCTGTCTATTGATCACGAAGTAAGCGGACACCTGTGGAACAGGAACGTGGCGTGTGTTTGGCTGGCTACCTCCTGTCTCTCAACCATATGTCAGTAAATTTACTGACAATCAGTAAGACATTGATTATATTTTAATAATGGTGAGTACAACTATGAAATACTACTGACAGTACTTTACTGCTAGTAACGTACAGCCACCAGCGGAGTCGGCCAGAGGAGAATTGTGACCCCTTTATTTTCAGTTATTCGGTAACAAATATTGATCACCATTAAGGGGCATATTCAATTGTCCACGGGATTGGCAAAAATCCCGCGGTCCATGCGCGATTACCGATATTACGGTAATCGTGCGCGGAAAAACATGTAATACGGTAATTTACTCGCTGGATTTCAGCTTGCAGCTCCCTGAGCCGCGAGCTGAAATTCAGCTACAAATTACCGTATTACATGTAATAGTTTTTCCGCTGCGGGATTTTCGGCGATCCCGCCGACAATTGAATATGCCCCTTCTGTGTTTTATAAAGGGATCTCAGAAGTGACGTAGGGGGGGATCCACTAGTGTACTGCTTAAGCTCTGGAGACAGGAAACGGTGCATTTAAAAATGCGCTCTTTGACCCCACATAGCTCCCACCTCCATAATAAGTAGCCCGGGCTGGTGTGTGTTTCAGAATGCTGGTTATACAATGTATCGGGAAACCCACAGGTATGACACATACACGTGTACTGGTCCTGTTGGGCTAATTGGTTCCCTCTGCTTCTCTCTTCTCTGGTCTGCTGTAGGATTTCACTATATAGGCTCAACAGGCTTACATTATACTAAGAGGGATCCAACAACATATGAAATGTTAATAAGGAGACGTGTGAAACTAATTTCCTTCCCCCGAGGATTTCCTGATTACATAATTTATACAATTAGAATAACAAGTGTCATCAGTATTTATGTCAATTAGGATATCACATAGAACTTTCAAAAACATGATCTGTTACATCACTCAGCATCATTAATTATGTTATTTCCCATGTAATGTTATGAATTCTATTATAAGGAAATCCTTGGATGGGTGGAATATGAAGTTAAGTATAAGCTCATCCAATGTTGGCCATTTGCAGGGCAAACTGACATCTATTCAGTCATTAGGTGAACAATGCAATGAATGGTGTCAGAAAGGATGGCTCCGTGCAGTTGGTGGTTAACCACACACTCAGCAAACGCCAACCAACCCTCCGGCTGGTCAGATGTATCTTAGGAAACATATGGAAATTAAATAAAACAGTCGGAACCTGATCTTTGCTTGTGGCCCCATCTCCTCCTGTACAGTGCCATGATTTGTGGCATCACGCAGCGAGGGCAGGGATATGAAATATGTCCTCCAGAAAAGCAGGTACCCGCTCCTATAATTCGCCTTCTCCGACACTTTATTGAATTTAAATGCTTGCATTCTCCAATCAAATGTTTGTTTTGGATTTCAAAAGTAGTCATCCCGGCATGTGCTGTCAAAACAGCATTTGCACTTTTGCGTGCAGGTTTTTCATAAGTAAATCAATCATACTTCCCAACTATCTTGATTTTGGTGGGGAAGTTGGGTGGGGCTTAACAGAAAAGTGGGTGGAGTTTAACCAATAATGTCTATTTTGGGCAGAATGGGAGTGTGGCATATTTTGTTCCACTTTCGAGATTCTAGAGGTTGTGAGGTGTGCATCAGTTTGATATGTGATGTAGACTGTAACAGCATTAGTGTTGGGACACTGACTTATATATTGTGCTCTAACTATGCTCCTGTTAACTAGCCCACCATCAATTGTTTACTGAAAACTTAGCCTCCTTATTCTACTCTACCCGATTCCCCCCCACCCACCCCTCTTCACAGTTTACATACAATTTACGTTTATTATCCTCCTATACTCAAATAACCAACATTGCTTCCTGAGTGGATCACGTAACCCTACAGAGCTCACATTCCCTTTGCAATCTGTCCGGAACTATATACACTATGTGGTGTTTAATCTCATGTATCAAACTCCTAATTTCTCATAGACTGTAGGATTGTAGGCAACGCCCTCTTACCACTTTGTCTGTTTGCTATTATCTAGACCTGTAACACTGTAAACTGTAAATAGCTGCGGAGTATGATTGAGATATATATATATATATATATATATATATATATATATATATATATTTATTTATTGATATATTGGTCAAAGCGGGTCACTTTTCCTATTCCTTTGACTGTGACACTATCAAATTCCATTCACTTACATTTTCCATAATGCCACCTCTAAATGTCCTCTTCGACCACTGTGTGTATATATATATATATATATATATATATCACTGGCAAGACAATTATACAATTTTCTGCTCTTCTTGTCTGATTATTTCATCTGGTGTTTTTATAAATCTTTATTTTTAAGCTTAATTTAACAAATGGAGTGAGTGTCACGTGACTTGTCACATGACTGATCTGTAGCGTTGAAGGAGATTAAAAGTGAGAAACTGAAATTTATGAAATCATATTTAATCCCCTAATGAAAAGCAATACATTATTAAGGTCATCTCTTACCCAGGGGCCTTGACTTGAACTGAATATTGCTTATGTGTTTCAGTATTCTGCTTTCAGTTCAGTTTCATTTTCCTGCATATTACATTGTATTTATAGTGGTGGAATAATGGAGAACATTAAAGAAAGTCACTTCTAATAAAATAATATAATTTGTTTATATGTGCTCTTACCAATGAGAGAATTCTTCCATATTCCATGCATATACCAATTGTCAGTAAAAGGTGGGGGGCAGATATTTTTGCCGTCTAAGTCAATAATCATGAGAATGCAGCCTATCCAGTCACTAGGAACCAGTGACATCACTGAGAGTGCAGCCTATCCAGTCACTAGGAACCAATCACATCACTGAGAATGCAGTCTATCCAGTCACTAGGAGCCAGTGACATCACTGAGAATGCAGCCTATCCAGTCACAAGGAACCAGTGACATCACTGAGAGTGCAGCCTATCCAGTCACTAGGAACTAGTGACATCACTGAGAGTGCAGCCTATCCAGTCACTAGGAACTATTATATATTTTAATACCATTCTATCTAAGAAACACCACCAAAAATCTTTTTCCAGTGTGTCAGGGGTGTAACC
Organism: Mixophyes fleayi; assembly: GCF_038048845.1. NCBI lineage: Eukaryota > Metazoa > Chordata > Amphibia > Anura > Limnodynastidae > Mixophyes > Mixophyes fleayi. Next base: position 3,493,951 of record NC_134413.1, on the reverse strand, counting down.
AAACATGTAGGTGTCCCATAGACATATTGGGCCTGACTCATTAGGGAAAAAGAGGAGTAAAACTTCACCTGGACAAAACCATGTTACAATGCAAGGGGTGCAAATCAGTTTATTATTTCGCACATAAGATAAATACTGGCTGTTTTTTCATGTATCGCACAAATACTCGATTGCTTTATTTTTACACTGAAATTGAAAGTTGATCTAGGACATGCCCTACCCTAACTAGAAATCTGTCCCCACATTTTAAATTTAGCTCCCCCTCCAATGCAACATGGTTTTGGCAAGGTATAAAGTTACTTTTTTTTCCCTTTACTGTCCTTAAAGAATCGGGCCCATTGTGAGTGTGTTCCCTACCGACCATGACACCTGCTCCACCCCCAGTCGGTATGTAATAGGACAAAGTACTAATTACAGAAGTAGAAATCCTGCACATTAGTCTACAGCAGTGATGGCCAACCTGTGGCACTCCAGGTGTTGTGACACTACAAGCCCCAGCATGCTTTGTCAGTATATAGCCAGCTGATAGCTAGAAGTGCATGATGGGAGTTGTAGTTTCAGAACACCTAGAGAGCCACATGTTGGTGATATTAAATTAGAAGTTTAAGGCGCATGTTTCCTCTGGGACAACCCCCCCCCCCCACCCCTGTCCTGGTGGGTCCTGTATTATAAAGTACCATATGCCTGGAGTTATACACTTACATATCAAAGCTGAGACATAAACCAGAGAATGGGGCAGGAGCAGAATCCCTCTGGGAAATTACTGACATTAAGAGCAATCCATTAATAGCTACGGCTACTTATACAGTAAATTTGGTTCTGGAGCCTTCCCAGGGTTCTAGGTATGAGAGGTTCTATATACTGTATGAAGATATATTAGGCAATGGTTAATTGAATGGATTACTGTTATTTCTATAAAAATGAAACGGGAATTTGGTAACGTTAACAATATTGCAGGATTTTCTAAAAAAAAGAAAAAGGTAATAAATTTAGGATTTTTCTACATAATATAAGGCAAAGAAATGGTTAACATGTCCCTAAATATCTACAGTGCTTGTGGATATTTAGGGACAGTATATAAACTGCCTTTGTAGGAGAAGACACATAACTTATTTTCTCCACGTCGTTCAAGAGGACACACATGACACATCTCTGTCACATCTGTGTAACCCCCTTTTTTTTTTGTACAGCATCCCAGTACCCTGTATACCACCACTGCCAGGGGCTGACTGGCAAATTTTAGCCTGAGGAGTGAGGCTCGAATCAGCAGCCTATTGCGAACAGTCTAAAGGAAAAAAAATGCCAGTATCCCAGTGACCCAGCCCTATTAAGGGATCAGCCTGTGGGCATATATCCCCAGCCCCCACTGCCTCCTTACTCCTCTCTCTGCACGTCCTGTCATCTGCAAAACAACTGGATATGTGTCAGATATTTCATAGCATTAGTATATTTCTAATATCCTGGCTGTATGTTATATACTCAACAGTGTTTCATGAGCACACATATTTTTGCATAACATAAGTAGTTATACAATAAGTAATCAGACCATGCTGGGACTTGTAGTTGTTGAACCAGTTTTATAACGTACAACTTGGTGAATAAATGAGACATCATCACCCAGGGATCAGGCAGCCAGGGCACCTCTACAAGTGCCACACAGCCGCTGTGGGGTGCTACTTTAATTCTCAATGAGGGAGACTGAGAGTGAGAGGCTGTGATTGGACAGAGCTGACATCCATCATGCACCACATCCAATGGATGTGAGGGGAAGGCGTGCCCGTGTCAGTGCTCACTGCAGGAGGCTGTGACTGGCAGCGGAGGCCACAGGGAGAGTTCAGCACCACGGACAGCGGCGCTCAGCACCACGGACAGCGGCGCTCAGCACCACGGACAGCGGCGCTCAGCACCACGGACAGCGGCGCTCAGCACCATGCACTCTGCGTGCGGCGCATCCTCGCCCAGCGCATGTGGATAAGACGCGGCCACACGACGCATCCCTGGCGCACGTCTGCGCCTCTTGTAAAGTGACTGACTCCCAGCGGGCAGATGGCTGACAGGACGTCCCCGAACTGTCACCTCAGGCTGGAGTGGGTGTATGGCTACAGGGGCCACCAGTGCCGGAACAACCTGTACTACACGGCGGCCAAGGAGATTGTCTACTTTGTGGCCGGGGTCGGGGTGGTCTATAACACCCGGGAGCACAAGCAGAAATTCTATATGGGCCACAACGATGATATCATCAGGTACTGGGGGCCCCACTGTCTGCTGGGCAATGCAGGGTTAATGCTGGGGATTAGTTAGACCCCAAACAGGGGGGCAGGGGTTACAGGTTACCCTGACATGGGCGTGTCTAACAGTGCTCAGGTGTATTATACTATATATTATTCTAAAGGGTATCACATGCTACAGGCTAGTGTTACTGTGTACTGCCTGTTATACATGCCTGGTACTCTGAGGTACTTATTGTGTTTTATACTGTGGTCTTAGGTGTTATTCTAAGAGGTATAATCTGCTAATCATGTGCTAGTGTAAGGTTTATATTATATACTATAGTAAGTGGTGGGTATGGGTTGTTACTAAGAAGTATTATCTGTTACATTCAGGGGTATGTTTTGCACAGCATTAATGGGTGTTATCTGTTACTGTCAGGGGTATATTGTGTACAATACTAAGGGGTATTATCTGTTACTGTCAGGGGTATATTGAGTACAATACTAAGGGGTATTATCTGTTACTCTTAGGGATATATTTAGTACAGTACTAAGGGGTATTGTCTGCTACTCTCAGGGATATATTTAGTACAATACTAAAGGGTATGATCTGTTACTCTCAGGGATATATTTAGTACAGTACTAGGGGGTATTATCTGTTACTCTCAGGGATATATTTAGTACAGTACTAAGGGGTATTATCTGTTACTCTCAGGGATATATTTAGTACAGTACTAAGGGGTGTTATCTGTTACTGTCAGGGATATATTTACTACAGTACTAAGGGGTATTATCTGTTACTGTCAGGGATATATTTAGTACAGTACTAGGGGGTATTATATGTTACTCTCAGGGATATATTTAGTACAGTACTAGGGGGTATTATCTGTTACTCTCAGGGATATATTTAGTACAGTACTAAGGGGTATTATCTGTTACTCTCAGGGATATATTTAGTACAATACTAAAGGGTATTATCTGTTACTCTCAGTGATATATTTAGTACAGTACTAAAGGGTATGATCTGTTACTCTCAGGGATATATTTAGTACAGTACTAGGGGGTATTATCTGTTACTCTCAGGGATATAGTTAGTACAGTACTAAGGGGTATTATCTGCTACTCTCAGGGATATATTTAGTACAGTACTAAGGAGTATTATCTGTTACTGTCAGGGATATATTTAGTACAGTACTAGGGGGTATTATCTGTTACTGTCAGGGATATATTTAGTACAGTACTAGCGGGTATTATATGTTACTCTCAGGGATATATTTAGTACAGTACTAAGGGGTATTATTTGTTAATCTCAGGGATATATTCAGTAAAGTACTAGGGGGGTACTATCTGTTACTCTCAGGGATATATTTAGTACAGTACTAGGGGGTATTATCTGTTACTCTCAGGGATATATTTAGTACAGTACTAAGGGGTATTATCTATAACATTCAGGGGTATATTATGTACAATACTAAGGGGTATTATCTGTTACTCTCAGGGATATATTTAGTACAGTACTAAGGGGTATTATCTATTACATTCAGGGGTATATTGTGTACAATACTAAGGGGTATTATCTGTTACTCTCAGGGATATATTTAGTACAGTACTAGGGGGTATTATCTGTTACTCTCAGGGATATATTTAGTACAGTACTAAGGGGTATTGTCTGTTACTCTCAGGGATATATTTAGTACAGTACTAAGGGGTATTATTTGTTACAGTCAGTTGGACAGGAGGGTGTTCACTTGGGTGTATCAGTGGTAGCTGCAGTAACGTTATCAGGTGTTGTAGTGAATAGTAATAATGTGTTGATTTACACTAACCTGCACATACTGTGTATTATCAGCTGTATCCAGGAGTCTGGGCACATAATGTTTCATCACATGTATTCCGCCAGTCTGTGCCATGTCCCTTAATAAGGAGAATCAACGTGTTGTAGCCAGCACACGCCTGTTGAATATAATGACATGATTTGTGTGTAAATGGTGTGTGGGATTATTCCCCTAAGGAAGAGGCTACCCACTATGCATATATGTAACGTGTTACCATATTGTTACAAGTATCCAATTCTAATGGATTAATCTCATGTTGTGTCAGCAAAAGGACATTTTATACAACCCAACAACTTTTATTGTACAATTACTTTGTGAGCGCACCCATCTGGGAGCTCCAGGGTGGAGATAATCTTTTTTATGATACATCTGTTGCTATAAAATATTGATGAGAAATAGAGGATTAATGAAATGGATCCTTGGTTAGTTTAACCTCTTTAGGTAGAAACGGAGAGATGATTCTACATGTAACGGGCATTTTATTGTTTGTGGTTTCTCTTGTGTACAAATGTGATGTATATACATATATATAGCTGCCTGTTTACAGAAGACCAGTCCGATAGTTTCATATATATTCTTCTTTCCCTACTGACACAGTTCATGCAGTATATGTGTCATGTAATGTTGATCACAGACAAGGGCCACAGAACAGCATTAATAGGAGAGTGAAATAATAACCTTTCCCGGATAAAGACACAGCAGCTGGTGAGCAGGAGAGATTAGTAGCAGACTGGACAGCTCCCAAAGCTACTGTACAACCAATCTGTCCTACACGTAGATCACTTTACTGCACTGGAGGTCATTTACCAAGAGCAAAACAGACGATGAACCGCGTACCTCCATTGGTGCAACTGCGCCTAGATTTCTGCCAACGTACGTGGGTTAGAGGAGTAAGATGGCGATGGGCACAGGCAGTGGGGTGGAATTGGATGGACTGAGGGTGTTTTTTGCAAAGCAGCGGGTAGGCGCAGCAATGAGCTTAGTTTTGCAGAGCAGAACAAACATGACAATTCATTTAGCTGAGCGTGATGACTGAATCTATATAAATAGGTGCATGGGGCGTAGTTTTAGGGTTGTCCCTTGCTCTGTGCTGTGACTTGAATTCTGCACCAGTTCAGGGCTGGAGGTCTTCAGGTCCCTTTGGATACTTTCAAAGGGACCTGTTTTGCATGTTGCAAAAAAAGCAAATTTTTAGGTGCACTCCGAGTAATCTAATAAAAAGCTTCACATGCACAAAATTGCCACTTGTACTTAAAACAGACCTTACCCTCCCTCTCATGATTAACTTAAGCCATTAAGAGGCTAAACGAAGCAGTATTTCAAGGTAAACTCCCCAGAAAGGTTTAATTAATAAAAGGGGAATTTCTAAATTCGATGGTCGATGTTTGAATGCAGTGTGATGTTGATGGTTTAGCATTGCACGCGCCTTCCGATTTTTCCAGTTGGATGACTTGATACATGCTGGGGGCACTGGTACAATCACTGTGTGTACCAAGTGCGCTTCGTAAAATTATGTGAATCTATCAGGTGTTTTTTTAAACAAGTATTTTTGTTTCTTGTTTGGGCGCTGCAGCACATGAGCATAGGTTATTTTTGCAATACCTATGTCTTACGTAATTAACTAGGTTAACTGATTAACTTGCAAACACTTTTTAATGCACAGTGGGCCTGAGTCATCAAGGAACACAAGTGAATGCAATTTGCGTTTTTTTTCTAAATATGACGGAAATTGCACGCTCCTAACCCGATATTCAAGTACAAGTGGATTTGAAAAAATGTTTCCATTTGATTCTTTGTAGAAGTACGCTCTGACTATGCGGTACTTGCCATATGCAGACAACACACTGCAGCATAAGTGTAATGCATATGTGCAATATTCTGTGTACAGCGGAATTGGTGGTGCTATATAAATGATGATGATGATTAATATATAATATATAATTCCCATCAGAACATATAGGAAAAAATATTAAATACAACACCACTTAATACTATAATCATTAATAAAAAATACAGTAAAAAAATCCCATTTCCTTTTAATATGAAATACATTTATCAAGATGTTCTGAATGCGTACTGTACATAAAAGGCATTTTTACAGTTGATCTTAATTGCAAACACATGTTCTAGCTGTATACACAGCCGGCATTGCTAGTAATTGGAACTTATATTCAACCTGTAACTGTTGCAAGTGATACAGCTGAAAATTATGTACTTGAGGGATCATCATCATCAGTTATTTGTATAGCACCACTAATTCTGCAGCGCAGTACAGGGAACTCACTCACAGTTCCTGCCCCATTGGGGCTTATAGTCTAAATTCCCCAACACACACACTAGGGTCAATTTAGATAGCAGCCAATTAACCTACCAGTATGTTTTTGGAGTGTGGGGGGAAACCGGAGCACCCGGAGGAAACCCACGCAAACACGGGGAGAACATACAAATTCCACACAGATAAGGCCATGGTCGGGAATTGAACTCATGACCCCAGTGCTGCAAGGTAGAAGTGCTAACCACTAGGCCACTGTGCTGCCCCAATGCCCAAAACTTAAACCGGACAGACGTGCATGCGCTCAACCTTGGCACACCCTTACTGTACATAGACTACGTGCATACGGCCATTCCCCTCCCCATTCTGCCCCTGAAATCGTAGGCTGTGCTCGTAGATGAATTGAATGTTGCTGCGTTCACTGGCGTATCTTCCGGGTTCTGGGCATTGGCAGAACAATTTTACGCCAAATACAACACATACAACACATATTGCTATTTACGTTCCTTAATGAATCCCAGTATTTTTTATTATGCATTTTATTACATTTGCCCTTAGGGTACTGTGCTATATTTTTGGTTCTGAAAAATGGCAATCACAGTGATTGTATTTACCGTACGTTGATTTGATGGTCTCTGTTTTAGAAACAACTATCGCTCAAAGCAGCCAAAGTATAAACATAGACATCTGTGTACGTACATTACTGCAGCTATGCATTATATTTTGATGATCAATAAATAATGAGAGTATCCTTGTTTAATTTGGCAAGACGTTTCTTATGTTCTTTAAGTGATGCAAGTAATTTAAATTGATTTTTTTTAAAGGTGTATATTTTTAATAGCATATACAAGACTAGGTTTGCTGATTAATATAAGAGTATTCCTAATGTAATTAAATTAATAAAAAAAAAAAATGTATACAATAATTGTACCAAAACTATGTAGTGCTCGTCATCTGTAATATCTACACACTAAAACTGTTCTCACACAGATCTCTCTATGATGTGTGAGCTCTGATCATGTATGTAATCCTCCTTTACAGTATTAGACAACTGGCACTCAGAGTATTTTACAGTCTTAAAACCGGACTGTTGTTTTATTCCATCTATCAAATTCTTTCTGCTGTGTACAAAAGCCCGGGAACAGTGCTTTCGTGCCTTAATGAACGAAAAAAAAGTGCGAAACTTAAAAAAACGTGCACTAGGGTGCGGTTTTTGGCCCTCCTCAAAAAAGGATAGGCCCTAGTCCCCGACCCCCGGATCCAAAGGACCCTTAGGGGGCAAGGGTCTTCAGACCCCCCTTCGCCGCAAGGCTATGGGGGTCCCTTTGGCCCTGGGATCCACCGAGGGCTCCACAACTAGCTCACCCCCGGAAGGATGAACCAACGATGAGGTTCAGGGGGGCAGGAACCAAAAAGCCACACAACGCCCCCTAGATCTTAGGGGACACAGAGCCCAAAAGGGCCTACCCACACCCCTAAAAATCCGTGAAGCAATCAAACATAAAAGTGAAAGTGACAAACAAGAAGTGTCATAAGTAGAAAAATAAAAAAGTGCCGAGTGGTTACGGCCCCAGCCTCATGACTGGGCTATTATAAAAATGTTGTCGCCCAGCAATAAGGCCGGGGCAAAGAATAAAAAGGCGGTGCGTCTAATGAAAGTGGTATAACGTGCTTGGTGCCAACATAATCACATTGTATCTGTTTTAAGGTGCTGCTGACCTGTGATTTTTTGGCACCCCCGGGGCCGCCACTCAGGGGGCACATTAGTCCCGGGCTTTCAACGCAGCTCACCCGGCCCCTGACCAGAGGACCAAGTGCAGCTCTGCCACATCTGCACTTGATCTTAGCCAAAAGGCTGAGAAGCCTCTTCTATACGTAAGATGCGTTTCCTTCCATGATGATAGTATACAAATCTCTTAGCTGTTGTATCTCTCCAAAGCCAGACATACCCATTACATTGTCTAGCTTAAAGTGCAGCTTTCATTGTATAAAACAAAAACCTACTTATACCATGCACAAGTGTATATTCAGAAGCTTAGCGGAACTGAGATCAAATATCTGTATTGTGGAATATTTTTTGCACATAAGCCATCATGTTAGTATGCAACACATAAGTTATGTACAATGTCAAACATATTCAATTATGTCAAGGTATGGCGGTTTGTTTTACATACAAATCTGTATTGTAGGCTCACAGATTCTTTACAAGGAGACAGGAATAATATTTTTTAAAATTTACTCTCTGAAATCTGCAGTTAATGTGTCTGCTAGGAAGTTGTTAGGTTCTCCAGAGGTGTTGAACTTGTGACCTTTTGCTTCCAGTTTCTAACCCGACAAGTAAAATAAATCTCTCTATCAATCTATCAATTGGACTTCTAATAACATAAAAAACAATATATAAAAGAACAATGAATATTTACAATACATACTACATACTTGTCTACTGTCCCAGAATTTACAGGAGGTTCCCGAATTTACGGGAGTCATCCTGGACTGCCGGGAGACTAAGCATCTTCTTGAGTCTTGGTGGAGACAGGGATTAAAGACGCAATTTGCATCATCAAGCCCCTGCTATGCAATGCCGTGAATTTCGGTAATTTATACATTGGGGCAGTGCCAAGTTGACGCGATGGCGTCACCCCCCGCCCCCTTCCTCCCGCACTCATCACCTGACCTCCACTCTGGGATTTTCCAGAGCGGAAGTTTTAAAAGTCAGCACACTGGCTAATTCGCTTGTGCTAGGCTGCGTCATCATGTACACAAACCAACAGATCCGGAGGCACAAAGGAGCTCCAGGAGGTCACCCAATATTCCACAACAGTAGGCACATACAGATATAGGAGTATATTTACTAAACTGCGGGTTTGAAAAAGTGGAGATGTTGCCTATAGCAACCAATCAGATTCTAGCTGTCATTTTGTAGAATGTACTAAATAAATGATAACTAGAATCTGATTGGTTGCTATAGGCAACATCTCCACTTTTTCAATATCGCAGTTTAGTAAATGTACCCCATACTGACACACAGAAACACACACGAGAGACGGTAGCCATTTTCTTGCAGACCGCCTCTTCCTGGTAAATGCCTCAGTGTAAATATCATGTATAAAGTATACATCTAGAGCTAAACATACTATTATAATCTATGTGCAGGACAATCTCACTAGCCAGTTATCCTGAGGAAAGTCCGGGGAGAAGAATGAGCAATGACTACAATTATACAACGTAGAATGGCAGCCATTTTCTTGTAGTACAGATCTCCATCTAAATATGTGACTGAACCTTCACACAGGTGACAATATATTTGCTACACATTGGTATATTCTATATGTACGACAATATGAGAGGTCAGCTACCTAGAGAACAAAATGCTTCTTCCTCTCCATGCAGTCTGTCAGATACATGGACAGGTACAGAGCCAATTGGCAATATTAGGGGTCTAGGACGGTGATTGTATGGAGGGGTGACCTGACTCAGTAACATATATTTTTCTACGCCGCCCACCCCTTTTAATAAGATAATGTCATTAAGACAAATGTTTTTCAGCGCATATCAGCAGGACAGGTCTGATTGGTCAGTGTGGGGTAGCGCACAGCTGGGGTATTTGTGATATGTTTAAATAAGATTCTATACTGTTTCTCCCCAATATTCATTCCTATGCACCCCTCTCCACATTTCCTGAGGCCTCTTCAGTGTAAGCTTCAGTTGGTAATGTACTAGAATGAAACCAATCCATCTTGTTATATGTTCTCTCTTTTCAGCTATAGCAGATACTGCAACTAATATCAGCTGATTGATTTCCAATCATTATTATTATAATTTAATTATATAGCACCGACCATATTATGCAGCGCTGTGCAGAGCCTGCGTATCATTCACATCATTGGAGCTTACAGTCTAAATTCCCTATCACACAGACTAGGGTCCATTTTGTCAGAAGCCAATTAACCTACTAGTATGTTTTTGGAGTGTGGGAGGAAACCGGAGCACCCGGAGGAAACCCATGCAAACACGGGGAGAACATACAAACTCCACACAGATTATAATTAGATTTTCCTGGAGGAACAACCTGTTTCACAGCGGCCACTGGTACTCAATTGAGTTCTAATTGTGAACATCGGGATGGCTGAATTGTGCCCAAATGTCACATCCCCGGGCTGGTCACAAAGCTCGTCATCGTGTAGCCGCCCATTGTATCTATGCAGAATTGACTACTTGCCAGGTCTGTGCAGAGCCATTGTGCTTGTAAAAATTAATCCATAGCATTGAATTTCACTGTGTAAAGAATTCTGTTCTTGTAAGCATAATCCCTCTCCATCTGGACATGACAAGCGCAGAGAGATTGATTAAAACATGTAATGTCAAATATCTGAATTTGGTAATAATATCTGTCAGCTGAGTGAACATCAGACCTGTGTTTATAAGAAACGAGAGAGTGATATCTCTGTTTATGATGCTTGTTATGGCTCAGGTGCATTTTTTAAAACCAATATTTTTTCACAGCTGTCAGATCCGAGGTTATGAAATCTTGTTAAAACCATTGATCCCCTTTCCATGCTAAATTTGTATGAAATCTGCCCTTACCCCTACTTGTACATTGATGGGGTCATTCTTCATTGATGGGGTTACCCATCATTTGCTCAATTCACCAGATCCTGGTGTTTACAATTATTGGGGCTAGATGGATTCCTGAGTGCTGGCGGAGGGAAGGATCTGACACAGAAATGACAAACGAAAGGAAGGGATCCGTGGGCCTCTAAAGATGAGCAAGATTTTTTAAACAGTCCCAACTTCAATGATGGCTGCAGAACTTTGCACAATTTGGCCTCTAGTGATCAGTGCGCAATTCCCTTATCAATCTTGTTCCTTTGTTCCATGTGGGATCTCCCTAACATTTTTGTTCCATCTGAACATCTCCCTTTATTTTATCCCAGTTACACCACAGAGGAGAATTGACATCACTGTCTCGGTTCCAGACTATGTAAATTCTGCGAAATGTGGAACTTACAAATACAACGCAGAACAGCGAACTTGAAGAAGGTATCTCTGGAGCTTCGCGCCTCTCGCCTGTTCCGCAGTATTGATTTACACTACATTTCACTGAGATTGCGCTTATCTCATACTGTTAGGAGCAATTCCTGCACCCTGGGCTTTCATCTTTTTGAAAACAAGGACATGTGAATGGAATGTCACTCGGGCCCTAAAACCCACCCCATACTTCCAAATAAAGGTAGAGGAACAATTCTTTATTTGGGTGCATTAGAAAATGAATTATGGAAAAATAAGAAGTTAAATATTTCAAGTGGGAAAAAACGGTGACTGTCCTGGTCAAACTGGGACACGTATATATACAGTATCTATGATAAATGATGTCGCTCTGGAAGTTTGCAGTATCTGAGACATTCCAAGGGATAAGTGTGTGTGTGTGTGTGGGGGGGGGGGGATGTGTGTATGTGTGGGATGTGTGTGTGTGTGTGTGGGATGTGCGTCATCACATATTGGGTCTTCAAGCCACAGCTCTACCTAATACTGAGGACAGTGATGCCAGATCCGGGAGAGTGGGCTACACCCCAAAATTCAAAAATATGCAGGTTCCCCTCTAAATGAAGGGGAGATCAGGTGAGCCCTAGTTGCAAGTAAGGACAGCCTAGAACTAACCCTATGGAGACGTGTTGGTGCGGGCGTGCAAAAGAAAAGTATATATATTTATTTGAAGTCACACCTTATAACTTGTACAGAGGAAGATATATATACACAAGTTAACCCGTGCATGATACTCATGCATTCTAGTCAAATCAAGCTACTTAAGGTGTTAAAAAGGTTCTTGTCATGCATTTGGGCCTAGCCCAGGCCTCATCAGGGGAAGAGCGTTACTTCCCGGCGCAAGCGCCCTTTTTTAACGTGGTTTTGTCCACATGTCACCACCTCATCATTTTTCTCCATCACCTCATCCTTCATCTTTATCGCCACATCTATCCAGATGTCTATCCAGACACAGGGATCTCTCTCAGCGGTCCTGAGTATCACACTCCTCTTGCTCTGTCACCCCCGGCAACCACCAACCACTCCCACTGTCACCCCCGGCAACCACCAACCACTCCCAACTGTCACCCCCGGCAACCACCAACCACTCCCAACTGTCACCCCAGGCAACCACCAACCACTCCCAACTGTCACTTCTCCTTCAAGAAATATATATATATATTTTTAAAATCTTTATAAACACTTTTAACAATTAACAAATTAAATTAACAAATTAAAAACATCTTAGTATACCAAATTTCAGCCCTTTCTGAGTTTTTTTCCCCCACACACACTAAGAATTTAGTAGGTCAGTGTATAACTCCGCCCAGCAGGTGGCGCTGCAGCAAATTTCAGCCCTTTCTGAGGTTTTTTTTTCCCACACACACTAAGAATTTAGTAGGTCAGTGTATAACTTCGCCCAGCAGGTGGCGCTGCAGCTTGTTTTTTTTTTTTCACACACACAGACACACGCCACTAGGCTTTTATATAGTAGATATATATATATATATATATATATATATATATATATATATATATATGTATATATATATATAATACTTCCCTGTGTACCAGACACAAAAACATTATAACCTGTAACTTTTTCTGCCATCATATAATATACCTCCAAACATTCCACATTTCGAAAATTGTCCATGTCCCAACGTGTCTAATGCCTCTGAAGCGTTAGGTCGACCCCATCACCCCTCACCTGAAGATGCATTGCCTCAGGCACCAATTATGGGAGTGGGACATTCCAACAGACTGGAGAAAAGTTCTGTTTGGTCGGGATAGTGGGCCAGTCCACGTAAATAGGGATGAAAAAAACGTCCGTATTTTAATTGATTGTCTATGTGTTTTGTTGGTGAAACATGGCCACACCCCTCGGTAGAGGTCATATGACTGTGTTATGTTGTGGGCACGGTTGTGTCACATTGTGGGCAGACAAACTACCCCAGGGGCATGTCTCCCTCTTCTGAAGTGCTAGGTCAGCCCCCACCTTCCCTATACACACCCCTGCATTGACATCACTCCCAAAATTCCCGCAGTTTAAATAAAAGTCCAGGCTGGCATGATGGCAGGAGAGTCCATTAGATTCAGAACTTTCCCACCTAAATCGGTATGTAAGTATTTTTAGATGACATAACTTTACACTCATACGCTCATTTTTACCCTTTTAGCAGAGCGTGGTGACATTTCTGTGCAGTCTCTGACGTCTCCATGGGCAGAGATGGATATTTCGGTTCAGGATTCCTGATAAGTAGCAGGTTCTTTTGGAAAATAAGAATCACCTTATAAAAGTTAACTCTGAACATATTCTCTGTCTTTAAGCAATGAACCCAGCACAAATATGTCTCTTCATTCCACGGTCCCTAACTCTCCCTCTGCCAGCAGCTGAACGTGTGCTTTTCCTCCGGTCCCTCAGTGCTTGTTTGCCTGAGAAGAAATTCTATTTATTTTGCCATAAATATGAGGATTTGGGTTCCACACTAATTTATTTTGTAATTGTTGTAGTTGGCAGCTTTCCAGCCTGAAAAATCTAGTGCAACATCTGCTGTTTCAGAGCGGATTACCACAGGTTACAGCGGAGACGGCGCAGGTCGGATTCTAGATCTAGAATACAGACTGTAAGTCAAGGATGAAGTGTCCATCATGCACGACAGAATCATTTCTACAATAATAAAGGGATATAATCATCATTTGCCACATTTATTGTTACTGTTTTTAAACAGATTTTGCACCTTTCTGCAACTTTTGTTTCTTTGTTGTTTCATTTCTTTGTCCGGAGACACAAATCTGCTTTTCTGGATAAATTATATCCATTGCAGAGACTAAAGCAGATCTGTGTCATACCCAGAGAAAAACAAAATGAAACAACTTTGATGATGAAAGCACAAAGCTGAAAAACACAGAATGAAGACATCATGTGTGCAGCAAAATCTGTCGTGGGACATGTAGAAAACAAAACATGAAAGGGGTTGTCAGTAATTCGATTCCCCCCCTTTACCAAATCTTGTGTAGTAAAAGAGAACCATCTCTATAATCCCAGGAAGATGGGTGTAGATAGATGGAAACAGTGTCATCATTGCAGGGGGTGCAATTACATTAATACTCCCCACATTTAAAAAGGACCCACGAAATAACATGGATACACTCCATATTTACAAAAAATAAACACCCACATTACATTAATAATCCCCACATTTAAAAAGGACCCACGAAATAACATGGATACACTCCATATTCACAAAAAAACACCCACATTAAATTAATACTCCCCACATTTAAAAAGGACCCACGAAATAACATAGATACACTCCATATTCACAAAAAAACACCCACATTACATTAATACTCCCCACATTTAAAAAGGACCCACGAAATAACATGGATACACTCCATATTCACAAAAAAACACCCACATTAAATTAATACTCTCCACATTTAAAAAGGAGCCATGAAATAACATGGATACACTCCATATTTACAAAAAATAAACACCCACATTACATTAATACACCCCCACAGACCAGCCCCCGCATAATAATAATAATACTACACACACCACTCATGCTTCTCCCCATACCCCTCCCAAATACCGATACCACCCCTGGGACCATGAAGTTCCTTTATAACTTGTGTGTTCACCTTGATGTTTTTTCGTAAAGGGAGGTCTCTGCCTCCCTCAAGACCAGCGTGGTTTTATTTTCTGAAATGCTCCGCACTGCTGTGAGCGTTCTGATGATCTGATTGGCTACAGGTTGTCCTAGTTCTGCTCGCATCAAGACAGAGTACACAGAGACGACCAGGAGATGACGAATGATGGTAGAAGATTACAGCTCCTCGTCAGATGCCCCTTAAAATGTTCACTCATCGTAACTGATCCACTAAGGAGCTTCTGTCATCCCCTTAGCATGTCCCCTTAGCATGTTCCTTAGCATGTCAGAAATATCTTTGTGATGCTGCTGAATTGCCCATTCTTTGGGGAAGAGCAATAATTAAGTCTTTGAGTTTTATCATGATGTTACTAAATGTCTTTCATTATGATCTCATTACGGTAACCACATGGGAGAATCTATACGTTGTCTCTCCATCCGCGAGAGTTGTCAGCCAGCGAAGTGGAGAAGGAGGACACACATTATATGGTTATTAATGTACCATTTAACAATCCAGTTAACTTTCCTCTGGAATGAACACTATGCAGCTTAAAATTATCTATTATGTCTTACATAACTAAAACATGGACGAGATACATCAACGTTTTATCTTTATTATATCTTACTACTTTTTATGAATTTGAGGTTGCTACAGGCATATCATTATAATCTGGGGGGAGGGGGAGTGAGAGTGGTATAAATACCTTCTCATATAATTTCCTCTACTCGTATGCAAGGGAGGGGTGGCACATTTTGGACTTAAACACAAGTAAATGGGCCATGGTACTTTGGCGCCTCCAATCACGTTTCCAGGCTCTGTAGGAGGTACCAGAGATAGTAACTCTGTAGAACGGTAACAGTGAGTGTTATTCCCCTCGCAGGATAATCCTGACTGCCTGTATGTACTCCAGAAGTATATATACTAAAACTATATCCTGTGATCTTGCAGCTTGAACACTACCAAAATAAACTACCATGTCCATAAAATAAAATAAAAAAGAATATCCTCGATCCTGCAGTGTTGAAAAAAAACAACCAAATAAGCTACAGGATCCACTAACTAGAAAACAGCGCCCAACGCGTAATTAGAGTTACAACCGCTAGGTCTACTTATAACATGGGGCTCTACCCATGACCTTAGCGCTGAGGTCATTGAAATACCCATGATCAATAGGACTAACGTGCGTAACTTAGGTTTAAGCTATTTGGAGGGGGTGAGCTGTATTTTTTTTATTCATGTATTGACCTTTTATTTATTTGTTACTGTATTATTTACTGCATTGTACCAGCGGGCAGGTCTGACGGCTGTAGTGGTGGCATTGCCGTTTGAATGTCAACATTGTGAATGTCAACTTTACTACCTGTCAACAGTAACAATGTCGACATTCTTGCCACGTAGACACAACAAACCTGTTGACTTTCTGACTGTCGACTGGTTCACACTGTAGATTAGGATGACCTGTACCATACTACTTTTATCTGGCTGATTTATTCCGAAAACTATTCCAAAGTTTCCGTCCATCTGCACCCAGCCTCAATCAACCAAAACTCTGCTCTGTTATCAGCAAGTTTTAATACAACAGACTTATTTTCTAACGTTTATTTCTTTGCATATCACACCATCCCAGCTGGTATTTCCATTGTTATAGGATTTTCTCAGCGTTATCCCCCTTCTGGGGTGGTATCAGTATAGTGGTATAATGTTGGACAATGGCCTCAGGATTATTTAGCTTTATGCCACACATTGGGCAATAATTAGTCTCATTGCACCTACATCCTTTGACTAGCTCAGGCTCCTTGCATCCCTGAGTTGTGTTGGGTAACTTGGAAAGGAATTCTTGCACATGCAAGTGAACGTTGGGACATCACTAATAAAATTCAGTAACATTGATGTCGATTTAGTGGTTTTGAGCTTCGGCCAAAACCACAAAACTATCTGTCCCAGCAGATTGTTGTTTCTTTGGAATAATATATTCTATACAGAAAATATTTTCCATTCTGGAATTCCCGGATGAAATATCTGTGTTTACGATTCCAGATTGTTTGGATAGTTGACAGATGTGTATGCTGTGCCCTCCATACATTAAATTAACCCGATTCCTGAATATATATTTTTAGATTTCCAATTAATTTTAGACTATTTTTTTTTTACTTTTCTGGTTAAACCTTTTTATGGCAGGTGTTTTGTTTTTATGAATACCCGCTCTGAGTGATGTATACTTCCGCCACCAGAAGAATTTAATAACAACAGAGTCCAGGTCAGTGGGTCTGATAGTGATCCGTTCCTGTGTTTCATCAGATCTTTCCTACGATACAAGAACATCATATGGACTAGGCTGGGAAACGTGACTCTACAGATTGATCCTTATCTTTCACTTGACCTGAGCGCGGTTTATTGCAACTCAGCGCTGGGTACTTATCGCTTCTGTAAGAGTACAGCGTTTAGCCCATAATTGTGAGTATCAGACTTGCTATCTTTATTTATTCACATAGGGGCATATTTAGCAAGTCAGCCCCTTATTTTGATGATCAATGATCAAGCTGTCAAGCGATACTCAGTTTCCCTGGAGTTTCTGGCTTAGAGCGGTAAATGTGGAACAAAATAATATTTTGAATAGTATCTACCTATCTATCTAAATTATCTATCTATCTATTTCATATCTATCTATCCATCTTATATCTATCTCTCATATCTATCTATTTACCTTCTATCAATCTCTCATATCAATCCATCATCTATCTATTTATCTATCTATCTATCTATTTGTCTCTCATATCTATCTATCTACCTATCTATCTATCCATCTATCCATCTTCTATCTATTTATCTATCTATCTATCTATCCATCTTATATCTATATATCCATCTTCTATCTATCTCTCATAGCTATCTATCTATCTATCTTATATATCCTTGTTATATCTATCTATCTCTCATATCTATCTATCCATCTTATATCTATCTCTCATATCTATCTATTTACCTTCTATCAATCTCTCATATCAATCCATCATCTATCTACCTATCTATCTATCCATCTATCCATCTTCGATCTATCTATCTATCTATCCATCTTATATCTATATATCCATCTTCTATCTATCTCTCATATCTATCTATCTATCTATCTATCTATCTATCTATCTATCTATCTATCTTATATCTATATATTCTTCTTATATCTATCTATCTATCTCTCATATCTATCTATCCATCTTATATCTATATATCTATCGTCTATCTATCTTTCATATCTATTTATCTATCTATCCATCTTCTATCTATCTATCTATCTATCTCTCATATCTATATAAAATTTATTATAAAAAAATGAAAAAGTATTTAAAAACTTTATTCATTAAAAAAATGCCACAAGACTATACAACTATATTAAAAGTTATTTCTGGACATTTTGGAGCCACTGTCTTCAGTCTAAAAATCCTCTCTGATTCACGCTTGAGTTGTAAATTTGTTGAATCGTCACCTCATATGATCAACTTCATCATAGGAAAAATCTGTTTCTTCTCTAACAAGATCCTTGTTACTGGAATAGCAGAAGCCCATCTAGCAAGGCACATCTAATAGCCGGTCTAAGCCCCAACATCTTCTGGTCCTTCAGTCACCAACATAGAGAAGGCCACAAGGACAGCCCAAAAAATCATTCTAAAGTCATTTCTACAGGTCAGTCAGTAGGAAATTTTGTAATATGAAGTTACAGGTTCTGTATTAACTAATACGTCTCTGCCCCTCTTATAAACAATCTGTGACTTCAGAGAACGCTCCTTTGGTCATGAATTGTAACTAGAGACTAAAGTCTGGTACGTGGCTCTTCCCTTTGTGATACGAGGGGTCACGGCAGATTATGTAAACTAAGACATGAGGGAATTTGATTAAGTGCTATGGATTTGATCCCATTCACGTTCCAGGAATATCTCTTTCATCACCTTCAGCTGATCCGAGCACAGTTCAATTTTAGAATCACTTTGAAATTGAGAATAACGGAGACTCAACTTCAAAGACAGAAAGCTGGATGCAAGTATTTGCGTCATCACGTGTTGGCTCCAGCTGTACAATGACATGAATCGTGTCATGGATCAGCAGCCATGAGGCCATATTGACATCACATCATCAAGCCTGGCACCACCGCTCTGCAATGTCACGATTCAAGTCCTTACTCCGCGGAGGCGGGGCCTGGTGATGTCAAAGGCCCCACCCACTTCAGAAGAAAGAGAAGCAGGATCCGGGAGGGTGGCCTTCTCTCCCAGGAGTCCAAGAGGATTCCCCGAAATTCAGAAGTCTCCCAGCCATTCCGGGAGAATAGACAAGTATGCATCAATGTTTTAATAATATTTTTTTAACCAAGTCCTCTGAGGACCCTGGAACGTCTGGTAAACTTAGGCGGTGAATTGCATATATTTTCTTTTGCGTCGTTGCACCACTGTGGCGGGCCAAAATGACGCGTTTCGCTGCACCCTACTCCCTGAAGGAATGAGTAAAACATTGGTAATTATAATAAAGATATAATTAGTGATTAGAACGTCTTTAGTGAGCAAAATGTGCTCTTGCAATTTTATATTTTGTAAAGTCATTCACAGCAGGGTCGCATCTTTTCACTTTCCATATACTGGACAAATTTGGCTGTGTAAATCTCTCCTTTTTTCTGTCTAGCAATTTGTGACTTGTTTCCTTTTCGGCCCAGCACCCCACCCATCTATCCATAGGTGCTTTAAATTATAGTAGTGTTTATCTAGGTGACACCTTCATTATTTATAACCTGTATGAAAAGAATTGTTCACGTCACAACTAGCACAGCAGACTTTTGTCAGGATGACACCAAGAGAACCTCGCTCTAGCTAGACACAATTCACCTGTCTAGTCACTGGCCAACGAACAGGCATCAGTTGCTGCACCAAGAACAGACAGTGTTTTATCCCGCCCCCAAGCACTACAAACCAATCACAGAAAACAACAAACCAATTACACGCATATGATGCACCTGTGTGTTTGTGTACTGCAAGAGAAACCCAGAGGGAATTTAACCCTGTCTGCAGTCTGTTCCTGCAGACCCCTTGGGTTTTCTATGCAAGAGAAGTGGGGAAAATTACACTTCAAAAAATATATATGATAAATATAAAAATGAATTGGGCAAAGTGGACAGTAGAACTGATTAATAAGTTATATAAATATTTGAATGTTGGTGTTAAAGCGTTTTAAGTGGGGGAGAGATAGTGGGGAGCAACCTGATCATGGAAGGGGATATCTTTAAAATATATCTAAAGCAGCTAATAATAATTTTTGGGACAAGACAGTAGAAATGGGCTGAGCGCAGGGGACGGTAGCTAACATTATCAAAATGACAATGGGTGTGAAAGTAAAAAAATGAGTACTCAAGGGGTGCACATTAATTTATTATTTTGCACATAAAGAAAATACTGTCTGTTATGTATTAAAAAAATGCTTTTACTAGAAAGCAAGCATTTTTTTTTATGATTTTGATTTTTGTATGACTATCCTGAGATGGCGATGACGAAACATGTACAAGTTGTGCCGTGATATTTGTTAAACAGTTGTATCCCCAGCAGTAACTCTTTCACTTATTGGCCAAAATAAAAAAAAGGCCGATCACAGTCTTCGGTTTCCACCAGCATGTGTTTAGATGGTACCTGAACTAATCGGTGACTTCTAGTATCCATATATTTTGTAGTAAGAAGTGTATTCACCAAAATATAAAATATAAAAAACATAAAAAACATTTAATCTGCGTAACTAATCTTATATTTCATCTGCAACATTGTGACAGTTGTCTTTCCGGGATCTCTGCCGTTCATGTTCCCGTCTTTCGCCTCCTCCTTGCACCACACACAGATACTTGTAGGATAGGCTTTGTAGCGGAAAATCCATGTGATTCCAGAGCGGATGTCTCTCCGTACACGAGGGAAAGTCCTGTTGATTAATGAGGACTGACGGCCTGTAATGTCAACAGATAAACAATTATCTGGCCGACTATACTGATGATAGGACTATGAGATGACATATTATAATCTGCAGGTCACCCACCTTACATGGTGGTCTGATAATTAATCTCTGTCTTTAGTCGTATGAGCAGATAGGTGTTCGTTGGCACAGGGTGGCATGAATGGGCCATAGGCAGGAGGTACAGTCACCTGACCTGCAGTATATTAATTGTTTTACAGCACAAGGAAGAGTCCAACCAGTCCTCATGGGCGCCGATTTTTTCAAAATGCCTAGGGCGCCATGGACCCTAGCACCGGCCCTGTATCTATCTGTCTATCTCATATCTATCTATCTCATATCTATCTATCTATCTATCTATCTATCTATCTATCTATCTATCTCATATCTATCTATCTATCTATCTATCTATCTATCTATCTATCTATCTCATATCTATCTATCTATCTATCTATCTATCTCATATCTATCTGTCTATCTATCTATCTATCTAATATCTATCTATTTATCTATCTATCTATCTATCTGTATATCTATCTATCTATCTATCTATCTAATATCTATCTATCTATCTATCTATCTCATATCTATCTGTCTATCTATCTATCTATCTAATATCTATCTATCTCATATCTATCTATCTATCTATCTATCTCATATCTATCTATCTATCTATCTATCTATCTAATATCTATCTATTTATCTATCTATCTATCTATCTGTATATCTATCTATCTATCTATCTATCTATCTAATATCTATCTATCTATCTATCTATCTATCTATCTATCTATCTATCTATCTAATATCTATCTATCTATCTCATACTTGCCAACTCTCCCGGAATGTCAGGGAGACTCCCGAAATTCGGGTCGGTCTCACGAACTCCTGGGAGAGCAGGCAAGTCTCCCGCATCCCGCTAATGCCTAGCCTAAATGACGCAATTCGCGGTGAATCGCGTCATTTTGGCACCGCCCCCGCGTCAAAACGGCAGGGCCAAAATGACGCGTTGGTCGCACCCCGCCCTCTCCCGCCATCTAGTCACGCCCCTCTCCTGGATTACACTTGCCGAAAATAGGCAAGTATGAGCTATATATCTATCTGTCTGTTTCACCTGTTGGTACTGGACACGCCCCTGGGTGTTATAGATACCCCTATGGGCGGAGCAGGCTAAGCCCCCTTCAGTTGCACACGGTGCACCTAGATGTTCCTTGCACAATCTTCTTTAAATTATTTTTAAAAGTAGGTATGATATGCAGTGTATCATATTCTTTGTTTTATGTTGCACTGTATAACCCCCATCTGCTTGTGACTCACATAATACTGATATAGATATATATTATTCTTATTTACTGATATTTAACTGTTCTGCTGCTGTGGACCGTCCAGTGGAATAACGGCAGCGGTGCTCTCTGTGTACAGAGATGGAGTGCGGTGCTCTCTGTGTACAGTGATGGAGTGTGCTGCTCTCTGTGTACAGTGATGGAGTGCGGTGGAGTGCGCTGCTCTCTGTGTACAGTGATGGAGTGCGATGCTCTCTGTGTACAGTGATGGAGTGCGCTGCTCTCTGTGTACAGTGACGGAGTGCGGTGCTCTCTGTGTACAGTGATGGAGTGCGCTGCTCTCTGTGTACAGTGATGGAGTGCGGTGCTCTCTGTGTACAGTGATGGAGTGCGCTGCTCTCTGTGTACAGTGATGGAGTGCGATGCTCTCTGTGTACAGTGATGGAGTGCGCTGCTCTCTGTGTACAGTGATGGAGTGCGATGCTCTCTGTGTACAGTGATGGAGTGCGCTGCTCTCTCTATACAGTGATGGAGTGCGCTGCTCTCTGTGTACAGTGATGGAGTGCGCTGCTCTCTGTGTACAGTGATGGAGTGCGCTGCTGTCTGTGTAAAGTGATGGAGTGCGCTGCTCTCTGTGTACAGTGATGGAGTGCGCTGCTCTCTGTGTACAGTGATGGAGTGCGCTGCTCTCTGTGTACAGTGATGGAGTGCGGTGCTCTCTGTGTACAGTGATGGAGTGCGGTGCTCTCTGTGTACAGTGATGGAGTGCGGTGCTCTCTGTGTACAGTGATGGAGTGCGGTGCTCTCTGTGTACAGTGATGGAGTGCGCTGCTCTCTGTGTACAGTGATGGAGTGCGCTGCTCTCTGTGTACAGTGATGGAGTGCGCTGCTCTCTGTGTACAGTGATGGAGTGCGCTGCTCTCTGTGTACAGTGATGGAGTGCGCTGCTCTCTGTGTACAGAGATGGAGTGCGCTGCTCTCTGTGTACAGTGATGGAGTGCGGTGCTCTCTGTGTACAGTGATGGAGTGCGGTGCTCTCTGTGTACAGTGATGGAGTGCGATGCTCTCTGTGTACAGTGATGGAGTGCGGTGCTCTCTGTGTACAGTGATGGAGTGCGGTGCTCTCTGTGTACAGTGATGGAGTGCGGTGCTCTCTGTGTACAGTGATGGAGTGCGGTGCTCTCTGTGTACAGTGATGGAGTGCGCTGCTCTCTGTGTACAGTGATGGAGTGCGGTGCTTGGCAGCAGGTGCTGCGCAGGGGGCTATGAATCAGTTTAGAATCCTCCTTTGTGGCCTTAATATCTCAGCACTGAATCCTGTTACTGATCTTCTCTGGGAAGTAAAGTCGTTTTTGGGACAATAGAGGACAATTTCCTCGGCTTTAAGGACATTCACGGATTGGCAGGAACATTACAGACTACAAAATTGTTTCAATATTACTCAGTTCTTCTGTTATCTTATTCAAAACATTGGCAGCTTTCACAGAAGGTGTCCTGTAACATGAAATATCCTTCAATATATTCAGTTCCCAGTAGCCGTACACACAGCGACTGCAGAAGGCGTTGTTCTTTCCATTTATATTCCGGCCTTGGATAGATTTATTACTGATATGTCATCATCATGCAAAATGTCACTTATTGTCCTGACCAACTGCACCACCCCCAGGTAACTGTAACAGGATACCCTGCAGCCCAAAAGATTGTAAGCTCTTTGAGCAGCAAATATGTTCTGGAATCAATTCTGCGTATAAAGGAAGCCCTAAGGACTCCACCCATTATCTAAAGTTTAATTTTATGTGAGTTCAGTAAGTTATTATAGAATACATAATTACTTACCTGGGATACAGAGTTACCCTAAACCAGCGGCTCCAACGAGGGCCTGTGCAGTCCGGACTATTGATTCTCTCTCCTTCTGCGGCTTTCCTGGCTGCGGTGTTGTCGATGCTCCGCCTCCATGAACGTTTAATACATGTCAATGAGAAGTCCACAGGTGAGGGGTGTCATCCACAGCGCTGTGTATTTGAAGTTAGTCATTAGGGAAAGGATCACAGCTCTGCGCCTTTGTGGCATAAGTGTCATCCCATGTAATTATAACTATGCATTCCAACATAACTTATTAAAGTCCATCAAAGTTTTGGGAAGAGTCATCCTCACTTCAGAACACAAAGGCATCCTAGATCACTGGTGGGCAACAGGCAGCAACCCAAGCCTTCTTCTGCTGCTCCATCCACAACGAGCCACGTCGTCCTTCAGAGTCGTTTAGCTCAGACCACCGACTGCTCTGTCAGCGCCCAGTCAAGCCCCCTGGCTCCTCATTCCTTGCAGTGCCAGGACCCCCCCAACCCCGGCTTCTCATGCACTCCCAGGCCGGACACTTGTGATGGGAAATGTAGCTTGCACCAACTACAAAATACAAGACCCAGAACTGAGCACAAAAAGGTGCAGTAAAACTGTTTTTATTTTCTGTGCCCCCCTTTCCCTGTCGCAGCGCAGAGTCATGCCCCTCTGGCTGTCACAGCGCAGAGTGATGGGGGAGTCATGCCCCTCCCCTCTGTCACAGCGCAGAGTGATGGGGGAGTCATGCCCCTCCCCTCTGTTACTGCGCAGAATGATGGGGGAGTCATGCCCCTCCGGCTGTCACAGCGCAGAGTGATGGGGGAGTCATGCCCCTCCCCTCTGTCACTGCGCAGAGTCATGGGGGAGTCATGCCCCTCTGGCTGTCACTGCGCAGAGTGATAGGGGAGTCATGCCCCTCCTCTCTGTCACTGCGCAGAGTCATGGGGGAGTCATGCCCCTCCCCTCTGTCACTGCGCAGAGTCATGCCGCACATTAGTGTAATGCTGTGTAATACAAGATGTTACTTGATATAGTTACAAATTTGTTGAAAAAAACTTCACTTGATTATGGCATTTTGTGGCAGGTGACTGAGGGCACGTGGGTCTGTGTTGGAGCCACTGGCAGATCTGAGTGGTATGTGGTGGAATGTTGGGGCATGTGGGTGCAATTTTGGATGAATGATGTGGGAGTGCCAAAGTTGTTTGGGGCTGTTTTTTTTTACTCTTGAAATTAAGTGTAAAGTGCGGTCCTTGTGGAGGTTGGGGGGGCATGTGCGGCCCTTGAAGTATAACAGGTTACCCATCACTGTTCTAGATTGTAAGCTCTTCTGAATAAATCCATTTTCAGCTCTTTTGTGCAGCAGCGGTACACGTTGTCCATTGATTGGATAATCTGTCAGACATAACCTATATACAATGCTCACATGAAATCTACATTTAGGACCTCATTTAGAGTCTAAGACGTGGAGGAGTGGGAGTGTGCCGCAGCTCGGTATGGTATTACGAGTGACATGTAATCCCAGTTGCATCCCACTCGTAATACCCTACCGAGCTTCGAGCAGTTCGTGCAGCCAGCTAACTACTTGCGCCACCTAATTCCTGCCGCACTGTTTTAGCCCTTTTATGATGTGTGTTGCATCTGCATCTAGGATTTACCTACGGGTCACACCCCATGTATCTATATTATCCAAGTTCACGCCTTTACAATTCCGCGTTCCGCCCTTTCCCTCGTAGTGAGCCGCAAGCTGTCGCAAGTGTTAATTGCGTCCCAAGATGCAGGTGGATATGGTGCTTGCTGCACATGCGTGGTAGTGGTTTTGTGGTTGATGCGCCTAAAACGGACTTTGCGTCCGACTCTAAGTGAGGCCCTTAATCTGCTCCCTCTCTCTTCTATTAGCAGCCCCTGTAGTGCACAAAACATTATAGTATATGCAAATTAGAACAATGTTGAAAAGAGATGCGGGACTTGTCCAGGTAGATTTGCAGGCAGAATTGTAAAGATATTTTAAAAAACGTCCTCTTTCATTTTCAACCGAACACCTTAGCCAAAATCTGGACCATGAATCTTTGTACGCTTGCATGGCCTCCGCTATTGTTAATATACTGTTAACTTTAAATTACTTTTTTTTTTTTCCACTCTTTCATCTATTCTACAGCTTGGTGCCACCCTACTTTGGCAGCACACATCCAACAAAACAATGGCATATTTAATACGTCATTGAGGAAGTCTAGTGTCCTCTCTTCTGGAGAAGCCAAGAACAATTAATAATATGTCAGAGTGAGGTGTTCTTACACAACTCCTTCCAACACTACCAATTTCTCTTGGTGCCCTCAATGACCTAGTTCCATTACTAGGAAGTTAAATGTTGGCCCCCTGTCCTGGTGGGCCCAGGAAACTGCCCTCTTTGCCCGTTATTAAAGTGTCCACGTCTTTATCTTTTTATTGCACAAATTGGGTGCCAGTCGCTGTAAACTATAAAATGAATTAAACTACCAGCTGGAGTCCAGCAGCAACGATTCTGCTACCAATGATGGGGGCAGCTAGGTGAGGATCGGTCTGATATAAATTATATAATATAACGTTTTCTTGTAACCGTCAGATGCATTTGGTGACAGAGTGAGTTAGACCTCTCCAGTTTCTCTGCAGGATCCTAAGTGATGTCCTCACAGCAGCAGATCCCCCACTAATTCCTTATGAACCTTTTAACTCTCTGCTGTGGCAGAACACGTTCCTGGCTTCAGCTTGTTGTCCTGGGGCTGTGTCTTCCTCTGCGATATAATCAGCACGGACATTACTTAAATAGGCTGCCTGTATTAATCTCTCTCTCTCTCTCGCTCAGAGCCTGTCTGACGGGGCTTTGGAGATGTGCGCCATATTTAAGCCACTCAGGGGCTGGAAAATAGTTCATTAAATGCAGCAACCAGAACTATTTGTTCACTGATAAGACACCCTTTAGTTTGTATTCCTCAGTAGCTTCCACCAGCTGATCTAGGAGCTAGAGAACTGACATAATAATGGGCACCCGCTGATATTGTTTTCTATTTCTATGCCCAAATATTTTTCCTATTGACAGCACAGTATGACTTCTTTTGTTACGTATTACAGCTGTGATTCTCACATCAGTTTTCAGTCTCTCATATATGGACAACTACGCATAGGATGTAATTCTCAGCACCGTTTTTAAGCTTATGTGGGTGACTGCACAGTATCGCTTCCGTCGTTCTGTGTACTGGGTGTAATTCTCTTTACACAGTGCCAGTTCTCATCATTGTCTCTACTATGAACCTCTTTTTGTTCTGTATGTTGGATATAATTGCTGGTATCTGATCGTATTCTGCATGTATGGACAATTGCACAGTACCACTTCCGTTGTTCTTTTTGCTGGATGTAAGTCTCAGTATCCTGTATATATGGAATATCAGGGTCAATTTTCATTAGAAACTGCATTGGTGCGATACGTTGTTGCTGCAATGTTACAAACAAATGTTGCAGAATCAGCTGCACGATACTCAACTCTATCAGAGACATTGGCACTGGAGCAGTAAGAATTAATTAGAGCAGACTTTGCAGATGTGGATTTGGTCTTTCGGTCCCTTAATGTGGGGAAAAAATCAAATAAAAATAAATATTATTTTAATTTTTTTTTTATATTTTAAAACATTAATGGATTGCAAAGAGAACTTTTTTTCTGAGAATAAATAACTTTTTTAATGCTTTTGTTCTGTTTTATTTCGATAAAAATCAGGAAAAACAATCCTACTTTCTACCGGACTAAGGGTCCTATTTATAATTAGACCTCTTACTTTCTTTCAGGTCTATGGCCTAGGGTCACGCATGCGGAAGGGACAATTCCGTTAATCAATGCAGAGGAGAGCAGGAAGACCCCTCTCACGCGGTGCTCTCCCCATACGATTGAATGGCTTGGGCAGCACGGTGCCTCCGTGGTTAGCACTTCTGCCTCACAGCACTGGGGTCATGAGTTCGATTCCCCACAATGGCCTTATCTATGTGGAGTTTGTATGTTCTCCCCGTGTTTGCGTGGGTTTCCTCCAGGTGCTCTGGTTTCCTCCCACACTCCAAAAACATACTGGTAGGTTCATTGACTGCTATTAAATTGACTCTAGTCTCTCTCTCTCGGTCTGTGTGTGTATGTTAGGGAATTTAGACTGTAAGCTTCAATGGGGCAGGGGCTGATGTGAGTGAGTTCTCTGTACATCGCTGCAGAATTAGTAGCGCTATATAAATACATGATGATGAAGATGATTGGCTAACAGCTTTTTCACTGTCCTTAACCATTGAGATCAAGCTCCAAAAAGCTATGCTATGCTATGCTTTTCAGAACTTGATGAATTTGCCCAAACCGCAGTCCCCATTTAATATTGCCACATACTTACAAATGCCCAAACCATACGGAAAAAGATGTTTACAGTACATGGTTTCAGGCTTGATAAATAGACCCCTTAATCTCTGTATACACGGGCAGATCCGGCCACGCGTGTGCAGTCATATCGGACAATCTAGCTATTCAGCGCATCTCTGAGTCCTATGGAGACCGGTTAGTGTTGTGGAACAATGACCACATATACGGTCAGATCACATTGATCTTCCAATTTCTTCTTCCGCTAGTCCCAATCCACATCTGCTTGGTCCCGTTGATTAGGATCAGGCAATGCCACAGGAGAGCGAGGAAGCCGAATCCCGACCTGTTTACATTTCGCCTATTTTTCCGCTGTTCTTTTAAATTACAATCTAAGGGAGACGTTGTACATGTCAGTGTGCGCGTCTCCAACACCGAGTATCTCCCATTGTCTCAGCCACTTTGTTCCCAGCAGATTATGCAGGGACTTGACTCTCCAAGTGCAGGCGACGTGCAAGTAATTGTCCCTGAATTGTATTGACAGGAGGAGTCGTGCCCTCTATTTCATGGAGACAGAAAGCTTCGGCAGTGTGAGGAGATTAGTGCTGTGCAGAGCTGACAGCCAGGTACACCGTCTCCTCACTCTCCTACCCGGGGTGATCTGTCTCCTGTAATCCCTGAGCAACAGCAGCCAAGGCCATTGCTGCCTCTGCGGGCAGTCACCGCCTGTTAACGCCTGCAGGGGTTAACAGGCGGGGGTGCCCAGCGGAACCCCTCAGAAATGTCATTACAGATAAGGATGTTTGGTTCTATTATGTGTATTCAAACCAGCGGCGCCCATCAATAAGTCAATTATACAGTTCATCATTTGCTCCAATGGAGAGTGACTTGTGATTAATTATTGCCGTTTATCTCTTGTCTGCAATTAAACTATGAGGTGAACTGGGTAGGGGTACTCACCATTAACTCTTTAGTCATAGTTACATTCCTCTTAACCTTAAAATATTTAGAATATTGATAGGGCAATCATAATCGGCCCACTCCCAGCTGGTCCTCTAAATGGGACTGTCCCACCTAAACCGGATGGTTGGTTGGTGTGTACATACCTACTTTTCAAGGCTCCCCTGTGGGAGATGCTGAAGGTAGGTATAAAAAGATGAGGTGGGGGATGGGTGTCTTCATGCCATTCCCATCATCAAATGGGCAGGGCAAGGTGTCTGAAGACGCTAACCACGCCCACACATTATTCACTGGTATGGGAGGGGCTTGATGACACACAATTTGTATTATGTCTTGTCCCTGCCCACTTTGCAGGCAGGTAAGTCCCCTTGAGGGAGAATTGGCTGTTCTCCCACAACTATGTCTTTACTACTCAGGATTTCCGTTCTATAGGAGGAACATTTTAAAGTCAATCTGTCACCCAAACACTGTGAAGGCAGCCATTCTGAGTGATGTCACTGGTTACTAGTGACTGGATAGGCTGCACACTCTGTGATGTCACTGTCTCCTAGTGACTGGATAGGCTGCATTCTTGGTGATGTCACTGGCTCCTAGTGACTGGATAGGCTGCATTCTCGGTGATGTCACTGGTTCCTAGTGAATTGGTAGGCTGCATTCTCAGTGATGTCACCGACTCCCAGTGACTGGATAGACTGTATTTTCAGTGATGTCACTGGTTCTTAGTGACTGGATAGGCTGCATTCTCAATGATGTCACCGACTCCCAGTGACTGGATAGGCTGCATTCTCAGTGATGTCACTGGTTCCTAGTGACTGGATAGGCTGCACTCAGCGATGTCACTGGTTCCTAGTGACTGGATAGACTGTATTCTCAGTGATGTCACCGACTCCCAGTGACTGGATAGGCTGCATTTTCAGTGATGTCACTGGTTCCTAGTGACTGGATAGGCTGCATTCTCAGTGATGTCACTGGCTCCCAGTGACTGGATAGGCTGCATTCTCAGTGATGTCACCGGCTCTGAGTGACTGGATAGGCTGCACTCTCAGCGATGTCACTGGCTCCTAGTGACTGGATAGGCTGCACTCTCAGTGATGTCACTGGCTCCTAGTGACTGGATAGGCTGCATTCTCAGTGATGTCACCGGCTCCGAGTGACTGGATAGGCTGCACTCTCAGTGATGTCACTGGATCCTAGTGACTGGATAGGCTGCACTCTCAGTGATGTCACTGGCTCCTAGTGACTGGATAGGCTGCACTCTCAGCGTATCCAGTCACTGGAAGTAATAGTGCGCGGAGCGCGAGATTCTCAGCGTTTCCGCCGACAATTGAATATGTCCCCATGTGTCATGTGACTGTGGTTTCAATGGTAATCCGATAACTGCGCAACTTGTTAATCACTACTAGCAGTTTGAATCATAGCTCAAATAAGAATTGAACACAACTTTCTTCTTACTGGTAAGATTATTTATATTAAAGAGGCACTCCTCATTTTTAGAGGGTATTGCAGTTTAAAGCCATTAATGACGCTAACCCTGACTGGTATTTTGGAACAAAACTTGAAACGTATATTTTACTGAAACAAATGGATCTATCTTAGAACAATGTTGCATTTTGATGTTTTGTTTGCAATTTTGCACCGTGAAATTCTGGAGATTTTGCTGCATAATACCATTTGCATGTATGCTCCATATTAACTCCACTAAATGCAGTACAGCCATGCAGCATGTGTGTTACATTTGTGTTCGTTTTTTAATGGCTTACCTGGTATCCTTATTATAGACAGTTTCTATGTTGGCCTCAGTTCCGATAAAGGAAACAGTTTTATTTGTAATGCACAAACAAGGATATTACTTGTCCTAGCGGTGACCGAGCTAGAGGTGGCTGCCTCTGGCACGGATTGAGTTAAGACATTCGGAGGACCAGCCAGTGTGAGCACATTTTACCAGGAGCAATGTTGTCATGCAGATCCGCTGATGAGAGATGACACACAGGGAAGGGTCTTCGCCAGCAGCCTCAGTTAGCGGCCTCTTTCTTTGACTGATTTTTTTTATTTTGTGCTCAGCAATAAATGAACAGTCACATTGTGAATCTCTGCAAAATGTTTCTCTTTTACTTCGCTCCAGCTTTTTAATATTTTACCGAGTATCATCATCCATGGTGAAGTGCTGTAATCCTTCCAGAGAAATACTTTTAACGTATTACCTGTCGTCTACACACAGTGGGGGCAGCCATCATTTGGGATGGTCCGTGAGGACACAGGCTATAAATTAAGTAGCACTAAAATTGCAAATTTTTCATGTCATAGGTTGTGGTAAAATGCAATAAACTTTGCATTGTGTAGAAAGTGATTAGTTTTATGCATACTTGCATCATCTCGTGGGATGTTATGGAGACTCCTCAATTAGGAGGGGGGAACCTCCCAAACTCCAAAGATAGCAGGCAATTCTCCCACAATCAGTTGCATCGAGGGAGAGCCATGGGGTAAAGTGATCCTACTAGCCTCATACTAAAATAAATACTGCTTTATACTGCTCGACCTTATACAGGTTTCTAATATTATGTTTTCTACACGTTATATTGGCCTATAATATCATATTTTGCTGGATGACACTAAATTGGGGCAAATTAATGTATTTATTCAAATGCAATTATTTATGTGATAGAGCCATGTCTAGGAGCCAGTGACATACACAACATCGGTAATTTACTTGGAACTGAGGAGATTGACTTATGTTTTCCTCTTGAAGTATTTGTACAGATAAGCTCTATGGATAGAAGTGTTAGGTTTAGGTTCCACTTACATAAGTGTTTTCCTCATTATTAAGGTCAAAGCACCATTCTTGATCACCTCCAAATCTCTGTTTGGGAGGAGATAGCACAAAGGACAGTGTTTCTCTAATCCAGAGAGGTCTAACAGGGCAGGTTTTCCAGATGACTAGTGAGATAATTCTACCACCTGTGGATCTGTTACATTGTATCACTCACTAATGACTGCACCTGTGCTCCAGCCAGGAGATCTGTTAAACATGCAGTGTTATAACTCCCTGAGGAATGGGTTTGGGAAACAATTGTACACCGTGACATGTCCAATCATGTCATGTCAGTGAGGGACAGGGTCAGTGACATGATGTGAGGAGGGGAATGGATGCAGCAGGAAGCCAGACGGAGAGTTATATAGTGGAAGACACAGGGTCCCCAGCAGCACATAGTATATCACCAGATGAGTGATGTGTTACTGAGGACAGGGCTGCATGTAACAGGGGCAGTGACATGATGTGAGGAGGGGAATGGAGGCAGCAGGAAGCCACAGACTGAGAGTTATATAGTGGAAGAAGCAGGGTCCCCAGCAGCACAGAGTATATCAGGAGATGAGTGATGTGTTAGTGAGGACAGGGCTGCATGTGACAGGGGCAGTGACATGATGTGAGGAGGTGAATGGAGGCAGCAGGAAGCCACAGACTGAGAATTATATAGTGGAAGGAGCAGGGTCCTCCAGCAGCACAGAGTATATCAGGAGATGAGTGATGTGTTAGTGAGGACAGGGCTGCATGTGACAGGGGCAGTGACATGATGTGAGGAGGGGAATGGAGGCAGCAGGAAGCCAGACTGAGAGTTCTATAGTGGAAGGAGCAGGGTTCCCAGCAGCACAGAGTAAACATGTCAGTTCCTTGTTACACTGATATGGGAATATGGTGGCATCAAATAGACCTGTATCATCATCACTTATTTATATAGCAACAGCATATTCTGTAGCGTTTTACAATTGGGAACAAACACAGTAATAAAACAATACTGGGTAACACAGACAGGTAAGAGGACCCTGCTGGCGAGCTCACACTATAGTATAGATCTGTATGATTTATATTGGTAACTGCATGTGCAACATGTTGCTTGGGTAAATGATTTGATGCAGTTCAGACATAATTAACATAAGGTTAATTATCTTTGCCCTTAAGAAATATATATAAAAAAAGTTGCATCATACTCTGTAATAGACACATGATACCTACAGTGGTGAGAAAACACTGAACCTTCTGAATGGGCTTTGTCAGGTGACACATAGTGATACATTTGTAACTAGACCGGGGGAGGAGCTGAAAATAATTCTGTGAGGTGAATAAGGATCTCTGTGTAGAATAATATATGTCCTCTGCGGACTGATTGGGACCCATTCAGCTTGTTGCACGTGGGGTTACTTGTCTCATTCTCCTTTGTAGCATTCAGAACAATGTCCATGTTTTACGGACTTATCAGAGCGGACTCTGAGGATAAATGAAAAAACGTTTGAACAGTTTTCCCCCATGCGCACCAAACTTCCTGTCTTCTAATACCCCATTCATACTGCACCAAAATCCCGGGTTTTTGCCGGGGCGAGCTCAAACGACCCGGGTCTTGGTGCAGTCTGAATGGTACAAGTCAAAAATCCCGGGTCTTCAACCCAGGAATTATCGAGGGGTAATTCCCAGGTCGGACCCGGGTTGCCTGCACTATGAATGGTGCAACCTGGGTTTTTCAACCCGGGTTGCACAGAAAACAAGCTGATTGGCTGTCTGCCTGTCTCTGGAGGATGATGTCATCGGTGGGAGCCCGTGGAAGAAAAAAAAAACAGTCACCTTTCAATGACATCACCATTTTTCAGCCAATGAAAACTGCTCTGGGGATGACTCCCACAAATTGCCAGGGCACAGACTTGTGCAGTATGAATGGGGTCAACCCGGGAAATTCCCGGGTCCGAGGTGCAGTATGAATGGTGTTTCTGAGCTGGGACGCTCTGAGCCCCGGCAAAAACCCGGCTTGAAAAACCCGGGATATTGCCGGGGCGGCAGTATGAAAGCGGTATAACTCTTTTCCCCATGTGAATTTTTTAAGCAATATATTGCTTATAATATACACGCTGCATAGGTGTGGGATACTGGATACCTTGTGTTTGGCTAAGCCAGGGGATCCTGGCTAGACATAGGATTTTGACTTTGAATCAAAGTGGAAAAAATAATATAGTTTACTGGATTAAAGAGCAAAGTAGAGAATGCTGGACGTGTACTTGCTTCTCCTCCAGGTCTGATATTCCTAAATACTGGACATTTACTCTGTCCAAGTGTCTCTGATATTGCTGAATGATGTGCATTTACCCTCCTCTCCTCCATATTTGTCTGACATTCCTAAATACTGGACATGTACTCTCCTCCGTGTCTCCCTGATATTTCTGAATGCTGGACGTGTACTCTCTTCCGTGTCTCCCTGATATTTCTGAATGCTGGACGTGTACTCTCCTCCGTGTCTTCCTCATATTACTGAATGCCGGACGTGTTCTCTCCTCCGTGTCTCCCTGATATTTCTGAATGCTGGACGTGTACTCTCCTCCGTGTCTCCCTCATATTACTGAATGCAGGACGTGTTCTCTCCTCCGTGTCTCCCTGATATTTCTGAATGCTGGACGTGTACTCTCCTCCGTGTCTTCCTCATATTACTGAATGCCGGACGTGTTCTCTCCTCCGTGTCTCCCTGATATTTCTGAATGCTGGACGTGTACTCTCCTCTGTGTCTCCCTCATATTACTGAATGCAGGACGTGTTCTCTCCTCTGTGTCTTCCTCATATTACTGAATGCTGGACGTGTACTCTCCTCTGTGTCTCCCTCATATTACTGAATGCTGGACGTGGACTCTCCTCTGTGTCTCCCTGATATTACTGAATGCTGGACGTGTACTCTCCTCCATGTCTCCCTCATATTACTGAATGCTGGACGTGGACTCTCCTCTGTGTCTCCCTCATATTACTGAATGCTGGACGTGGACTCTCCTCTGTGTCTCCCTCATATTGCTGAATGCTGGACGTGTACTCTCCTCTGTGTCTCCCTCATATTACTGAATGCTGGACGTGGACTCTCCTCTGTGTCTCCCTCATATTGCTGAATGCTGGACGTGGACTCTCTTCCGTGTCTCCCTGATATTACTGAATGCTGGACGTGGACTCTCCTCCGTGTCTCCCTGATATTACTGAATGCCGGACGTGTACTCTCCTCCGTGTCTCTCTCATATTGCTGAATGCTGGACGTGGACTCTCCTCTGTGTCTCCCTGATATTACTGAATGCTGGACGTGTACTCTTCTCTGTGTCTCCCTGATATTACTGAATGCTGGACGTGTACTCTCCTCCGTGTCTCCCTGATATTACTGAATGCCGGACGTGTACTCTCCTCCGTGTCTCTCTCATATTGCTGAATGCTGGACGTGGACTCTCCCCCGTGTCTCCCTCATATTGCTGAATGCTGGATGTGTACTCTCCTCCGTGTGTCCCTGATATTACTGAATGCTGGACATGTACTCTCCTCCGTGTCTCCCTGATATTGCTGAATGCTGGACGTGTACTCTCCTCCGTGTCTTCCTCATATTACTGAATGCTGGATGTGTTCTCTCCTCCGTGTCTCCCTGATATTACTGAATGCTGGACATGTACTCTCCTCCGTGTCTCCCTGATATTGCTGAATGCTGGACGTGTACTCTCCTCCGTGTCTCCCTGATATTACTGAATGCTGGACGTGTACTCTCCTCCGTGTCTCCCTGATATTGCTGAATGCTGGACGTGT
Organism: Mixophyes fleayi; assembly: GCF_038048845.1. NCBI lineage: Eukaryota > Metazoa > Chordata > Amphibia > Anura > Limnodynastidae > Mixophyes > Mixophyes fleayi. The sequence goes on along the minus strand of NC_134413.1, from coordinate 3,457,963 downwards.
ACTCTCCTCCGTGTCTTCCTCATATTACTGAATGCTGGACATGTACTCTCCTCCGTGTCTCCCTGATATTGCTGAATGCTGGACGTGTACTCTCCTCCGTGTCTCCCTCATATTGCTGAATGCTGGATGTGTACTCTCCTCCGTGTCTCCCTGATATTACTGAATGCTGGACGTGTACTCTCCTCCGTGTCTTCCTCATATTACTGAATGCTGGACATGTACTCTCCTCCGTGTCTCCCTGATATTACTGAATGCCGGACGTGTACTCTCCTCCGTGTCTCCCTGATATTGCTGAATGCTGGACGTGTACTCTCATCCGTGTCTCCCTGATATTACTGAATGCCGGACGTGTACTCTCCCCCGTGTCTCCCTCATATTACTGAATGCTGGACGTGTACTCTCCTCCGTGTCTCCCTCATATTACTGAATGCTGGACGTGGACTCTCCTCCGTGTCTCTCTCATATTACTGAATGCTGGACGTGGACTCTCCTCCGTGTCTCTCTCATATTACTGAATGCTGGACGTGGACTCTCCTCCGTGTCTCCCTCAGATTGCTGAATGCTGGACGTGTACTCTCCTCCGTGTCTCTCTCTAATATTACTGAATGCTGGACGTGTACTCTCCTCCGTGTCTCCCTCATATTACTGAATGCTGGACGTGTACTCTCCTCCGTGTCTCTCTCATATTACTGAATGCTGGACGTGTACTCTCCTCCGTGTCTCCCTCATATTACTGAATGCCGGACGTGTACTCTCCTCCGTGTCTCTCTCATATTACTGAATGCTGGACATGTACTCTCCTCCGTGTCTCCCTCATATTACTGAATGCTGGACGTGTACTCTCCTCCGTGTCTCCCTGATATTACTGAATGCTGGACGTGGACTCTCCTCCGTGTCTCTCTCATATTACTGAATGCTGGACGTGTACTCTCCTCTGTGTCTCCCTCATATTACTGAATGCTGGACGTGTACTCTCCTCAGTGTCTCCCTCATATTGCTGAATGCTGGATGTGGACTCTCCTCCGTGTCTCCCTGATATTACTGAATGCTGGACGTGTACTCTCCTCCGTGTCTCCCTGATATTACTGAATGCTGGACGTGTACTCTCCTCCGTGTCTCCCTCATATTGCTGAATGCTGGACGTGTACTCTCCTCTGTGTGTCCCTGATATTACTGAATGCTGGTCTCTCCTCTCTACACTGTTTCTTTGTGTATGTTGAGTTTTTCCTCCATCCAGGCTGCACTATTCTCCTGTCTGTTGTTTACACTCATTCTCAGGCATCTGTTGTATTATTCCTGTAAGAAACTTATGAGTCTCCAGAGAGAGGTAAATCTGCGTTATAAATTGCAATCTGTTTACCTAACATTCATTGTTAATGTCTGTAGTTCTTTCAGCAAACGATGAGACATATGTCATAGTGTTTTCTCTTTATGAGTCTGTAATGTATGGGGGAAGTGTTCATTCACTGACGCAGATACAGCAGCCTCAGCTCGGACGTTTAAATGCTGACAAACATCACATACAGGAATACTAATCCTGGCTCTGAATACATAGATTTAAAGGGACACTATGAACACAATATGTTCTCATGTTGTATGCTTTTAGGTGTTTGCTAGGGTTCTGTAATCCATGTTTCAGACATGTGAAATGAATGTTTCTTCCTATTTTATACCACTGGAATTACTATGTGAGCTCCCCACATTTAGAGGTCTATTTAAGAAAGGAAGAAAAGCTCTTAAGGCAGCAAAGTGGCTCAATGGTTAGCACTTCTGCCTCACAGCACTGGGGTCATGAGTTCAATTCCCAACCGTGGCCTTGTCTGTGTGGAATTTGTATGTTCTCCCTGTGTTTGCGTGGGTTTCCTCCGGGTGCTCCGGTTTCCTCCCACACTCCAAAAACATACTGGTAGGTTAATTGGCTGCTATCAAAATTGACCCTAGTCTCTCTCTCTCTCTCTCTCTCTCTCTCTCTGTGTCTGTGTGTGTGTATGTTAGGAAATTTAGACTGTAAGCTCCAATGGGGCAGGGACTGATGTGAGTGAGTTCTCTGTACAGCGCTGCGGAATTAGTGGTGCTATATAAATAAATGATGATGAAGAAAAGCTCTTTCTCTTCTGAAAACTAGTCTTTCTGCTGGATTTAGGACTTCTCGCTATTTATCAAAGCACTGGACACATGAAGGCAGCGTTTGCCCGGGGTCTCTGGTGATGGCTTCCTCATGCAAAGCCGTAAGTTCAGGGAAAATCTTCAGGAATACTGATAAACCAGTGAGTCTCTGTGAACTGAGGTCCAGAGCTTAGCTTTAGAGCAGTTTAATATACAAGCTCATTATCGTGAAGCAGAGCAGACTTTCTACAATATGTCAAACCTCTTCCTGTAGAACAACCTTGTCATGTTAATGGAGTTAAATTGCTGCATCTTTTATTTCCTTCATAAATTGAATTTTTCAATCATGGTGCACAGGCTGGAATCTGAGCATTAGAAGAACAGCAATTCCAAAAAGTTATATATTCGTGTTGTTCTGCTATTAGGCATCAGTTGTCCAATCAGTGGCCATAATTGTCTGAGTTAAATGTACACTTGTCTTTGTTGTGTTACATTGTTTATTTATTTGATTTTATTTATTTTAGTTATCAAAGTGATGTATTTCCCCTTCTTTCTCTTATTTTACTAATATGCAAGTTAAAAAAACAATAAAACTGGTACATATTAGCATTTTGTCTCTCTCTGGGTTTGCATCGCCGTCTTTCCATCTGTAGTCATTGATCTTACAGATCAGCTACTGGTTTTCCGATGTCTCTTGCTGTGTACTTGCTGTGAGGGGGCCCGTGAACTCAGGGGGCCCTTGGATATTATTGCAAACACTTACATTATTTAAAAACTTTTGTTAATGGGGGCTACATAGTTGTTCGCCTTACCCACCCAAAAACATAATACAATCATTGTTCTAAAGTTAAATATATTAATACAATGTTGATATACTGTGTAATGTTTTTAACCTCCTGTCCCAAGGAGAGGAGGGCCTGGGGTCAAACATTGTAATAGAGCCTATAATTGTTATGGCTGGCCCTGTCTGTGCCCTTCATAATCAGAGCTAAAGTTTCAAAGCCGCCAGCATGCTGGGATAGGAAATTCTTATTGCCAGAGGGTTCAGGGGGTGTACAGTTGAGGGGGGCTGGAGTGACTGTTGGGTGCACCGTTCCTTAACTTGGGGTGGAACGGTGCTCCCCCGGAATCCCACGCCTTCCCTGTTTCTCTCCCCGGCATCCCACGCCTTCCCTGTTTCTCTCACCGGCATCCCACGCCTTCCCTGTTTCTCTCCCTGGCATCCCACACCTTCCCTGTTTCTCTCCCCGGAATCCCACGCCTTCCCTGTTTCTCTCCCCGGCATCCCACGCCTTCCCTGTTTCTCTCCCCGGCATCCCACGCCTTCCCTGTTTCTCTCCCCGGCATCCCACGCCTTACCTATTTCTCCCCCGGCATCCGACGCCTTCTCTGTTTCTCTCCCCAGGCATCCCACGCCTTCCCTGTTTCTCTCCCGGCATCCCACGCCTTCCCTATTTCTCCTCCCGCATCCCACGCCTTCCCTATTTCTCCTCCCGCATCCCTCACACGCCTTCCCTGTTTCTCCTCCCGCATCCCACCCACGCCTTCCCTGTTTCTCCTCCCGCATCCCACGCCTTCCCTATTTCTCCCCGGCATCCCACGCTTTCCCTATCTCTCTCCCGGCATCCCACGCCTTCCCTGTTTCTCTCCCGGCATCCCACGCCTTCCCTGTTTCTCCTCCCGGCATCCCGCGCCTTCCCTGTTTCTCCTCCCGGCATCCCACGCCTTCCCTATTTCTCTTCCGGCAAACACTTTACTACACGTTTTCTTTTGTCCTCTAGTTTGGCGTTACATCCTGAGAGGCTGCTGGTGGCCACCGGACAAGTTGGGAAAGATCCGTATATATGCGTATGGGATTCATACTCTGTCCAGACTGTCTCCATACTGAAAGACGTTCACACCCATGGGATTGCCTGTTTGGCGTTTGACATGGATGGGCAGGTAGGTTGTTCTGTCTATTATTCTACAATTTATGGTGTTATCTGACTTCCTGTGGTTATCAGTAATTCAGCACAATAGCTGTCTGATAATTGAGAGGTTTGATCAATTCTCCCTTGAAATCTATAATAAATCTAGGTCCATCTATGTTCTGTTTGATTCAGTGATAGAAATGCCATTAAAATGTAGTTTTTCAAAATATTCTGAACAAATAAACTCCTTTTATCAGAAAAAAAGGACTTTGCTTAATGTTTTGCTCCTGGTTTCGTGTCTCTGTAAATCACTTTTAATCCTCTTCATGGACAGCAGTTATGGCAAGATGTTAGAGAAGGTTTGGTAGTCTGATAGAAGAGAACTGCACAATTAAATGTCAGTGTAAATAGTTGTAGCTGCTCTAATCAGGTAACTATCGGGGAAAAAGTCATGAAAAGTGTTTTATCTTATTCCCCCACCCCTATTTCTGTCATTATTTACCCTTAAAATTAAAAAATGGTTGTCATTCTCCGGTGTAGAATTTACTTTCTTAAGGAAAGGTCTCAAAGACAACCAAAGCGGCAGAATAAAAATATATATAAATATATACATAAGCAAATAAGCTAGAAAAAAAAAGTATTTTCTGTCTTAAAGAAGCAAAATAAAAAACAAACCAAAAAAGCTAAATAAATTTACTTGTGTAGACTAAGGAATAAACGTTATTAGTGACACCGGCAGGTCACCAAAACGTTTAATTGTTCTGGTCATGAAGGAGTGACCACCCTCTGGATAATGAAGGGAAAAAGGAATGTGTATTAATGATGATTTCCATTAGGGACAGATTACTGTTTAATCTCTTGTGCACTGTGTGTCACCTGTAACATTGTAGCAATGCCCAGTATTCTAATCGTCTCTTCTCACCAATGTTCCCCTCTCCTGTGGCTCCCGGATATCAGTGCCTGGTGTCTGTCGGTCTGGATTCTAAGAACACGATCTGTGTGTGGGATTGGAGGAAAGGAAGGATGCTCTCTATGGCTCCGGGTCACACCGACAGGGTAAACGCATTCATTCTCTATAAACCCGCCAAGTACGGTGATGGCGATAAACCCCCTTTTAGACCATTAAAGCTTCCACTATTGTTATTTGTGACTGTAGATGCCAATGATAAAAAGGATTGGATTATTCCCCAGGGGTAGATTTATCAAACCTTCTCAATAAGCAAAAGGTGGAGGTTTTGCCCCTAACAACCAATCGGATTTTAGCTATCATTTTCTAGAATGGTAAATGCTAGGTAGCTAGAATCCAATTGGTTGCTATGAGCAACACATCCACTTTTCCTTTATGAGAATGTTTGATAAATCTACCCACAAATACAAGTTTTTCACTTACATAAGTGGCCAACTTTGACCAGATACAGCCGTTCAGCGATGGCACTGAGCACTCGCGTGTGCTTCCGCTCTCTATATGTCAGCCCGCAAAGGGTTACAGGAGCTATATTCATGAAAATAGACCAGGAAGCGACAGTTTTTGCTCCCTCAGGTTCTTTCGATGTAGCCGAGCCCAGCTGTCTTGAAAAAACTTGTCAAACTCATCAGAAGCTCGATCCCGGTGCCAGCCTATATACAGCTGGTTCCCTGAGTCAGTGCGTGTGGGAATCTCCTCCGTCTCATCCTGTAGTCACGGGGCAGGGTGGGTGAGTGGGCTCTGAGCTTTGCAGATCTGTGGACGCAGTTAGTAGAATATTCTTTTCACCCACTGCCGTCCTTACCCCTCACGCTGAATCTTAAGTGTAACATGGTATTGTGTCATTTCCAAAACTGAGAGGGGCTGAGAAGAGACAGTATTTAGTGAGAGGGCAGAGTGATCCAGTTATTGTCTGATTTACCTTCGCGATCGACATCTAATATTATCCGTGTTTGAGGGTATTGTTGTATTTTATTATTTTATTTCAGATATTTGACATCTCGTGGGATCTCTATCAACCCAATAAGCTGGTCAGCTGTGGTGTGAAGCACATTAAGGTATATACGTACAGGACCTTCTTCTATCACAGTTATTTATTTTTATTAAAAATCTATTTTGTTTGAAATGTACTTTGTCACATAAAATATATATTTAATTTATAAAAAAATATATAATACATACGACAGTCAAATGTTTTGTTAGGCTGAAACACGATACATCACAGTATATAAATCATGCAGAACTTGTAGCACAATAAACGACATACAGCATATGATGTAACAACTTGCGCTATACGTCATGCACTACTGATACAAAGCTTTATTGAATGCAAACACATAAAGGGGGAGGAGGACGGTTCGTTCTCATTGTCCTTAAGACATCTGCGGTGGAATAGTGATTCTTGGCGAGCCATAAACATGGGTCATAAGGTGCCAGGCTCTGTAGGCGTGTGTGTCAGGGAATAGTCTGTAGTGTACCCAATGGTACAAAGGGCTGTTCCTGGGCCCAAAATTGATGCATGACACAACTTGCGTCCGTATTTAGAATTCCACATGTCCTGTACTTGTGGTCCCTCCCGCTTGGATAACACAGACAAGTGCAGTACATCAAGTTAAACATGAACATTTGAGCTGCATCTTACATTTTGAGTTACATGGAATTTAAAATACCTTAGCTAGTTAATAAACATTTTGCACCTACGTAACGTAGTTTTAAAGTTCATGTTGATGATTTTGCATCTTTGCTCTGGCCTTGTCTATACACTCGATTTAATGTTGCACATATCTTAAGAACTCAAAATGCAGAAATGCGAGTTTTGCTCATACGCTAATGTGGCATCTTCACGTTCAACCCTAAATGGGGCCATAGTTTGAGTTTATGTCCCATGGAATCCATCAAGGCCTGCGCTGATGGACACTTACAGGAGAAGTCTGATGCACACAGCAAAGAGATCTATATAACAAACAAAAGGAAGAAGTAGAAGAGAGTAGCCCTGCCGGACACTGCAGAGTAAAGGTGTCCGTTCTAATCTGTGAATAGCAAGATACAAGAGATCAACATATGAACAGAACAGTTCTCCCAGCCCTCTGCAGAGCTCTGCCATTATAAGAGACACAAACAGTCTTCTCCTGATCAAGGCTGACCAGGGCTGTATGCTCACGGTAATGGACTAGGGCAAGGCTGAGCCCTGAAATGCCACTGGTTTGATCTGGGTGAAGGAACTGTGCGATGAGAGTACCTTGGTGAGGATCTTGTTCAGGAAAGAGGTGGAACACCAGTTTTTCACACATCACATCTCTTCCTTCTTCTACTTATACAAAATCGTGATGATCCCCTCGCTCAACAACGGAGGGATTCTGCCATCCGGTACCATCTCCTCATACTGCCCCAACAGGGCTGGCACAATGAAGAGTCACAGCGCTACAGAGAGCTCTGCTGGTAGTTCCGGCAACGTGGGGGAGAGGGATCGGAGCTTACCCCTTCTCCTATCTACTGCAATATTCTTTGTCTGCTGTGCAATAATCAGTAGGCAATAATTAAACAGGAGCATCCTCATTGGAAAGTGGGGGCTTCCTCCTTTCAAATGGGGGTGCCCCCAAGTTTTTTGGAGGTAAGGATAGGGTGATTGAAGCTCTTATCGCTGATGTTGTTGTGACATCACAATGTGAGCATGCTCCCTCTGCTACGCTACACCCCATTAATTGCAGAGTGTGTTGGACTCGCCCTTCACAGTTTTGGACTGAGTTTAGAGAGTGAGTCTCACTCACCCATTGCAGCCAGAGGGTTAAGCACATTGGCCCCGTACAGAGGACCTAGTGATGCTGCCTCCTCTGCCCTTAAAACCCAGTGCGTACAGGCAGATCTACACTTGATTTTAGCTGCAAGGTCAAGAGGCAATCAACACATGGAGGGATTATTTATAAACCAGAAAATAAATGGATGTGGAGCATAAAAGCCTTTACCTCTTAGGTTAGTAGGATAAGAGGCCACCCAGCGCTGTTTGGTCCCTCTAATGAGAGAAGCTTACAGTACTTGGATGGATGTGGAGTCACACATAGGTGCAGAGTAGCTTCCTTAATGCTTTTAGTGGAAGTAGATCTGCTAATGAACATCAATATGTGGAGAGTGATAGGAATGTGTCCTGGGGTACCAGTATCTGCAGAGCGCTTGTAATTGCACAAAATGGCCAAGCAATGTTTTAGGTGAAAAAAAGGAAATTTGTAATAGATTAAGGGAGTAGTCCAAATATGAAAGTAGGCCGGAACTTTGAGGAAAATTTTACTTTAGTCTGAATAATGTCATGCAAAGTGTCAAAAGTTAACTGACATATGCAACAGACAGGCAAGTAGTTAGTTTTGCCTGATAAAACCAAAGTTCGCTCCCTCCGCATTTTTTTTTTTGTCTTTGTTCAAAATCATCTTCAAAAGTCCATTTCTGTGGGTGGCACAGTTGTTAGCATTGCTGCTTCACAACGCTGGGGTCATGTGTTTGATTCCAACCAGGGCGTTTGTATGTTCTCCTCGTGTTTGCAACGGTCTCTACCCGCAGTCTAAAAATATACTTGTAGGTTAATTGGCTGTAGTTGAAATTGACCATAGTGGAGAATTTAAGCTGTAAGCTCCTGTGGGCAGGGACAGATGTGAGTGATTAAAATGTTATTTTTAAAGCACTTTATGATATGATTGTGCTACATAAATAAACAACAACAGTCCATATGATATGGTATATACACCCTTAGTATCATTCAGCTTTTCTTGCACAACGTATATAATAGTTAATCCCAGCCTACAGTTATTCCTGTCATTATTTAGGTAAAAGATGATTGTGGCCCAGGATATAAAGCAGGTTGGGGGAAGGAGAATGAGTGTTCGTTTCCTTCCTCTATTTAGAATAAACAGTTGTTTGCAGAGAGACAGGAGGTGATTTATAGCTGTCAGCCCTGATGAACACTCTGTCACTCCAATCAGTTTGCCCATCGTTTATAAATCACTTTTGAAAAACAATGTTACCTATCACCTGTCACACCTGCCAGAAATATCTAACTCTTATCTAAATCCATTGGGGTTTTTTGTGTTTTTGTTTCTTAGTCTAATTTCCTGCCTATTTTTTAAGCGTGCGGCAACAGAATTTCAACAGTGATCAAATACAATGGTTAAAATTATTTCTAAAGTGGCTTCTAGCGCTGCCAGCTTTCTGTAGTTTGCAGTCTCTAAAAAGTTCACCTTGATGCACATAGTTTAAAATGTGTAACTTTAGAAGCAATGGCTGCTACGGTGCGAGCGCATGTAATCTTCATCAGGAAAAGAGAATCCGCACCTGGTCTTCCACCGAGTTCACCTAAATAAATCCGGATTTTGCAGGTGGCCGATTTGGCGGATGGTACAATTTCAAAACGGTTTCTAAAGTTACAGGAAAACAATCAAACTGTAATGTAATACTTATCAACTTTTCTCTCGTTGGCTTTAGGTAGATCCCGCGGGAGGTGGGCGGGGCTTGATGAATCACATCATTTGGCCCCACCCCCTAAATAATTGTCACAATTTTGGCCAATTGCAGCAGGGGGCAGGGCTAATATGCCACAATATTTGCTTCATTAAGCCCCACCCCTGTCACTATCAATTGCGGGATGAGAACCGGGAGGTTGCCCTGCTTTCCCAGAAATGCGGGAGTCTCCTGGACATTCTGGGAGACTAGACAACTATGCGTTAAAGAAAAGCAGCTAATGAATCTCTAGAGACTGAAGTGTCTTTTACATTTCTGTCTCCATTACTGAAGTCATGTTGTCTTACCTGTCAGTCTTTGATTAAATCTTGGTCTCCATGAAAATGGCCACCTCCATAGGCATCAATACATGGACATAGGACACAATTTCTGAACTGTGTCATCATACCACAGATGGTGAAGCCAACCACGTCTTGTACTGGCTCAGCATCAGGGAGAATGTCAGACTCTTCAGGGAGTGCGGGAGATCACTCCTATTTCAGAGAGTCTCCCTGACATTCAGGGAGAGTTGGCAAGTATGTGTAATGTGTTTTGTAAGTGTGCGCTGTGCTCAGGGCGTCCGCCTTATCCACAGGATGGAATGAGATAAACAGCAGGTTTACTCCACAGACGGATCCACTTGAATAACATTTCACTGCCCCGTGTACTCTGAATTATTTAACTGATAAATTATTTACAGAAAGATAAATATTTAAATTCACACTGAAGCTGCGAGTCCCTGAGAGGTCATAAAGAACTGTTTTCTCTATTAATTTCCAAACTGCAGGACATGATTTTATTTATGTTGCCGATGCAGCGGCGGTCATACTAATGAGCTCTCCGGGTCAGCCCAAACTGATAAACAGACATCCCAGAGTATTGTCTAGTCCTCACTAGGACTGAACTGGTCTGCAATGCTGCTGGATGTATCTTTTTATTGACGATAGACCATACTTGGCTGCTTTTGGCGCTAATTCTGTTTTGTTTTTTAATGATTCTTTTGTTAAGTGTTTGAAACAGTCTCTTAGAACGCGCTGCCTCTGTTAAGCCATATTTGTAAATAACACAATAGTGAAACCTTAGCGGAAAGACAATGAGAGATTAAAGACTGCAATTCTCAGATTTTAGGGTAATGCGCATAGTGCAGTATAGCGTTAACCTGACATTCTTAGAACATTACCTAAACCCCTCCAAGGTTTCCACTTATCTCCCCTTTAGCTAATTTATTATAAGCAGCATTGGGTTAATTTTTGTCTTCCCTACTCGCCCCTCAGCCCTGACCCTTTCTTTCTGTCCACTATAACTGCCATCTTTACGGACAAATGTTTGTGCCTAATATATTGAATGGTAAATTTTGTCTGTTGCGCTTCTCTGCACCTGTGTGCCGTAAAGGACCCCTACTATGATCAAAATCATTATACATTGTGTAAATTAGAGCTGCAGTTGTTATCTCCGTTGCTTTTCTCCCTTAATATCAATGTATTGTCAGATTATCCCTTTGCCATAGCTCAGAGGGTCTATAGAGGTCCAACGGTGGGGATTGGAGCAGGAGATTTCACTAGGTGACAGCTGACTGGTTGTAAGGACGCTTTATATCTGCACACACAAGAATTACACATTAATAAAATGTATTAAGGTGAGCCTTTTTTATTTTGTAACAATGACCACAAGGTGGTAATCTTTAAAAGCAAAAAAAAATTGGAAATGATTATTCAAGTCCCTCAGAATGTTTTAAGAAAATGTTTGATGGGCTTTTAAAAATAGCTCATTTGTGTATTTAAAAGTCTTGTGTTTTCTCTAATTAGTGCATAACCCAGTGGTTCCCAAACTGTGTTCCTAGGCTCCCGGGGGTGCCTTGACGATCTCACAGGGGTGCCAGGGCCAGTGGTAAGCATGGTGGAGGACAAATTGGTAATTATTTTGGCTTAGGGGTGCCTTCAAAAAAACTATGGTGACCCTAAGGGTGCCTTGAACTGAAAAAGTTTGGGATCCACTGGCATAACCTAAAAATGTGCATAAAGTGTAACAATTAGTTGAAATTGTAACGCCTCACCAATTCTTCAACCATTGTTACTGCCAAATACACTGCTTCCTGCAGACATCTCCGTCCCAATCTCCCGACATTGTCATGGAAGTATGACTTATAGATCCTTTTAAGTAGGTAAGGGAGCATTGAGGGACGTGACAAAATGCTGTTTCGGCACCTGGAATACTGTGTACAATTCTGGAGGCCATATCATCAAAAAGACAAAAATATTAGAAATTATTCAGCGAAGGGCTTCTAAAAAGATGCATGCGCTATATAACAAAAACTATCAGGAGAGACCACATGCTAAATATTGTACTGCTTACAGGACAGAAGGGAGTGATAGAAACGTAAAGATATTAATAGGTCAGGATGGCCGTATTCTTTACAATAAGAGAATTTGTAGAATAGGGAAACACCGTTGGAGGGAAAAAGACTGCAATGTAATATAAGGAAGAATTTTATTTTACCAAAGAAGCGATGGATTCATGTAATAATTTTTCATCATTTGTGTTAAGGAGTCATACCCCACTCCCCCAGTCGGCACCCTATTTGTGTCTCCCCCTTCCCTTTAGAATGCAAGCTCTTGGGACCAGAACCCTCTTTCCTTGTGTTCTCCTTCTAATATCCACCACCCCTGTACCTCTTGGCTGCTTCCCTAGCCCTGTTTTCTTAAGCTTAGTCCTACTTCCCGCTGATTACTACCATCACTCACTGTCCCTCATATAATGTGATCTACATCAACGTGTTACCTATATATTTATTCATTCAGTATGTCTGGTCTTTGCATTTTGTTCTTTATGTATCATGTTACGTGTTATGGATCACAGCTTTCTGTATATGTCATATACGGCGCTGCGGACCCTTTGTGGCGCCTTATAAATAAAATAATAATAATAATAACTAGGCATCTTGCAGAAAAGCGAATTTGAATTTGCAGCGTTTCACTGTCCTCTTGTAACTTGCACCAGACAAGCAGAGTCAGCTGGAAAGGGTGCTGGAGCATAACTTGGCCTAATTTACTGTCCAGGACTTAGCTCGTTATTTTTGTTTGTTCTACTTGAGCATCCTTAAAAAGCCAAAATGTACAAGAGTTGTGTATGCATCAGTTAAGGGATCTTAGTTTGCTGCACTATACACATTGCCGAATATATATTGGAGTGTTGTGTATGTGTTTGTGAAGAGATTCATGATTAAAACTGTATCTATCAATTGCCTAATTCATTACTGATTATACATTATATTTGTGGTGCAGACAATGAAACCCTTTTGAGGACTGAACCAATATTAATGTGATTGTTGCCTATAAATTCACTATAAATCAGTCGCTGAGGCATAGAACACAATAACGTCCTCCCACAGCGGTGTCGCTAGTGGGATTATTTATCACAGTGTCAAAATTCCAGTGGTGTCTCTAGTGGGATTATTTGTCATAGGGCGAAAAGCCCTATTGGCAGTGAAAATAAGAATTTTTGTCAGCGATACAGCATTTTTTTGCTTCACCCTATAAATTAAAAAGTTACCACCAAAGTTTACGCTGCTAACCAGCTCACGCAATCGCTTTTCTTCAAACTGTCCCAGCGAAGCAGTAAGTTAACTCTTACCTCTCCAGATTAGTATCGATGGGGCAGTTGAGTATCACTAATATTTTTTAAAAAACATCAGTCTAATTGGCGCATTTTGATAACTCAGCCCCTAGGTCCTAACGAAGCAATAGGCTGAATATTGACTTGTTCAGCACAATATGTCGTGTTCAACAGGTGCGCGTAAATCTGAACAAAAAGTACTTTGAGCTGACAATGTCTAACATTGTGCCAGTTTCTCTGTTTGGATGAGAACACATAAGAAAATGAATAAATAGGATATTTTAGCACAAAGTGCATTTTTAGTCTCTGTTTGGCAACAAAAGTGCTCTTCACTCACCATGTTTATTGCCCAAAATTGAGGCTCTCTCTCTATACCCACGTCTGGGGTCTCTTAGGCCAGAGCTGTGTTTATTGCGACAGCTGAACTGCTCACACAGAGTTGCACAGTGCGGTAATGGCCTCCGTGCTTCAGAATTCTCATCCGCTATTAAGTGAGAAGAGAACTGTAGCATGGGGGTCACAGACAGAACTACCCAGGGCATAGAGGGGGTGGTTGGGGAAGCAATAGTCTGCTCATGTAGAACGAGGATGCGACCTGCAGTAATAGAATCATTAGGAATGCAGCTAGTGGTGGAGACAGAGACAGCATTTACCTTACAAATATTCACTGCATAATATAAAGTGTTTACGAACATTCCTGGCAGGATGCAAACGAGTTATCATTATACATCTTGTTTTCTGCAGTGATTTATCTTTTCCATCAGGATAGAGTCTACTGGTATTACAGACTGTTGCATATTGCTTCATACATATGATTTGGTGGCATAATGGATACTTTTTTATTTTATTCTTTTGGGGTTTTTTTGATTCTGCTTTACATTGACGAATAAGTCTGGAATCAAGTAAATAGTGTACAAATATAATTCCATTAAACCTACTGGAAATCTGATATCTTTGAATCCATTATACAATCAGGGCCTGATTAATTTTTGTCCGTAAGTCCATTTGTGTAGTGTATCTTGTGTATAATAGCTCTGCGCATGCGTCAGAACGGGACTAACGCCAAGGAGCGCGCATGCATGCAGTTGATGTTGGAACGCAATCTAATTTTACGACTGCCTACTACTTGAAGGGCGAAATGTTGGTAGGAAGGGGCAGACGGGCATAGCTAATGTACGGTAAGGGTGTGGTCATGCAGGTGCAGCCAATCCAAGTTATTGGTTTCTCTTAAGTATGTATTTCTTAGCCGTATCATTTGCACCAGCTACAGGGCAGACGTAAGTGCCAACTGATGGTGATGACTGGCACATCAACGTCTTTTGTATTACAAACTACATGTATGCGTGCCACTAGATGGCACAGAACGTTTGTTGGCACGTAAGAGAAACTATAAATATGCATTTTATGTACAGTACGCATTCTGATTTATGGATTTAATATAAAAAAAACACTTATTTTATATAGAATTATAGTATTAAGAGTTGTTAGTTTGTTTCATAGAATTATTTTTTTTTGCTAGCATGTGTTTTGATGGGATTAGATATTGCACACACTCCTGTCCGTATCCTGCGCTGCGTTCTGTCTGTCTACATATGGCATGTAATGTATAGCCAGATTTAACTTGAATGTTATCTTGAGATTCTCTTGCATTTCAGTACGGGCAGACGTGCGTATAAGTTACAGCGTTTTTATCTTTACCGCAAGTTGCGTTCAGTTTACGTCTGAAGATGAGTCAGACCCTCTGTGTTTTCTTTCAGTATTCTTATACTCGTACACATACATCTTTATGTACAGAAGCTCACCTGTATCCCGGTACACTTCCTTGGCTGTGATCCTGAAAGATATGTACAAATGACATTTTCTGGATAAGAAGCAGAGTCCTCAGCGGCACAGTCTAAACCTTATTGATCGGTCATCAATTTACAGCGTATCTCTGTTTGTTTTGTCCCAATGACATTGCAGAATTGACCTTCACCATATAAACCTATAATAAGTTGTTTTGCATAAAAGAGCTGATAATCTTGTGTTTTTGTAATCGGAAATTAGGTTGAAATATTTTGTGTTTCATTAGTCCAAATAAAATAAAATAAAATCAATCATAAATTAGACCTTTAAAACACAAATACGATTTTCAACCCTCTTAGACTGCAATTAAAGCCCCTGTATAACACTAGTGTATATCAAAGACTGTGTATTACTGAGCTGGATAATATACATGAAGTAACTGAAGGGCTAATGCTCAGTCATCATGCTCTCTTCCTGGCTGCCATTTTGGGAGGGAGGAGTTTGTCTAAATGCTGACAATTCCATTAGTTGAAATGTACCTGTCTGTCTGCATTACCCAGTATTGTTTTATTAATGTGTTTGTTCCCAATTGTAAAGCGCTACGGAGTTTGTTGGCGCTATATAAATAAATGTTGATGATGATATTCTTAATGTCGCTACAGAATTAATTTATAAATAAATAAAGCAATATTTAAATTACCCCATTTTCCCATTTAATCTCACATGCATTTAGTCATCATTTTTCTTTAAAATATACCCATCGTCTGCACTCAATGGACGCAGCCATTTTGTGAGCTGAACCAAAATCCACTTCAGAATCAGTGATACCATTGAAGTAGGTGAAGGCAGCCATTTTGTCCGCTGAGCCAATATTTGTGATAATGCAACAGGACAGTTTATCTGCTTTTATTAAATTGTTGGTTTATCAAAAAACCTTCCTGTAAAATCGCCCCATGTGCTTCTCTCCTCTCTCATATGTTAGTGGCCGCATTTGTACTACCTATTTCATTTGAGGTCCCGTTACTCAATTTACCTCAGCTGCTAGAAAAGCATCACAGCGGCACCCATCGTACATCCATCAATTATATACCTTCTTGTTTCCTACTGCTGAGAGCATTGCCCCATCGATCTCTCACATTGTGGTAAGGAAATATCCTCTGATGGTGACCGACCCTTTACTGGCCAGAATTGAATCTATCTGTCGTCCGTCTGTAATTGAAGAGTTTGTTTTTACATAATGCTGCCTCAGCTCTTCTGTTCCTGTGGCGGAGTCTTTGTGGATACTAATCCATTTAGCTCTTATTTGAGTAGAAAATGCCTCTTACTTAAAGTAATTACCTCAGGGCCAGATGCTTTATCGAGTTTTGGTGAATTACAGTGAAGGGCGAGTTCTGCTCTTCTTAATGGATTTATTCTCCTGTCAAGTAGGGTTGTTGGTGATAAGAGACAGGGCTGCACGGCGCCAGTCCCTAAAGGAGCAGACAAGGGCACCATTTTAAAGGGAAGTTTTATGAAGATGATGTTTTTTTTCTATAGTATTCAGGAAACAAATAAAAGGTGAGTAATGGGGGAAAATAAAAATATAATAATAAATGGTTATCTTAAGAAGTAGCTCACTTCCGCTATTGAATGAGAAAAGGTAAACTGCAATCATCATCATTTATTTATATGGCGCCACCAATTCAGCAGCGCTGTACAGAGAACTCACTCACATCAGTCCCTGCCCCATTGGAGCTTACAGTCTAAATTCCCTAACGCACATAGACACACAGACTAGGGCTCATTTTGTCAGCAGCCAATTGATCTACTAATATATGTTTTTGGAGAGTGGGAGGAAACCGGAGAACCTGGAGGAAACCCACGCAAACACGGGGAGAACATACAAACTCCACACAGATAAGGTCATGGTCGAGAATCGAACTCCAGTGCTGTGAGGCAGAAGTGCTAACCACTGAGCCACCGTCCTGGAAATCCTGAAGATAGTTCCTATAGTAGCCTAGGAGATGATCATATGCAGATGCAGAGCTGAATGTGTGCCCGTTTGACCAGCGTATATTGTGTGATTTCGTCGTATGCATGCCCACAAAAAAAACAAAAGACCTTCCCTGGGCTCGGCCATTGCCTGCGTCAAACATTGAACCCTGACTTCAGTCTGGTTTCATCAGAGGCCACCGGAAAGTCAGAAGTCTGATTTTATTTTATTTTTTTTATTTATTTTTTACAATAAAAAGTAATTTCCAGCTGTATTCTAAATGCAAATTCCGCTATTTTCTCAGATATTTGGAGCTAAACTTGTTGCTACAAGAAAAGGAATTTTACCGCACTCTGAGATGAATTTCCAGAAATATTTATGTTCTAAATCTGCAATAATAAACAAGAACCAATCAGTTATTAGCTTTAATATGGCTTTTATATGGCTCGTGCGCGTCAGGCAGTGAAAGCTAATTTGATTGGTTGCTATAGTTATAGTGCACAATAACCTTCAAGATCACCCATGAAAACATCTTTATTCAAAGACACACAAAAGCAGACAATATTCACATTTACTTCCCTACACACAAATAATAAAGTAACTGTGTCACGAAGGATGCGATGTAAGAGAAAAGCAGATTACAGCTCCCAATTCTGCTGCATGAACAATGGCCGCTATCTATAGAAATACTTATACAAAGACTGCAGCTATTCAGCTTATCTATCCTATAATAAAACATAAATTATTATAGGTACAAAAAATATACACTAATTTTAATATTGCTGCTGCCCTGTCTGTGCAGTTTTTATGCTCTCTCCTGATCTCCGTAATAAATCTCTTCTGACGGGCGTCTCTGGCCCATCTGCTGTAAAGGACGTGTTATCATTGTCTTTCAGTTCTGGAGTCTGTGTGGGAACTCGCTGACGCCGAAACGCGGTATGTTTGGGAAGACCGGTGACCTGCAGACCATATTGTGCCTGGCGTGTGCGAGAGACGAGGTGACCTATTCTGGAGCGCTGAATGGAGATATATACGTGTGGAAGGGGCTCAATCTCGCTAGGACAATCCAAGGAGCACACGCTGTGAGTACGGTCATCTTATGTGCCATCCTTACTTATTCCCCAGGGCTCACGGAGGAGGAAGGCAAAACAAATAACTTAACAGTGTCCAGTTACGTGGGGAGAACATATGAACTCCACACAGATAGTGCCCCAGAGGGAATAGAGCCCATATGTCCCCCGCGCAGTGCTAACCACTGTGGAGCCATGATAGATCCTCTACCCTGATGGACCCAGAGGAGTGTTATAGGGTATAGATTAGGGGTAGCTAGTAAGCGGAATCCTGCTTGAAATAGCAGCAGTAGGAGGAAATAGCGTAACATACTTGACCATTGTAGTTACCCGGAGATCAACCCAAGCCCAACTGAACACATTATCATGTCTCCCTTTGTATGTCTCAGAACCCTTTCAGAACTTTATACAATATCTTTATACTATAAAATGTATGTTCCTCATATATTATTTTTGGCCTGGGCTCTGCTAAATCTCCTATTGGGATATTCAGCAAATCACTCTCTGGAGAATCATTAGCTTCATATTCATCTCTGTGCAGAGTAGAGGTCTCCCCAGGGTCTCCCCATAAAGGCCGGTGTCTCCCCCTTAATCCATAAATGTTTTCCTTTTGTAGGCAGGAATCTTCAGCATGAACGCCTGTGAGGAGGGATTCGCCACCGGAGGACGGGACGGTTGTGTGCGTCTGTGGGATTTAAACTTTAAATCTATTACTGTCATTGATCTCAGGGAAACAGACCAAGGATACAAAGGTAATATGTTCTTTTTGGGAAGGCGGGGGGGGGGGGGGGGGCGGTTAAAAAGAAGTTGTACCTTAAATACAAGCAGTTTCTGCATAAAATAACAATTTGTACCATCCCCGATTTATATGCGTTTACTTTGTCACAACATGCAAAATATTTCAACTAGCGATGGTTTTGTTGCAACAATATATATTATTTCTTCTCTCAGAAGAGAGCTAATGAGTTTCAAATTAGACTCGGCATTATTCAAATTATCTAACAATACTGATAGGAGGGGTTACCCGTGTCCCAGATCAAAAGGTTGTCATCGTTGTATCTACTCCGTAAGCTGCATATGGGATATACCACAACCCTACATCCTTCTGCCTCCCACCACCAAATAGAGGTTGGCATAGTAGGGACAATGAGGTGCCATTACCTATCCCATAACAGCCTGTAAAGGACTTCTTTAAACAAAAAGTAACTGTGCTCTAAAACAAACCATACAGGAGCCGATGTATAGTGATTGGACATCTAGGGGCTGGTTCATGTTCGGCTGTATGTCCACTTGTGTGCAGCCTTATCTTGCCTGAAATAGCTTTGCGCGTGCTCCGTGACAAACCCCCACGCCAATGAACGCAATTGTATGCAGTGCGTGTCTGAACGCAAATTAAACTTATGACTTGAGAGAGTTCAGAACAGGGGAGGAAAGAAGCAGATGAATGTAGGTCATGTACAGTAAGCTGAGGGCGCGCCAACGTAGATCTGGACTATTCATGTCTTGTGTCTCAGTATAGCTGGTTTTAGGTGTATCACTTGCACCAGCTACAGGACAGGTGTAAATGCCGACTGATATCGCTAACTGACACGGAATAGTCTTTGTATTAAATACATATGTGTACCACTAGTGAGCACACAACATGTATATGCAAGTAAGATAGACTTTATTTATGTATTTAATGTTAAAAAGAATTACCAAAAAATATATATATATTTTTTTTTACAAATCCTTATTTTTATTAACGATTATACCGTTAAGAGTTGTTCATTTATTTGATAATTAATTTTTTTTGCGTGTGTTCTGATGTGACCTTTTACTGAACAGACGCTTGTGCGTATACTGCAGAGGGGTTGGGTATGCTTACCGATGTCCACTACTCCTACATGGAGAAGGCCTACAAAGAAAATCGGAAATGATGAAAAAACGATTTGGAACAGAAACAGACTTACCTTCAACCTGACGCTGGAGATCTCCGATGGGAGCACCAAGCTGACAGCAAGTGATTCCGATTGGAGAAGTGTTCGGCACTGCGGGCTGACGTCATCGTGACGTCTGTCAATAGGAATTTAAAGCGAAAATGTCGGGTTAAGTGTTTAAACACTTAACCTTAGGGGTCCCCACATTGCCGCTTGGTGCTCCCATCGGAGATCTCCAGCGTTGGGTAGAAGATAAGTCTGTTTCTGTTCCAAATCGTTTTTTCATCATTTCGGATTTTCTTTGTAGGCCTTCTCCGTGTCGGAGTAGTGGACATCGTGAAAACGATGACCACCGCCGCAGTCAGTTCTGTCTGTCTATATACAGCACGTAACATTTAGGCAGCGCGTACTTACACCCAGATTCAAATGGAGACGTATCTTCAGATCCACTTGGATATCAGTAAGGTTGGAACTATGCACAAGATTTTTTATTTTTTAAACACAAGTTGCATCTGAATTTGAAGCAGGCCCCTAATGTGACTAATAAATAAATCGATTGCCGATTAAGTGTATATAGATGGTGAAGAACGGAACAAGCTGCGACAATATATATGTATTCAGAAGCTGTGCAGTGAGTGAGCAGATCATAGACACCTCTGTGTGCTCATCTCTTACATTAAAAAAGTGATTTAGGGGGACAGCCCTTGGAAGTTGTCCCAATGACCGGAGGCAGGTGTGGAGGTCTTACCTGTTAGACTGGCCTCCAAAATAGAGCTCAATAAAAAAATGTCTGCCACCTCTTCATCTGAAGCCATCGTATTCTTCTTGGTCAGGCCGTTAAAAACATGGAATTGTGGCTTCCTCACTACCTGATTACAAGTATTATTCAATAATTCCTGGGTGCCGGGCTCTCATGAATATTGTCTGGGTGCCTGCACCGTGGCTGGGTGATGGGTGCACTTATTTACTGACTGCTTAAAACAAGTCTATTTACAAATAATAACATCTTTAAAGGTATTTAGAAAGGGCTCAATGCAGTCTATGATTGGGTGACTGTTCAGTTTATAACAGCAATTAAAGCTCCGTCCTCCCCGTATAGATCTATACTGAGTATATGAGAGGTTGTGCCCTGGATCTGCTCACGCAGGTTCTATCTAGCAGCAGGAGAATATTAATGTATCTGCAGCGAATTTCCAGTAAATGAAGTAAAATTACCCATCGTAGCCTGTGAATCAAATTATATCTCTCAACTGACCCAATTTTATTCTGTGCTACAGATGGTAAAACCAAATAAACAGCACAACCTAGAGACAGCGTATTACAGACTCCAGGCCCAGATGCAGGAAACGCTCTGTATATATTTCACAGTTGCACTTATATTTAAATGATTGGAATATTAAAGCTATGAGTTAAAGTTTCACGGCCCATGTGCTGGTTTATTCTTCTGTAGAGGATTTTCTTTTTCAATAATTACATAGAAAACACGCTCAATCTTCAGTAGAACAACGTTGTCGTATGAGGGTTTGACTTAAAGCAGTGATCAGGGAACAGGGGTAAATTACCCCAAATGGGGTAAAAATGAAATTCCTGGGGGTAATGCTGCCGATTCACATGCTGTCAGATAGAATGTAAACCACTTTAAATGTGAAATTGCTGTTTTACCAGAAGAGCCCCAAGGGTTGGCAGAGGCACTTCTTGAGCTTCGATACAATAATGAAGCACGTATTGCATTTGAAACAAAGCAGATCTGTCATATTTTTGGATGTCAACAGCTGCAAAGGCATCAAAATTACACATAAGGAGGCAGTCAAAAAGTTGCTGCCTTTTGCAACAACCTACCTTTGCGAACAAGGATTTTCCACTCGAACGATCATAAAAACAAAGCAGAGAAATCGATTGGACGATAAAGACTGTATCCAAATTGCTCTGACATCAAAATGCCCCAATATTGATGCTCTCGTATCAAAAATGAAGCAACATCATTTCTCCAAAACCTGAAGTTTTGAAGTTGAAGCTTTCAAAGAAATTTTGAACGGATTCAATAAAATTTTGAATTCCAATAATTAATAATATATGTTTTCCTTTCTTTCAAATGAAGGGGGTAACGTCGGGTGTATCTAAATATATTTTGGGCTAAAAAAGTTCCCTGACTTAAAGGAAATTGACCCCCAATATTTTAATATAACGGATTAAACCCAGCTTCTCTCACTGTCATTGGCCCAATTGTCACATGACCTAAGCCCCCCACAGTGCCAGCTAGACTTGCCCCAGCTGGTTTCTTCAGGGGGTTCACATCATGGAGAGCTTGAATGAATACCCTGCTCAGGGAAAATATGTAGATAAAGCTGATTGGTTCTGAAACTGTAAGGATCTGCCAGATGTAAAATTATCGTATTGGGTGGCCATCTTTAAAGAAACATTACACTGAAAAAAATTCTTCTACTTCTACTGAAAACAATGTGTGTGTTCTGACTCTTCTTGCTGAATAAAATGATGCCACGCCCATTCTTTTTTTTAAATTGCTATTGATAAAGCTGGGTAAACACCTATGCAATCGTACTTCAGATACGATTTCTGTAACAATTTTACCAACGACTG
The DNA here is from genome assembly GCF_038048845.1 of Mixophyes fleayi. Lineage (NCBI taxonomy): Eukaryota > Metazoa > Chordata > Amphibia > Anura > Limnodynastidae > Mixophyes > Mixophyes fleayi. Next base: position 3,435,545 of record NC_134413.1, on the reverse strand, counting down.
AAAGAAAACCAAATCAACAGATGCAATGTGTTTTGGTGAGATAAAACATGATCGTGGACCAAACAGTTGTGTATTGTGTGATCTGCATAGGTGTGTACCCAGCTTAGTTCTGACAGTGATCGTAATGGCTTATCCACTGTTCAGCGCAGTTCTGTAACGCAAGGACTCGCATGAGCTTTGTGTCTGGGAATAAATGACGCCTTCTGGTATCAGCAGCATCCTCACTGCTGTATTGAGATAATAGAGCGTTTATTTCCCTCCCGCTAAACCTGTTCCGTCTGCTTTACAGGCTTATCTGTGCGGAGCGTGTGCTGGAGGGGAGACCACATCCTGGTGGGGACGCAGGACAGTGAAATCTTTGAGGTTGTGGTGCATGAGCGAAATAAGCCCTTCCTGATCATGCAGGGTCACTGCGAAGGGGAGCTGTGGGCTCTGGCCGTCCACCCCACCAAACCGCTGGCGATTACCGGGAGTGATGATCGGTCCGTAAGGTCTGAAGCTGCATTTGTTTTTATTATATGTGTCTGACATACAGAAGTGTCTCAGTGGGGCTCATTCACTAACATTGGACCTCTTTTAGTTGGGAGTAAAACCCGCTAAAGCGTGCGCGGTCTTACACCTTAGGCAAAACCACCTGGTGCTGCGTGGTGGCTAATGAAAAATGTCTTTGTGTTCGGAGGTGGACGTACCCTATTTTAAATCGCAGTGTTAAAATAAAGCTGTTCTGTATTTATGCACTAGATGTTAAAGCGGCCAGTATTTCCCCTGTATGCAGTAAGCAAAAAATAAAGAAATAAAATGCAATTTCACCCCTTGCATTGCGGCAGGGTTTGTCCGGGTCCATATTTGTACTTTAGCTGAATTAAGGGTGTCTATTTATCAGTCCCCACCCAATTTCAGCGTTGAGTATAATTTTCTATCGCAGATATAATTTTTTTTTACATTGTCAGTATTTGTGGTCCACGCAAGCTCAGTAGGAGACGCTGTCCACAATAAACCTGCAGTCTGCGGATCATCGTCACCATCATCACCATTTATTTATGTAGCGCCACAGATTCTGCAGCGCTGTACAGAGAACTCACTCACATCAGTCCCTGCCCCATTGGAGCTTACAGTCTAAATTCCCTAACATACACATACAGAGAGAGAGAGAGAGAGAGACTGGGGTCAATTTTTGATAGCAGCCAATTAACCTACCAGTATGTTTTTGGAGTGTGGGAGGAAACCGGAGCACCCGGAAGAAACCCACACAAACACATGGAGAACATACAAACTCCACACAGATAAGGCCATGGTCGGGAATTGAACTCATGACCCCAGCGTTGTGAGGCAGAAGAGCTAATTACTTAGCCACCGTGCTGCCCACATGGTACCATTGACAATATGCCAATCTGAGTGTATTATGTTAGATGTGCAGTATCCCAGTCAGCATAAGATGGTCATTATATCCGAGGAATAGATCTGCCAAATTGAAAATTTATTCCGTCACAAAGAATGGAACTATAAAACCTGTTCCACTAGGTGATGACAGCAGCGTAATATAGACACAGCTCGGTGCAGAATATTGTATACTGACATGTTCTTCCTGAATAATTAAAGCGTTCCACAACAGAATGTATAAATATATGTATTTTGCCTCAAGGCTTTTTTTTCATAGATAACAATGAGATTGTTAAATTACTTAAATATCATTATTTTGACACCGATGTTGTCAATAATCTTCTGGCAGCTATTACTAGGGACAGGAAAGGGGAGGATAACTTGTGCAAAGGTAACAAAGCCTTTCTCTGGTGAAAACGGCTGTTTTTTCTGAAGTTTGGGCCTAACGCTGCTTCATAAACAGGTCCCTAAAGGAGGGAAATTGTAATTTGATGCAAAATCTGCACTAAACTGCAGCAAACAATGAGACACTTGATTTCATTGTGTAACTTTCACAGGTCAGGTATAAGCTAAGTGCTGATTGGTTGCAGATTGTGCTCGTAAGCACAGTATTGGTTAACACTTCTCCTTTTCGCACAGCAGAGATTTATTTCCTATAGGAAGCTGTTTACGATACGGGGTGTTACTGGACTGAGAACTTGTTATTTGTCACCCGTTTCTCACAGTTTAATGTAATTTTTAATCCTTGGCCCAGTCTAAGTATATACACCAGAGCATCGATGTATTATGTGTATTATTATTTCATGTTAATAGGTACATTTTTCCCTGGCTATTACCTGTAATATTGTATTTATTAGAAATGGAAAGAATATTGCCATATTGTGTGAAAATAACAGGACAGCAGAAGTCATTTTGCTTGTGTTAGCTAAGGTAATTACCATTTGTCTCAACTGTCCATTGTTATGAGGTGCAGTTTAGATTTGGATTGTAATCAGCACAATGTCTGAGTTAACTAGCTGGCAGCCCATGTTAATTAGCTAGGCCAACAGGTAATCTGAGAGGTAATTAGGTTAGAACTTCTAGATGATATGCAATGTGCCTCCACAGTAATACTGGCTGAAATAGCATTGGGAAATGTATCAATATGTATCAAGATAAAGGTTATTGTATCAAGATGTATCACAGCCTCAGATTGTGTAATGTTGTAGATACAATGTGTCAAATGTCTTGTTGTTTCACGCAAGTGTGAAGTGTCATTCCATGATGTTATATGGTAACCCTTTGTTTAGTGTATCCAGCCAAATAGCTAATTGAGTCAAGCCATTCCATGGTATGATCAAGGTAACAGAGACTGTATGTCTAACAGTTAAAGTGTCCACTGTGAGACCACTGCTTTAAGGGGGAGGATTGAGGGTGTGGTTTAATTTTTAAAACTAAATTACAAAATATTATCTGAAAAGTCTACAAAACCTAAATTACAAAATATCTTTTGCAAAATAGCTGCCAATATCATTTGCAAATAATATTTTATGATTGTTATGTATATTATATAAATGGTAATATACCTCTAGTGGAAATTATAAACATTTTATCATTTATCTTTTTAATGAACTTTGAGGGGTATATTTATATTATTTCCTTTTATCATTCCTGTAATATATACAGGAGTTTAATATTCCTGTATAATAATGCCACCTGTCCTTATAATACACTATGACTTGACGGTTTGAGGTCTGACAATGGTTCTTCCATGTTGTCTGTTTCTTGTTGTTTCAAAAGCCCTGGTAATATTCCGCAACCTTTTAGAAAGATTGGCTTAATTGTTTATTGATTACATATTAAAATACAAACCATTTAGATTACCTTAATGAAGTGTATTGACCTATATTCCGTTAATTGGACATTTGGTTAGGATACAAGTATCTGGACGTTGGTCATAGAAATGTCTTTTAAAGACTATGTCAATGAAAAGCCACAAAGAGAAACAAAACTCCCAACCTAATTACCCTGGAATACTAAATATAAATCCGTTCAGAAAATGTCCCATTCTTTGTTCTTTCAGTTGACATTATTGGCAGAGTAACAACCCCTCTCTGCATCTCACCGGCCCCTGAAACGGGTGGCATACCGGTAAAGTCAGACAGAAGTGTTTATATTCACAGGGATGGGGATATAACGAGGCAGCAAAATAATGTGATTTCTTTTAGTGGTCTTTATCTTGTTGGTAGATCTATTGATATTTAAAAATGACAATATTTGTCTTTTTAAAATGCGCACAGCTCCTACACTCATGTTTATGGTAGTCTGACTAAGGGATGAGAAGGCGCCATATCCTCAGGCCGCAGAATGCCCGGGCACACCCCTGAGATCAGGTACCCGGGTCAGCCTGGGGAAGATGTAATTGGTGTGTTGCAGTGTTTAATAGGATTGTTTAAATTAGAGTCACTCTTGGTGGATGAGCAGATGTGACCTTATCATAACTCAGGATATGGGGTGTGGCCACATCATGACGGCTACGTCACAACAGGAACGTAACCACACCCCGGGGTGTTCTTAGTGCTTTTGTATCTCTAGGCTGCACCTTTCCCCCTCTTCTGCCTTCCAACCACCCTTTCATTGCCACAAGGGTGTGCGGCAGTCGTTCACCACAGCTTTCCTGTGCAGAGCAACGTACAGACCCCTGGGATAAAGCTGTCCTGAGCTGGATGATGGGACAGGACCCTCAAATTGGGATTGGCCCGTCTAAATCAGAACAGTTGGGAGTTGTGGCTTTATGGAGGAGTAGGTTAGGGGTGTGGCTTTATGGAGAAGGAGGTGTGGCTTTGTGGAGAAGTAGGTGAGGGTGTGTGGCTTTGTGTAGGAGGAGGTGTGGCTTTATGGAGGAGTAGGTGAGGGGGTGTGGCTTTATGGAGGAGGAGGTGAGTGTGTGGCTTTATGGAGGAGGAGGTGTGGCTTTGTGGAAAAATAGGTGAGGAGGTGTGGCTTTGTGGAGGAGGAGGCGTGGCTTTATGGCGGAGGAGGTGAGGGGTGTGGCTTTATGGGAGAGGAGGTGAGGGGTGCGGCTTTATGGAAGAGGGGTTAGTAGACGAGGAGCTGTGGCCGTATAGAGGAGGAGGTGTGGCTTTATTAAGGAGATGAGGAGGTGTGGCTTTATTGAGGAGGTGTGACTCACAGGATCAGTGCACATGTAGCATTATACCTGCACCATGTGAATTATATGACTTAGACTGCCTGTTATTGTAGAGATTGATAGATATTGTCTTGTATGATAAATATGCCCATTGTTCACGCTGACATGATGTGCCAAAAATAGAACATGCTGCAGCAAGTATGGCGGACTGTAGAGAGCAGTGATCTGTGGTACAACTGGTGCACCATCCCGCAGTGACTGCAGCTTCACGCCTTGTGATCCTGTTTTAGAGACACCGTCCATACAAGAGGATGGGGATACAATACAGGGATAACAATGGGTAGACCAACACTCCATGCTCAGCTGAGATTGGTCGGTTTATATTTATATTTGATGCAGTTAATATTTGCCACATGCGTTTCACACCCTAAAATATTTTTTACATTTTTAAAACGTGAAACAAATGTCACCGTAAGATTTTATAAATGTCTCTCATAAGCTCATTCTGATGTTTTCTAGAACCACAATATTAGAAGTATTCCCATAACAATGAGATGTTACAGCATTCAGTGCAAAATGAAAATATTTTAAGATTAAACAAAATCACTTTAACCTGCCCAGTCTGACCAACATATAAAACCTCAATTTATCTACAGCTATTTCTCGCTGCAGCAATTTCCGTCGTTTGCTGAGACAGGAAAAATTGAATTTATGTTGTTTTTATTCTTCATTCAGTGTTCCAGGTAAAAGCTTTCTAGCTAATGAACTCTGACGTGGCTCATTAACGAGCTGGCTCTGATACATTTGAAGATGAAATGATCACGGCCCGAAATCCAGTTTCCCGAAAAGGCCTTTTCAATTAGGCTGTCAAAATGTTTCATCAAATCGTATTACATTAGCATAACTAATGGCAGATATTTGTTTGGCCATCGGCCCATTCGAAAATTGCAGATTCACTTAATCTTTCCACCACGGTATTAAAAGGATTTTTTTTATTTTTTGAAAGGCTGTACTAACAAAACATTACAATATATGTTTTGTGCACATATTTTGTTCTGATTAAAGTAATACTTGTCTGTGCGATGTCTTGTTGCAAAATTATTAACAAATCAAAGTCATTTTTCCTACTAGATAAATGTGTACTTTGGATTTTGTGGTATATTTAAATCTAACGTTAGGATAGACTGTTTTATTTTATGGATGTTTTAATTTCATTAGTAGCAGGCAGCAGTCGACTGCTGTACAAATTGCAGCGTAACAGAACAATAACTCATCTCGACCAATCAGATTCTGTCATTTTTCTTGCACAGAAATATAAAAGCAAATATCAGGTTGTTATAGCACCTTTTATAGATAACTGTGCACCAGTTCTAATAAATGTCTCCCACCGTTTTGCCATGCAAACCTTTCTATTTATGGAAATGTGATCTCAACACCTTCCTATTATATGAGCACAGTGTATATAAGTCATTCCTTGCTGGGGTTGTATTTTGTGAGATACCAGGGGGTAAATATATCCAGCTGAGAGTTTTCCAGTGGGTTTGAAAAACCAATCAGATTCTAGCTATCATTTATTTAGTACATTCTATAAAATGACAGCTAGAATCTGATTGGTTGCTATAGGCAACATCTCCACTTTTCAAACCCGCCGGAAAACTCTCAGCTTGATACATTTACCCCCAGGTGTTTCACGTCTTATACATTCCATAATGTAAGGTGCAGTAAAGTAATAGCTTATTATAGAGTGTAAAACTGTAAGTGTTGTCTTGTGACTGTAGGATCTGGAGTCTAGTAGACCACGCACTCATTGCCCGCTGCAATATGGAGGAACCAATCCGCTGTGCGGCTGTCAGTACAGATGGCATCCATCTAGCGCTGGGGATGAAGGACGGATCGTTTACCGTGCTGAGAGTCAGGTGATGTAACGCACAATCACTTTCCCTACTTTTGTCATTGGCGCTCAAATAGAAAGTCAGGACTGGGGAATGTCTCCACTTCTCAGAGCTTATATCGGACACCGGGCGCGCACAGAATCTGATGCGGGAGAGAGAGTGACTGTTTCTGTTCATGGACTCACTGGTTACTTCCTTTGGGGCAGAGCCGTAACTTAGAATTCTAGCGCCTGGGGCGAGAAAGACAAATGCCGCCCCCCTAGCCCTCAATTTTAACCAAATGGACCTAAAATATTCCTAATTTGTGCCCCCCTTCAGCGTTGCACCCTAGGCTGTCGCCCCTATCGCACAGCCCTAGTTACGGCCTTGCTTTGAGGTCCCATTTATGATTTCCTCAAGTCCACCTGGTTGTCTTGAGCTGTTGAAGTACAAAATCTCATCATGCTGAAACTTATAGTTCCACAACAGCTGGAGACCCCAGATTGTCTAATTCTGTTTGAGACTCTGTATTTCCACTAATATTATGTATCTCTTCTGTGTCCGTATATTTAATGTCAAATTATATCAAACTTTTACCTTCTTCCTGATTGTTTATAGTCTGAAGCACTATAATCACATTTGAATTTTATAGTTCCAAGAAATAAGGACCGTTGTTTAGGGATCAACTATTATGTCTCATTCTCCATTGTGGCAATTACATTGCAGCACAAGGGGATTTATTGTAATGTACAAGCACAGATGGGATATCAATGGGGTGTAAGGACAGGTGACGGATAATAATCATAAAATATTTATCTCTAATTTTGTGGATCAATCTGTCTTCCTTCAGGGACATGACTGAAGTTGTCCATATCAAGGACAGGAAGGAAGCTATTCATGAGCTGAAATACTCTCCGGATGGGAATTTCCTGGCCGTGGGCTCTAATGACAGCTGCGTCGATATCTACGGTGTGGTCCAGAGATACAAGAAGGTCGGGGAGTGTATGGGTTCTGTAACCTTCATCACACATATGGACTGGTCATCGGACAGTAAATATCTGCAGACCAACGACGGCAGCGGGAAGCGACTGATCTTTAGAATGCCAGGTTAGTTCCGTAAGATTCCTCGGGGTTACAGTAATTTACAACCAAAGAATGTTCAAGTAGATTCCCAGAACGCTGATGTAAATGCAGAGAATGCTGTATGGTAGAGGCTGTTTTTTTTCCAGATAATGACACATAGTTTTGTATTGTTGCTGTCAGTCGTTTTTGTATTAAATATAAAGCACTATATATATTTCCCATATTTTCCCTGCCTCATCGGATTCTTACATCATTGGGGAATGTATGAGAGGAAAAACTCCATATGAGAAGCAATGGTGCAATACAAACAGACAGCTAAGACATATTAGGATAAGAGTGTGTTGTGATCCATACTACTACTTGTGTAAGTGCATATTATTATGCTAATCTAAGTCTTTTGACACATATCACTCTCTCCCTGCATGACTCACTGTGTGATCACTCGGATGTTTTTTTTTTATCTCACGAGTTTTTTGAAAATCAAAGTGTGATTGTTAATCACATAAGGTGTGTTCAATAAGGGGAAATATTTTTCTGATACTTTCTGATATATATTTCTTTTTATCTGAGGATATCATTACCAGTAGGATTCCATCCTTTAAAGTACTGTTACCAATTTCGGTATTTACGGAGAAGAATCGGATGATTTGATGATAAACTTATTTAAATGACATTTGGAATAACTTGCTCTATGGACTTTTATAGACATTTTGAATTATATGTTCTATATATTTGAAGGAACATCTCTATGAGCAGAAGTTTAGCACCGTATGTTACACTGCAATTGTTGTATATGTTTTTGGAAACCTCTGCTATAAATGTTGATCAGTCTCAAAAATGTTCTTAAGTGGGATGGAGCCTCCCAGATGCATTGTACAATCTGCAGCTCCAGTGATTGGACATGAGCAATCATGTGACTGGCTTTCATCGTAACCTAACATCCTCTTTGGTCAGGAACACCCAGCTGCTACTGCTGCCAATTTTAATAACACGATAATGTTCTATTAAAAAAAAACATTTATTTAGGATATAAAAACTTTGTTTTTAGTCATTATCAAAGCTTTTTCCATGCAGTCTATATTCACTTCAGACAGACTCATGTCCTTTTTTATATAAAGAGCTGATTTAGTTGATAAAATATGTTATAATGAAAATGCATTACATGTAAGTGAAATCTAAGTGTGGCACTAAATATTACCAATAAACTATAGGTGATATTACATTATGGAATGTGGAGGACAAACCAAGAAAATCTTAGACACCTTGAATGCAGGTTTTCACAAATCCAGTTTTAAGGGAGCGCTAACACTGCATGTTTTCCATATCTCCTTGCTGAGCACAGGTGCAGTCATTACTGACTGACACAATGTAACAGATCCACAGGTGGTGTAATCATTACTGACTGATACAATGTAACAGATCCACAGGTGATATAATTATTTCTCTTGTCAGCTGGGAAACCTGCACTGTTAGGGGGCCCTAAGGGCTGGATTAAGGGAATATTTTTATTCTTCTTAATAGACTATCACCTAATATCTGTTTTGTCTGATGGTAGATACATAACATGGCCTGAAACAGGTGTAGTAGAGAAAAATGAAAGTCACAGGCGCTAGTTAGGAAAAGATGATGGTTAATCCAAATAACTGCACCACTATTAGCAGGATATTATAAAATGTTATAGAAAAACCTGCAGCCCTCCACATAGATCAAGTACTGGAACTTGTTCCACAATCAATTACTAAATGAGAAAAATACAAGTGGCAGAGCTGGTGATCTCTATAACAGCATATTTTATTACATATAAAATATATAAAAAAATATAAAACTTATAAGGCTCGCTGAGCGTGTGTTCTTATAAGTTTTTTTCTCCCTGTGTTTGCGTGGGTTTCCTCCGGGTGCTCCGGTTTCCTCCCACACTCCAAAAACATACTGGTAGGTTAATTGGCTGCAATAAAAAAAAAAAAAAAAATTGACCCTAGTCTCTCTCTCTGTCTGTCTGTCTGTGTGTGAGTGCGTGTCTATAGTAGGGAATTTAGACTGTAAGCTCCAATGGGGCAGGGACTGATGTGAATGAGTTCTCTGTACAGCGCTGCGGAATTAGTGGCGCTATATAAATAAATGATGATGATGATGATGATGGTAGTACCTCTGTTTTTTTCTTTCTCTGGATCATTAGATGAACTGACTTAGTGGCATTATTAGGTAATTAAACATGTTGCTAAAGCTGAATAAACCAATGAAGGACCAGATAAATATAATTGTTCCAGGGTTTTATTAATTAACAACTGTACAAATCCTGTTTGGATGTTTTAGAGACTGTGTCCAATTCACTTTGTTACAACATTGTTCTCCGTCTTGTTTCCAGGGGGGAAGGAGATCTCCAACAAGGACGAGATGAAAGGGGTGCAGTGGGCTCGTTGGACTTGTGTCATTGGTTTAGAGGTCAACGGAATCGGCCCAAAATATTCAGACATTAATGAAATCAACTCCGTAGATGCCAACTATCCTGGGCAGGTTTTAGTGACGGCCGATGATTATGGGATCGTGAAGCTGTTTCGATATCCTTGTCTGAGAAAAGGTAATCAGGATCCACATGTCCTATAATCCATTGTATATTAAATACAGAACGCACTGTAGCTTCACAGATACAATGTATCAGTAACTGAAATGCACATTTACTTGTATGGACTTTGACTTAATTGACGCTATGCGAATACAGGGGTCAACTTTTAGAAAATGTTTGTGCAGCCTCTTGCGGGATTGCAGCCTAGCAGCTTCTATATAATTTGAATTCCTTATATACAGTCCTAATAGTTTCTATACAGCCCTAGTACCTTTTGTACCATTCTAAATGTGTCTGCACTGCTCCCTATTAGCTTCAAGCTTATCATCAAGGCTTGTTCTTGGCCTTCTGCTTTTCTCACTGATCACCACTTCTCTTGGGGAATTAATTAGACTAATTTGGCCTCCAGTACCACCCTTACACCCAAATCTACCTCTCTTCTGACTTGTCACTTCCTTTGCTAGCTCTTTATCCCTCCCTCTCTCTCTCTCTCTCTCTCTCTCTCTCTCTCTGCTTCCTCCACATGGATGTCCCAACGCTACCTAAAGCTCAGCATTTCCAAATCAGAACTTATCTTCCCTCCGCCCTGGGTCACCACCTCCCATTAAATCTTCCTCACTGTCATTAACACCAAAATTTCCTCAGCCTCCCAAGCTTGATTTCACAGTTGACTTTTGACTGCCTCATTCTTTACATCCAGCCTCTCCCAGTCCTGTCGCCTCCATCTTCGAAATATTTCTAGAATACGCTCTTTTCTTATCCAAGATGATGCCAGAACTCGTATCCATTCTCTCATCATCTCCCACTTTGACTATTACAACCTCCTGCTATCTGGCATTCCCCTTGACCATCTATCCCAACTTCAATCCATCTTAAATGCCACCGCAAGACTGATCTTCCTCTCATGGGTAGGACCCTCTCTACTTTTTGTTTTCATGTCTGCATTTATTTTGTCTACCTTGTATGTCTCTGTTTTATGTAAGTCCTGTTTTACCCACTATGGCGCTTTTACAAATCAACAGTAATAATAATATTTATCTTATTCTGTAATGTTTTGATCATCTGGGTGGTCACCCGTTAATATATGCTATTTAATTTCTATGGATCAAGGGCTAGATTTACTAAACTGCAGGTTTGAAAAAGTGGAGATGTTGCCTATAGCAACCAATCAGTTTCTAGTTATCATTGATTTAGTACATTCTACAAAATGACAGCTAGAATCTGATTGGTTGCTATAGGCAACATCCCCACTTTTTCAAACCCGCAGTTTTAGTAAATATACCCCCAAATGTCCATATTTGTTGGAGCTTCATCTTTTCACAGACTTTAATTAAAATAGAAAAAAATAAATTCTCTTCATTGTTCTCAAGCTCTGCAGTAAATTCACATTTGTGCTACTTTTTGCTTGTAACCCCGCTGCATAATTAAAGGGCTCTGGATTTTTCCATAGCCAGTTCCATTCAATTAATAATGATGTTATATTAATTTTTGAACGAGTTAATTACAAAGTGACAGGGAAAGACTCACGCAGTGCGAAGTTTACACCTTGATATAACCATTAGCCTCGGGAGGTGTAAAATAATGATGTTTAGCGGATACAATTTGCTACATTAGACCGGCCGACACCTGATGATTTCTCACCACTAAAGATAATAAAAAAGATTCAGTTCCCTCCAGGGGGCGAAGTTATTGACCTCTTCGCAGCTGGGTTGACTTGGAAAAAACTCAGCCAACCGGAACAAGAACCATAATGATATTTGTGATGATTATTTTATTCAATTCTAATGTATTGAAGATTTCATTAAAAAGCGAGTAGCTTTTAAATGGCAACATAGTGTATGGAAATCAGAAAAAATATATAAATGATATTTTCACATATCCCCAGCGAGATTTTAATGATAAAGAATGGTGTTAGGAGATTTTTTATCAGCCTTATCACCGGATATTAACAAATAAACCCTTAGCTGATGTCCACCATGCTCCTTCACTGCTTTGTGGCAGGTTGGAATTGTGAGAGCAGACACAGATTGACTGACAACTTGCTGCAATTGCTGGGAAGAAATGCACTGTGGGGATTGGTTAATTCATACACAGGGGTGGAGCCAATGCTACAGTAACTCAATCTCAGCTTTTTGACCTATATCTGATCCCATCAGGAGATTTCGTACAGAGCTGCAGTGGAATGTTTAACACTCAACAATGTATTTAACCTCCATACTCGTATCCGAAATGTTACATTTTGGGGTTTGTTGGCCCTTTAATAATATGAGTGGGAGAGTGAGAGTTATATAATGGAAGGAGCAGGGTCCCCAGCAGCACAGAATAGAAATAGAAGACTCCTCTCACATTGATACAGGAAGCCACAGACTTCGAGATATATAGTGGAAGGTGCAGGGTCCCCCAGCAGCACAGAGTAGTGATATAAAGGTACTGTGTAACTGATACAGGGATATTGTAGTGTTAAATGCACCTCAATATGAAACAATGCTCAAACATCCAACTTTTATATTTTTTCTTCCAGTTAGTTTTGTGTTAATTGAAATATTTCTCAGTGAGCGTTACTTGAGGCCCATCCATTGTTGCTCAGATATATATGATCCCTTGGTACAGGTTTTCTATTTTGTATTCTCAGGTCAGATTATTATCCCTCCATTCATATTCAGGAGAACAGGCTACATCTGCCTATATTTATTCCTCCTATGTATTATATATTTACAGTCATGTGTATGCAATGAGCCATCAAACATTTTTCTTGTAACCTGTATTACAGGAGCGAAGTTTAAGAAGTACCTGGGTCACTCTGCTCATGTGACCAGTGTGCGGTGGTCACATGACTATCAGTGGATTATCTCGGTTGGTGGAGCCGACCACTCTGTATTTCAGTGGAAGGTTATCCCAGACAGGAAGATGAAGGATGTTCTTCACATTGCTCCACAGGGTAATGCTGCTATGCCATTGTCAGAATGCTATTATCCTGAGACCCCCCCTTGTGTCAATGTGTTATTATCCTGCCCCCCTTGTGTCAGTGTGGTATTATCCAGGCTCCTACCTTGTGTCAATGTGCTATAATCCTGCCCCCCCTATTGTCAGTGTGCCATTATCCCGGGACCCCCCACTTGTGTCAGTGGGCTATATTATCCTGCCATCCCCCCTCATGTCAGCGTGCCATACTGGGCCACCTAATTTCAATGTGGCAGAAGAGGCATTTTTCTACAGAATGTTTTGCATATATGACAATCGGTGAACCCAAAAGCAGATTCTTGACCTCACATGGGAGGAGATGTCAGGAGACCTACTTCATGTTTAGAACACAGACAACCTTTGGTCCTTCAGTGGCCGGGGAACTACAAGTCGCAGCCTGCCTTCTAGTATATATAGTTCCATAAGTCATGGATTGTATTTGCTACATTTGGAGAACCATTATAATAGTTTTAGAGAATCTCCCCCCAGCATTGGACACTATAATCCTGTCATTTCCTACTTTCCTCTCGTCTCCCTTTCGTATCAGAGAGTTTGTTCGATTCCAACAGCGATGACTCAGACTCGGAGCAGTCCGACGTTCCAGAGCTGGACTCTGAAATAGAACAAGAGACACAGATCACTTACCGTCGGCAGGTAAGTCACACCTTGTACTGCACTGCAGAATATCTAGGGGTAAGTGATACAAAGTTTCTACAGAACACATTACTGCTCCTTTACTGACATTGTATTTAGCATCAGTATCTTCCCATTGGAGCAAAAATTATAAATTCCTTATCCCCCCAGCACACACATAGATACACCAGGCTGCATTCTTGGCAGCAGCTAATTAACATATTAGTATGTATTTGGACAGTATGAACGATCTCACAGCAGTTGCATTACACTTTGTTTCTGTGGTCTAGTGTTACAGGAGAACTCCAAAATCCATCTCTCCCTCAATCAGGAAAACTGTGGGTTCTTGAGGAAACATGATTGAGTTTTTCACCCCTATGCAGGCCATGTTTATTGGTTGTGGTGCTTGGAGAATTTTCAGATTGGGTGGAGCTTCTGCAGGTGGTGGAGATGTTGATTGGACAGTCTGTGCAGCTGCTGTTCGTCCAATCAGTAGTGTCTTGAGAACCTCTGCAAACACAGCTTACTATCAACATAGAGCAAGGTGCAGGGGGATTAAGTAACTCTCTACCAGAGGTATCTGGCGGGGGTGCTTCCTGGTGAGCCACTAAGCATCCTTGACACGGTTTATAAGGCCTCCTGGTTTGCCCCATAAGTTTGGATGCCAGGAAAAAGTCCATAAAGTATGTACTCATACCATAGGCAGTTCCAGGGCATCCAGCGGTGCCATGGGGGTCCTGAGGGGCAGACCGCCCTGGATGGACATCCGTGCCAAGTCAGTAAGCCCCTTGGAGGTCACATTCTCCCAGATAAACTTTGATGTAGCAGCAGGGAGCCCTGGAATAGACTTCATCGTGCCCTTGGCTCCAATGATCATCGTGGTTTCTCACTGTTTTAATCCATCTTGTTCCAGGTGTATAAAGAAGATCTACCTCAGCTTAAGGAGCAATGCAAAGACAAACACAGAAGTGCTTCTTCCAAGAGGAGGGAACGTGCGCCCCTGAACAGCATTCGTTTGCATTTTGTGCACGGGTGAGGAATCGGTCATGTGTAGGTCATAGGTCATGGGAAATGTGTCCTTGGCCTTGGCTCACGACACACAGCCTCCTGGGAAATGGATTATGTTGTTTTCTGTTGAATGACCTATAGACCCTGCTCACTTTCTAGCACAGGCAACTAAACGCCCATAATGGAGAGACCCAGAAGTTCATCATCATCATCATCATCATCAATAGAGGCTATTCTGCCTCTATTGGGGTCTTCACTGAAAGCAAACCATCACTCCTTTGCATGCCTAAATATAATATGATGACAGATATAATATGAAATAGAAATTTCACAGTAATTCTCGCCACATCTAGGTATCGAGGCTATGACTGCCGGAGCAACCTATTTTACACCCAGACGGGCGAGATCGTCTACCACGTGGCGGCAGTCGGAGTGGTGTACAACCGGCAGCAGAACACTCAGCGCTTCTACCTGGGACACAATGATGACATCCTGTGCCTCGCCATCCACCCGCTGAAAGACTACGTAGCCACCGGCCAGGTCAGTACGGAAAACTCCCCTAAGCGCATAAAACCCCCACGCAGGTGTCATCCAAACATCATGTAGCGGGTTCACTTGTTCCGTGTCTCAGACAGGAATTTGAACTGATCTTTTAATTTCTTTACCTACTTCCTAAGCTACAAGGAAGGATTTTCTGGTAGTTGTTTTTATTAACATATCTTACACCCAGTATGATGTAGTAATGGCATTTTTCTTGATTTAATTTGTGTAATATGTGTGGTTTAAAAACTTTGTTTACCTTATGTTTATCCCCCCCCCCACCAGAGCCACTTTAAATTGTGTAGCTGAAAGTACCAACATAACATGCCATCACTGCTTTTACTGTAGAGAACCCTTTCCAGTGACCAGGAACGCCCTGGTTCTTCTTTGACTCGCAGAGGTTGATGCAACAGGCTTTTCATGTGTCATTGCTGGAACATTGTCAATATGTACAAACTCTTATGCCTTTCAGGTGGGCAGGGATAGCACAGTTCATATCTGGGACTGCGAGACAATCAAACCTCTGTCCGTGTTGAAGGGACATCACCAGTACGGGGTGTGTGCGGTGGACTTCTCAGGTGATAACGCTGTGTACATGCACTGTTATCTTGTATCAGACTCTCTCCGTATAACTGATAATCTCCAGAAGAACCACAGGCTAAGAAATACATTGTTGTTTGCTTATTCTGATTATTTTCTATCAGATAATTCTAATAATTTAAGATGAAACCCATAGTACATATTCCCTAACATTCCATGGAACAAAAATTGGGACAAAAATATTCCACTTCCCTGGCCCATCTGTGTTACCAGCCATGCTGATGTACCTACAGCACCTTCCCCTAACAATACAATCTGTAATGTAAATTGTTTTATATAATAGTTACCAACATTGTAAAACCAAGGATATTATGCTGCAGTGTTCCGAGGTGGGCTGACTATGGTGGTGGGGATACCTGTCCCCTTCTCTTCTTACCAGTCAGGATGGGCCCAGCGGTCTGATTGGTGGCTACCGTCAGTTTTCTCCTGCCAAAAACCCTTCATACATTTTGCACTTATCGAGGAAACTGCTGTTTTCTCCGCCTTAATGGCCGATCGCACTTTAACACATATAGATCCCTTTAGTGTTTTAAACTCCCTTGCAAACCTTCTCTGCAATATCTGCCCCTCTTTCATTAGAAAATTATTGATTCTTTTTTATTTATAGCCGCGATATTCACTTTCTGTTTCACTCCACAGCCATAACTGAGCATTTACAGGCTGGTTCATTAAATTACCCTCTGCCCTCGCAGCACATCGCACTATCCACAGAGGAGTAAATCATGGAGCACCCCGGGGTCAGCAGTTTATTTCATTGATTTGTGTGTGGGGCGAGAGGGTGACAAGGGCACTGCACGACTTGAATAACAATCAGCTGCTCCCCGAGGACCTTGTCAATCGTCCCCACATGTAACCAATGCCTGGTCGTACCAATCATATAAACAAACCGTAAGATCTTCTCTTTATCTTTGCTATAATGAGCCCCTCGTATCCTTCAGGAGTTTATATTACTAGATATAAGAACGTAAAGATTGTTTCTTTCATGTCGGCGCCAGTGAGAGTGAAGGGAATTGAGTGACAAATGAATGGCTGCGTCTCTCCCAGCTGAATCAGAGACATTAATCCTTATCCATCCATCACAGCGCTGTCCCATCCTCTATTCCTAATCCCCCTGAAAATAAAATGTCCATTTATCTAATTAGGTGCCCCCCCCTCCCCCGTCTTACTTGTCATTCACATTTCACAAATAAGTAATAAGATGTAGGACATAAACCACACAGCATGACGGGATTGTACAGACAGTTTAAATGTCCCAATGTATCAAGACATATTAAATGGGTTCTGACAACACGTTGTTCAGGGATTATTAAATGTTGTCCTCCTTTGTTGCTAATAAAATGAAACAACCACTTACCAGGTCTGAGATCAGGAAAATCGCACAATGCAAGAAATAGTTATTTTTCCAAATGTTTAGAAGCCCAGAATTACCACAAAACAAGATAGAAATTCACCCTGCCGGTTATAAACGGAGCTCCGGTACCGTCTGTTGCCAGGGGCATCTTATGTTAGGGGGCTTTTGGGCAGTAGCCTGTGGTGTAGGGCTGTAAGGGATCAGTCATGACACGAACAGTCACCTTCCAACCGCAGTCTATGCCGATACGCACTGATTATTGCAATTATGCCTTACTTGGATCATGAGTGAGTCAGTCTTTATTACCTGTGCTAGAATCGTACATGAGAGTATTTTATTACATCGGTTGAATTGCACCTTCGCATTTAAAATGCACTCGCAAGTCTGGGCTTTAAATTTACTGTGCATGTGGGCGAGACGGCTAGATGGGTCACGCATTGCGCACGGCCCCGGAGACCGGACGGTTTTGCCGTGGCTGCTGAGTATCGTTGAGCTGCTCTGGTGATATTCTATTGACAAATTGCGCCAATTTATCGCTATGATAATAGGGGGTAAGATATAATACTTATCTCCGCATTTTTTTATAAATACGGCCCATTGTGTAAAGAGATGTGGTATAATTGCAGCAATCTGTCTCTTGTAGCCAGATGGATAGAAGCCGGTATCTGATTGTGTCGGATGGGTTGTTGGTTTTGCAGATGTTCTACTTGTTAATGACATAATGACATAAACCCTAGAGACCGTCCATGTATATGATTGTAAAGGCTCCTGACGTCACTCTTACTAGTATCAGAGGTACGCGCAGTACACACTGTAAGTGGACAGATCAACTTCTGCATCTCTATAGAATTGATACTTTATTACCAAGCCAGGAAAATTGATTCATTTGCTGTCAAGCGCAAACTGTTCTATGCATGGCATCCCTTTCATTAGCTTAAATATCCATGAGGCGCTTGGTTAGATGTGTTCTGGGGATTGGCTCCTGATTGATGATACATACAGCCCTGACCCGGGGGGCTGGGAGGTACCGTGCGCTGTATAATCACCTCCTTGTTATGCCAACGACGTAGTTCTGTGCCGTCTCACTCTGCTGCATTACATTACGGTTTACCAGCAATTTGCATTAATTCCACTTAATCTCTGTTGGTATTTTAGATGAAGCGATTCTCTTTCACCAGGAACATTTGTAATGCTCTCATTCACTTAGGTAGACATTTAAAGATCTGAATTTGGAACATGCAGACATTAATAAGAGAGTATGAGTATTTATATAAAGGATACTCTACCCCCTACAGTAAATTATAATAACATGAAAAGCATGTGTGCTATTATACAGGTAATGGAACTCCAAGGTAACTTCTCATACCTGTAATACTATAAGATAGGGGATATATAATTCATTATAATGCAGACGTTTAAATTAAAAATACTGACACAGAGACACACACTGACAGTTACAGTTATTAGAAATAAAACCTAATACTCGTATGGTGCTCACTTATAACTCACAAAGATTAGAGGAATGTGGTGCTCCACCACCAGGAGAGACCAGTTGCCTTATCACAGTGATTTATCCTGCATGTCACCCAACATTTGGCAGTAAGACGTGCAAAGGATGTACCTGCTTCTGGGGCAGCTGGATTGTAAAGTCCTTGCATGATTTCAGCGGAAGCCGCGATCCCCTTCAGAACCTTGTCAGACTCCCCTTCCTTACTCCAGATTGGCTTGTTCATGGTGCTCTCTGAGTTTAAGTGTTTTCCCATAGGAGGGGTGTTATTGATTGAGCTGTTCTGGAGAGGACTGGCCTGCAGGATGGGGGCCGCCTGCCTCTCCCCTGGTATCCTGCTGGGCTGGCTCCTTCAAGTTGGTCAGCGAGTGCATGAAGACAGTGGTAGACATACATTAGTGACAATAGATGGTTAGTAACGGCTGGTGGGACGGGATTGGTTACCTTCCCTGGTTTAACCCATTATATGAAAACTCTGCTTTCTGCTCAATGTACTAGCACTGTGACCAGCACATTCATGTACCTATCTGTCTATGTCTCCCAATACGTAGTTAGATTGTAAGCTCTTCAAGGTAAGAGCCTCTATCTAATGTTTGAACAAGCGAATACTTCATGTATGTGGCTTCATATAAATCATAGTTGCCTTGTCTCCCGGAATGTCCGGAAGACTCCCGAATTTCAGGGAGCCCTCCCGGACTCCCGGGAGAGCAGGGCAACCTCCTGGTATCTGATCGTCATAATAGTAAAATGGCAGGGGGCGAGGCTTAGGACACAAATAGCGTGTCATCGTGGCCCCGCCCACCCGCTGTAATTGGCCGGAAACACTGATTGATGGTTTTGGGGATAAGGCCAAATGACGTGATCCGTCGTGCCCCGCCCCCAACTTGCCCACCTCCCCCTGATCTCCCGGAGTCATCCTTGCCACTGTAGGGAAGTATGATATAAATGTTTACCATACTTCCCAATGATCCGCAGCACCCCCACATGGGTGGAGCCTATCATGGAAGTGGGTGTGAGGTCTACCTGTGCAGGGTTTGGTCTGATCTTGGGTGGGGCTTATTTTGCCCAAATATTTAGCTTTTTTTAATATTAGGTGGTAAGTTATACATATTCCAAGTTAGCAAGAGGTATATATGACTAACACCTACACTGTTTAATGTACTGATCATAGTAATAAAGTTATAGGTAATCATGTAATACATGTGTAACATTGTAATACTGTTAAGTGACTATAACATATCAACCAGGAGCAACATTGTAAACCACGTGTGTTATAAAAGTCTCCACATAGATGAAGTGATTGAAGTGGTCGCCATCTACAGTATTGGGGTATTTGCCACTTGTTCTTAAAGGACCACTAAAGCTGAAATTCAAGTTGTTTTATATAAAAGAGCTGGTAACAACATTCACAAATATATATTTCCCATTTCCTGTGATTGTGAGGGAAGATATTTCCCTACGTACTACAGACTTCCTCCTAGTAATTCCACTGAAGGACACTGCAGTCAGCCACAATTACCTAAATATGGCTGATAACAGAGCAGAGGACAATGGGCCTGATTCATTAAAGAAAGTAAGGCAAAAAAATGAGTAAGTTTTCTCCTGGACAAACTATTTGCAAGGGGTGCAAAATTAATTTATTATTTTGCACATAAGTTAAATACTGGCTGTGTTTTCATGTATCACACAAATACTTGATAGCTTTATTTTTACACTGAAATTTAAAGTTGATCTAGAACATACTCTACCCCAATTATAAATCTGCCATCACATTTTAAATATACCCCCCCCCCCCCTCCAATGCAACATGGTTTTGCCAAGGTGCAAAGCTACTCATTCTTTTTGCTTTACTCTCCTTAATGAATAAAGCCCATAATGTGCATACGGTAAAACATTTCAAGTTCTGTCATGGTTTGGAAATCTTTATATATATATATATATATTTGTGAATGTTATAGAGTAATTTGTATTTTAACTTTAGTGATGCTTTAAAGGTGGTAGCTGCCCGCCCTGGTGCCTGTCAATGTATAG
This sequence comes from Mixophyes fleayi, assembly GCF_038048845.1. Lineage (NCBI taxonomy): Eukaryota > Metazoa > Chordata > Amphibia > Anura > Limnodynastidae > Mixophyes > Mixophyes fleayi. The sequence goes on along the minus strand of NC_134413.1, from coordinate 3,414,887 downwards.
CTTGTTCCAGCAGTCAGAAGTCAGATCCTCTCACACATACACATACAGCTGGCCTGATCAATCTATGGCTCTCAAGATGCTGTGAAACTACAAGTCCCAGCATGCCCTGATAGCTATCGTCTGGCTATCTATTGGCAAAGCATGCTGGGGCTTGTAGTTTCACACCTGGAAAGCTGCAGGTTGGCCGTGCCTGATTTGCAGTCACAGAACCCACATCCTCCTGAGGAGTTATCTAGGGCCTTGTAGGGGAAGACCACTAGAATGTTATTATCTTGTAGAATGTAATGTATCAGCAGTCAGTTCTGATGCCCAGAACACCAGTATATGGCTGTATTCAGTATTATTATCTGTGTAATGACCAATAATGTCACTGTTCTCTGGATATAATAATACATTGCTCCGTATAACTCTCCTTTTCTCTGCACAGCGGATGGGAAGCGTTTGGCCTCTGTGGGCATTGATGACAATCACACCGTTGTCTTGTGGGACTGGAAAAAAGGGGAGAAGCTGTCGTCTGTCAGGTACACCCTCAATGTCCCCCCCGGCTGACGATGCTTGTTAATGTACCTGGGTAATCTCATCTCTCACTAATCACTGTAAAACCTATTGACTGACATGGTGCAGTTTCCACCTGTACGCTGTAACCAGAGCAAGGAACCATGGCTGCTTAGAGCGACCTATGGCATGTCAGGATGGGGAAAATGAATCGGTTACCACCGGTTACAGCACATTTCTGTTATTTACACTGTTATTAAACACGTGTCTGACACGGGACTTATTCCCAAAACTGTACTACAGATACCTTTAGTCCTGGAGTAGTGAATAAGTGTAACATAAGCATTTTAAGAGCTGTCAAAAAACCCAAAACTTTTTGGACAACTTGGTAGGACTTTCTAAACAACTGTGTGGTTGCTGCTGCTGCAGAACATCTTGTACAGACAGCGCTGTCCGTCACCAGTAGGTGCCAGGCTGAGTATAACTTCTGGATATAGTGTTTTATATTGGGAACTATTAACTCCCCAACAGTTGAGTAGTAGATACTGACTGATGCCCCCAAAAAGTGTCAAACGCTCATACATCCGATCTGTCCTTCTTTATTTCAGAGGAAGTAAAGATAAGATATTTGTGGTGAAGATTAACCCCTACATGCCTGATAAGCTGATCACTGCTGGGGTGAAGCACATGAGGTTCTGGAGACGAGCAGGTACACATTATGTATTATTATTATTTACCATCGCTTACTGGGTGGTGTATCTGTAATGTGCGGCTTCTTTGTTGTGTGTCACTGTTGTGTATAGAGGGGATGGTGACACCAGATTCCATCCCACATGGTAACTTACCGATAACGGTGAGGACAATCCATTAACTAGAAACTGCTATGTCACCGTGAGCAGAGAATTTCAAGCGTTTTCTGAATAAAATTATAATTTGTATTACTTAGTTTGTAAAATGTATTTCAAATCCATAACTTATTAACAAATAATTGTTTGTCACAATATATTGGCATAGACCAAGTGGGATTTCAGAACTCCCTTGCCTGTCACCAATCTACTATACTAATTTATCAGAAGCTTTTGGCAAGAAGAGTAGTCAAAAATATCAGTAAATAAAAAGCAAAACAAACATTCTTTATAAGCAAGCTCTGATAGAACTCCCCCATATCAAATTGGGGGGTTCAGTATAAAAGGAGCAAAAATGTAAGTTTAAGTGACCTGTGTAAGGTTCTGGTAGTCAGGTAAAATTGCCTTAGGGAGATTAAGAAGTTATAGTTTTCATATCGATTCCAGATCACATTAAATTCTTCTTGTGGTCCAGTTAAATGTTTTATAAATACGTTTACAGTTCAGAGATGATTTGATGTCCTTACAGCAACACCTTGTGGATAAAATTATATTTGCAACTGACATGCTATAAAACGCTCCAAACATCTGCAGCTACTAAATCAATAGCTCTCTGATTATTTTATTCCTGTGGACTTTATTGGTTTATAATATATTTATATATAGCATGCAATAAAAGCCAAGATGTCCCTATACAACAGTACAATTGACTCCTAGAACCATTACAGTAACCAGGATATGACCTATGTTCCAAGTGATTAGATAACTGGGTCAGAGCAGGGAAAGGAGGAGGTTGGAAATGTATATTCTGGAAAGAAAGAAAAGAAGGGAGGACAGATTAAATGTGGAAATAGAGAAGAAAGAAAGATGAAATCGTATGAAGCAAACATGAAAAGAAAACCTGTTCGGGTAGAACAGTGGGGAGTTAAAATGATGGATAGATTTTGTGTGTATATGTGGGGGATGGATGTTGGTGAAGGAGGGTAGGACTAAGGTGGAGGAAGGTTCGAATGTGTCGGTGTGAGATAAGTGAGGGTAGAAAGTATGAAACGAGGATAGATCAAGGAGATAAAATAAGGATACAATGGGATGCATGTGGATGTATAGATATGGAGGAGATTTGAGGGCATGAAATGATCAATTTAGAGTGAGAAAAGTATGATAAGAGACAGCTTGTGCTTTATATTCTACAGGTGGTTCCTAATAGTCTGTAGATGTATTTAATATGTACATGAGCTGTCAGTCAGTTGGGTACATTGGGGCACACCTACCTGTCAGCCGTAACAATCTTTGGTTATATGTAATGTTCACGTATTTATTGTATCCAGTTGGGAAGTTGGGAGGAACATTGGACTGTGTAACGATTGGAGGTGTAGGGGGGGGGGGCGGGCTGCACAGCAAAAACAAGGGGGGCACAAAAATATAGATCCTGACCTGAGAAGCAGATGAGATAAATAAGTAAAACATATGAGCTCATATGGAAAATGGAGATGAAGTGATTTCAGGGTATTAAGGAACTAGCATTGGGGTGATGTGATGGAATGAGCGGAATGGGGTTGTAAAAAGGTGGTGGCGGATAAAATCGAGAGGGTTTGGGGTGTGATAAGACCCATAAAAAGCCAAAAAACAAACACAATGTGACCATGAAGAAATCTTGGTAAATGTATAAAACACACTGTGGTTTATTATAAGTGTGATCTTCTGTGCCCTGGCAGGTGGGGGTCTTATAGGACGTAAGGCTTGTGTAGGAACTGGGGCGAAGATGGACACCACGATGTGTGTTGTGTATGGTTGGACAGAAGAGATGTCCTTTTCTGGAACGTCCAATGGGGATGTCTGCATTTGGAGAGACTTGTTCCTGATGAAAACAGTGAAGGCTCACGATGGGCCCGTGTTCAGCATGCACGCCCTAGACAAGGTGAGAGGAGCCCGTCTGCATTGAACTGGACGATCTTTCCGTATGTCCGACAGCTGTCCAGAGTCAGACGTTGCTGAGGGGTCATAGGGGAATTGGTTCCCAATATCTGGGATTCCTTGACAAATTAAGACATGATCCTGTAACATCAATTTTGTGTCAAATGAGATCACAAGGCTGCAAACAGCACTTCATGTATTAGACAATGTAGCCTTGAAACTCATTCTCTTATTGTAACAATTTTCTTCTTCTAGACTGCACCTCTCGCCTCCATTCTCCAGTACTGTGATTTATATGTTTTCCACAGGGCTTTGTAACTGGAGGAAAGGACGGAGTTGTGGCTTTGTGGGACGATTCCTTCGAACGATGCCTCAAAACCTACGCCATCAAAAGGACAGCGCTGGCGCCTGGTTCTAAAGGTGAACACACTGCAACACTGCACAATATGATCACTTACTGATTACACCATATTACTCACTATACTGCAAGACTGACCCTTGGTTCACTGATTTTAATACCTTTCTTATTTCTATGTAAATAAGAGCATCAGTGGCAGATGATTGCTCTGCATAAATTGGAAAATTACTGCGTAGCAATTGGATTTAAAACCAAGACCCAGTGTCCTGACCCCCTGCTGCTCCCCTATATATACATCCTCCTGCTGCTCCCCTATTACATCCTCCTGCTGCTCCCCTATATATACATCCTCCTGCTGCTCCCCTATATATACATCCTCCTGCTGCTCCCCTATATATACATCCTCCTGCTGTATTCACACTCGCTCCCTTATCAATTCAGGGCTGCTCCTGGAAGATAACCCTTCCATACGTGCCATATCGCTGGGACACGGCCATATCCTTGTGGGGACAAAGAACGGGGAGATCCTGGAAGTTGATAAGAGTGGGCCGGTCACTCTGCTTGTCCAGGTAACTGAGCATCCTTAATATATATATATATATATGGCTTATATATAAGGATACAGTAGACACTGTATCCTTATATATAAGGATAAATACAAATACATCAGTAGACACTGACGTATTTGGCTGTGATACTGTCTACTCCATGTAACATTATCATGATGGGGAAGTTTCGTTTTTTTATTCCTTGTTGACGGATTTGTATCAACATCTGAGACTCGGCAAACGTCTGCTTGTGCTCGACAGGGACACATGGAAGGAGAGGTCTGGGGCTTGGCCACCCACCCTCATTTACCAATCTGTGCCACTGTGAGTGATGATAAGACCCTCCGCATCTGGGATCTGTCCCCCAGCCACTGCATGCTGGCCGTGCGCAAACTGAAGAAGGGTAAGAAGAACCTGCGGGAAGCTCACAATCCTTAGTGATATTTATGAGGCAGGAAAAGGGCTCAGCCCCCCCCCCTCTACCCCCCTTACACCACCACCTATAAAGGAACATATCTTTACAGGACATAGGGGGGTCAATAATTATTAACATATATTAGTGTCTGACTGATGGATGGGCTGACTGTCTGATTAATTGTTGATCTGTGTTATTGATTGATTGCCTGTGTTATTGAGTGATGGACCGATCGATTATTGATTAATTGAGTGATGATTCAGTTGCCTGTTTTGTTGATTGACTGAGCGATGGACTTACTGACTGTCTTATTGATTGAGTGATGGATTGATTGTCTGTATTATTTATTGCATGTCGGACTGATTGCCCATCTTATTCATTTAGTGGCGGACTTTACCTGTCTTATTGATTGAGTGATTGACTTACTGAATATATTATTGATTGACTAACCGACAAAAGGAATAATGATTAAACCTACGGACTGAATCTGAGACAATATCTGGACACCCGGTTTAGGTTATTTTGTCTTTCTGTGTCCCAGGCGCCAAAATTAGGTTGTAACTTTACCAGACACGGAGAAGTGTGTCTGTGCCACATGTGATCGAGAACTATGGATACATATTGTAACGTGATTTTAGTGAGCACGTCCTATGAATGGACCCTCCTGGTTCATACAGAATTGTCTCTCTCCTGCCACAGGCGGCCGCTGCTGCTCCTTCTCGCCGGACGGCAAGGCGTTGGCTGTCGGTCTCAATGACGGAAGCTTCTTAATTGTGAACGCCGACACTCTGGAAGATTTGGTCTCTTTTCACCACAGGAAAGATGTCATCTCAGACATCCGCTTCTCCCCCGGTTAGTTACGGACCTGATGATCTTGCATTGTCTCCATGATGTAGTCCTGTCTCACCGAGCTCTGTGTCTGTCTGTATTCCAGGTACTGGGAAATACCTGGCAGTCGCCTCCTATGATAACTTTGTAGATATCTACAATGTGATGAGCAGTAAACGTGTCGGCGTGTGCAAGGGGTCCTCCAGCTATATCACCCACCTGGACTGGGACACGAGGGGTGAGTTCCTGTCGGGTTTCCTGACATTCAAATCTTGTGAGGTGACTGAGGACAAGATGGAGTTCAGCGACACATTGATGATGTAGAAACACTGATTCTGTTGGCTGAATGATGTCACCGGGCTCTTTCTATTGGCTGCACCTGACCAATGGCATAAATCCTTCACTGACCAATAGCATAAATCCTTCACTGCCCTCACTGACCAATAGCATAAATTCTTCACTGCCCTCACTGACCAATAGCATAAATCCTTCACTGCCCTTACTGACCAATAACATAAATCCTTCACTGTCCTTACTGACCAATAGCATAAATCCTTCACTGCCCTTACTGACCAATAGCAAAAATCCTTTACTGCCCTCACTGACCAATAGCATAAATCCTTTACTGCCCTCACTGACCAATAGCATAAATCCTTTACTGCCTTAACTGACCAATAGCATAAATCCTTCACTGCCCTTACTGACCAATAGCATAAATCCTTCACTGCCTTAACTGACCAATAGCATAAATCCTTTACTGCCCTTACTGACCAATAGCATAAATCCATCACTGCCCTTACTGACCAATAGTATAAATCCTTTCTAATTCATTTTAATCGGTGGTCATGTCCTGAGGGGAAATTGGAGCCTCTAGAACACCCCCATGCTTGTCTGTGACCTACACTTTACTTTAAACTGCATTTTTTTTTTTTACGGACAAGTTTTCTGGCGACTACGAATTTATAGATGAAAAGCTATATAAAGACACAGAAAATGTTGACTTTAAACAAACTAAAATCACTGGAAAGAGCGCGTCTTCTGAGCAGTGCGGTGTCTGCAAGAGACAAAGGTCTTTCATTGATTTTTTTTTTTTTTTTACTTATTGCTTTGCTTTTGGCTGTTGGTAAATGTCCTTATCTTTGCCGTGGATAAGGCGGTCTCCACAAGAGGCTCGAAAATGTTCTGGGAAAGAGCAGGTTTTACGTTATAGTAATAGAAGTTATTTCTTAATGACATTTTCGGCCTATTCCCCTATATGCAGACATAATACTGGTGTCATGCCGAGTCCCAGGGTCAATACAATATGTGTTATTCGGAAGATGCTTCTGATCTGTTATGAGACGACTCTACTGGATAAATTAAATATGTTATAATTAGATATATTCATAATAATAATAATAATAATATTAGTATTTGTTCATTTATAAAGTTCAGTAGCGGTGGAGGAATCTACCTGTGGGCAGCTGGTAATGTGGGTGGTGGAGGGGAGGGTCTCAGGAACTGATGGAGGGTCAGCTTGATGCTTACATTCCTGTGCTGTTTTCAGGCAAGCTGTTACAAGTGAACACTGGTGCTAAGGAACAGCTGTTTTTTGAGGCTCCGCGAGGGAAACGACAGATCATCCCACCCCCGGAGGTACGAGAACAACTTTCAGTGTTTGGGACACGTTTATGATCTTTGTTTCTGAATGATAACTTTCAGGGACAACAAATATTTATTTTACAGCACAATAGTGTGACAAACATTTACAATGTTACTTTGCAGCTATACTGGGAATAAAAGTGGAATAATATTTTTTTTAACCATTGCAAATTGAAAATAATTTCTTCCATTATTTAGTTTTTAGACAAAATGTCAAAAGACGGCAAGATTGTGGCAGATACATAAATATTGTTGTTGTTTCTTACTTAATACTTGGAACAAATATTAGATATTTTATGCAACAAAGATGCTCATAAGAGAAACAATAATTCTTAAGACCACAAATTGTAGATACAAACTGGGGCCCCTGGATATATAACACATTTGCAAATACTCAATACAACAAAGATACATCATTGACTGCGTGTAATATACATATATTCTGCAAAGGATATAAAGTTTCTTTTTATCCCAATATAATGTTTTGTTTTGTTTTTTTGCAAACAATACTTTCTTAGTGTCACTAATGCGCAGTGTAGCAGTCATTTTGTGGGCTGTACCAATTTTTAAGAGAATACAGTTTATCGATTCACTAGACAGCCTGTGAGGTATGAGGCATTTTGTACTTTGTGCCTCATGCCTCAGCAATGTCACTAATTATTATCATCTATCTACATGGCACCAAAATGTTCTATATAGCACCAACATAATCAACGTCACTGTAAAATTAGGACACGCTATTCAGACACCTACGTTCCTGCATGGGTTGAGCTTACATTCCAATTTCCCTACGTCAGAGGCACACACACCAGGGCCAGTGAACCTACCAGTCTTTCAGTTATCTGGAGGAAACCCGCACAGGTGTAGGACATAAAAATGCTCTGTGTGACATAAACACTTTACCTAGACAAGAACACATTCTGAATAAAGCTTCTCTCTTGTATTTAGAACATATATACTTTTTTAAACAAGCAATGTTCCAATATATAACGTCCATTCACATAGTGTTATTATGTGTACTCTGCAGTAAAGACACTATTTAGTGCACTCAGTGTATTACAGGGGCTGCTCACATTGGAAACCCCCCTATTTGTTGTACATGATAAAGATTAAGTGAAAAGTGCAGCAAACTTTAAAGGGTTATATCCAAACTGTTGATGAGGGAACTGAGGGGTTCCAGCGGCCCAGCGTATACTGAGATTCCTATTTCTCAGGTAGAAAAAATGTCCTGGTCGTCTTGGACAAGTGTCCTGGGTCCGAGCTGCGAGGGCATCTGGCCGGTGATTGGAGAGGTCAGCGACGTCACAGCAGCCTCCCTCACGAATGACAACAAAGTCTTGGCCACTGGGGACGATTTTGGATTTGTGAAACTTTTTCGCTACCCAGTTAAAGTAAGAATATTTTCTACTGGGTGGTAATGTCCTAAGAACCTATTTAAAGGGGAACCCAACTATTGAGCTAAAAAAATCTTCATTATGTCTTTTTAGAATCATTCCTACCATTTTCGCATTTGCTACCCGGCCGTTGTCATAATAACTGAAAGCATTCTGTACCACTGTATATGTTGAGCGCAAAGAAAATTCTGTAAAAGTTCTTTAAAAGAAAGATGTAAAACAGTTTTAAAATATTATATACAAGTCTGTGACATGGGTCAGACTTTTTCAGAATTATGGCAGCATGTACTGGGAAGCAACTTACTAATTTAAACAGAGTTGATCTGACAATCAAGAATAATCTTTCATGGCAACATTATTTATTTAATTTCGATTTGTCAATTGTGAGTAACGTTGTCTTCTAGTTGCATAAATTGCAAATGTACTACTTGTTTACACATGTATGTTTAGTTCTGTATATAAAGAAAAAAGTCTTGCAATAAATTAAAATCCCCTATCGCAGGGAAAGACTTATGTCATCAGAGAGGTACAGAATAATTAAGTGAGTTACTTTCTGCTACTCGCCCGCTATAATGTCTATATAAGGTTTGTGACATTTATGTACTTTCAAAGTGTTAATTCAGACAGACCCCACATCATTAATATCATTTTTACTAAGCAGAAAATCGGGACATCTGATAAAGTTCATTTGGTCCATAAAAAAAATAGACTTTTCTTCATTTTTTCAAGGACAAATGCAGTTAAACCATCTGAATTCTGGAAAAATAATTCCAAAATATAGATCCTCAGTAGCTAAAATTTATACAGTGCAGTGAAATTCAGGATCAGCTGCACATCTCTCATTATCAACTTTCATAATAAATAATGTTCCAAAGAATTAGTTGCCCCATTAAAAAAAAAAAAAGTTAGTTGCCTATCTGTGCCGTGGAGTGATGCCGTAGCGTCCTGTGTCTTACCGCATTCATGAAACAGGCTGTGTAATCTTCAGGGGAAGTTTGGGAAGTTCAAGAGGTACGTTGCTCACAGCTCCCACGTCACCAACCTCCGCTGGATCCACGATGACAGCCTGCTGGTGACCCTGGGCGGCCTGGACACGTCCCTCATGGTCTGGACCCACGAGGTGGAGGGACACAGAGAGACCAGACAGTGCGACAGCGAGGAGTCCGACCTGGATTCCGAGGAGGATGGTGGTAAGTCCGTGCAGTGTCTTACATAGCCCTATGATTGGCTGTTGCTGCTGTCACTCTTGTATGGGTAACAAACCTCTTTACTCTCAGGTTATGACAGCGATGTAACGAGAGAAAATGAAATGACCTACACCATCAAAGCCTTATCCAACAACATCCGGCCGATGTCCGGGATCAAACCTCACCTGCAGCAGAAGGAAATGTCCCTGGATGAGAGGTAACTGCCAAGTTCTTAGACATCCAAATCCTGTTCAGATGCAAAACCCCCAGCAACAGGCAGGACAGGGGCAATTAGGAACCATCTCGCATAATATTAAAGAAAGATTTCCAGATTCACAAATTGTAGCTGTGTAACTATAAATGGTGACCTCATTTCAATAAGCAACAAATTAACATATTAATTATTGTTTAACCTCATTAGTGTCCCCTTTGCTATTAAACACAACAGGAGTAGAATGTTTCAGTTATACTGGATCACGGAGCATTAATGGACCCACAGGAAATATATATAACGTCTCAGAATAAAATTTGAGCAGAACAACAAAATGTTCAAAGACCAGAAGTTCTTGTACAGCTGGAGACAATGGTAAAGTGAATTCCACAAGGGGAGAGGAGATGGAGGCTAACAGGGGTCATCAATCCCTGTAGAGATGATGGAGGATGAACAAAGATGCTCTTTTCTGTCCTGTGTCCGTGTTCACGAATAAGTGCTCCGTATTGTGTTACTACACTGGGATGATTGATCCCTGTGATCTCTGCCACCTCTGTCTTCCCTCTCAGGAACGCTAGAACGATGGAAAGCTAGAAGGGTGGATGAGATTGTCTGTGTGTATATACCCTAAGGTGTTGGAGATCTCTGTCGTACAGGAGTCAATAGGCATTGTTAGGAAACAAAGACAGATGAAACTTTAAATCTTTAACTAACTGCAGAATTATTTTCTATATTTCCAGTATAACTCAACAATACGTATTCCTCTTTATTACCGCTTGTTATGTCTTCAGAGAGAATATGTTAATAACGTTCTAAAGTTTGTTCCCGGAGTTCTGTATTTCGTGAACTTTTGTGTCTTTTGTTGAGATCATAACGCACTGATCTTTCTCGTCTTCTGTCCTTGCTTCATTGAAGGCAGGGCGTAGTCAGGTAAGGTACCTCCATTGTCCTTTCCACTCTCTGATGGGGGTCTTATGGGGGTGGACTGACTGGAGAGTCATTTCTGCAATACTTCCCTATTCGCACAAAAGCTCTTTTTTATCCACCTGGTGCAGACATAGGAGCACGACCATATTTTGTTTTTTGGAACTGCCCCTGTAAACAATCTTGTTTTTGCATATGGGCTCTTCAAGGGCAAGTTCTCCCAGCCCCACATTTATATAGAAACTCTGAAACCCTCCCATGAGGAGATGCAGAAATTTGCAAACCGCCCGCAGATGCTGACATCATATAAACAAATTGCATTTTATAGAAATAGGCTGCAGGACGTCACAAAACAACAAAGGCAGAAATTCTAATCACAACCCCTAAATATATTTCAGGATCTCTCCCTTTAAATAAATTCTACTTCCAATCCTCCCCCGACAAATGCAGACTCAGATCAGCAGCAGATGTTCATTTAATGGTATTTTCTTACAAACCTCATCACAAGGCTGATTTGCATTTTATAATGACTGAAATACCGCGGGAATGTGTAAGAACCGCCTGCAGGAAAAACACTTCACAGCTCAGCGGACAAACGCTGTCCGGAGAGAGACGTTTCCTGAAGATACATCTGTAAATCTCTTTATTGATACATTGGACAGCTGTTAATGAGAACATTCCTATTTTACTACTTCTACATCCATCCCTACTTATCTAAACCCCTCTGTTCTCACAGATCAACTTTGTCCAGATTATTTGACACCTATTCACTATGGAGAGATGAGGATCATTAGGGATCACGGTTTTTTAATTGCAATCAAAAAAGCCAGGAAAAAATCCACTGACAACCCAAAATCTGATTTACATTCAGTGTAACCCTGCAGAATTCAGGGGACCCTCACACTGTCCCCAGACACACTCCCCTCTTTCCTTGTTGAAAATAAAAACAAGATAAGAACCAAATTAATTTTATTAAATTAGTTTTACTTTCACTTTTTTAGGATTTGTTTATTTGTAAACACTGAAAAAACACTTTCCCCCGTATTTGTAAAACCTAAAACAGAGTTTAATAAACACTATAAACACCCAAAAACGAAACTGAACATTAGAAGCCTTAAATGTAATTCACTAAATAGCTCATTACACTACAGAGGGCTTCATACATGGCTTATTGTGCACTAAAATCTTCATACTTTCTTAATTAACTTAATAAAAAGATTGGAGGCATTTATGAAAGCGGCTTTAATCCAGAACTGTACAACTTGTGGTTTGATGCAGCCCGAAGAACTTGGTTTTGGGGTTCCCTGACTTAGATATGAAATGCATTGTATCTGACGCAGGCTTAGTACAGCAGCACACTGACACTTGGGGTCGTTGTACAATCACACTGACAATTGGACTAATTATCCCTTTTTAAAATTGCTCTCTAATTGTCACTCTGCTCTGTTCAATGCTACTTAAAAAGAGGCAGACCCCCCACATGGATCATGCAGATGACCGTGAGATAAATACATGGGATCTGCATGTACCATGTGTGTAACAGGACACTGGACTGTGTAGTTTTGTCCCTTTTGCCAACCGGTACCAGATTATTCCTGGAGCAAAGAAACAGACCGGAACTACACATTCCTGTGTCCCTCTACACGTGGCTTAATAAGACACAGGTCTAATAACTTGAAATGACGATCGTCTACATTATCCCTAATAGATAGCTGTTTTTAAAAATACGCTTCCTCTGTAACATTGTTCGGTCAACCAGATACATTTTGTTTTTCTCGACAACAAAAGCCTCACCGAGTTTGTCTGCTGGAATAAAGATCGTCAATAGTGATTTGTCTTCTTGGATAGACCGCCATATTTCTGTTCTTCTCTGAGCCTTCATCTCTAGCTGTCCTTGTGTGTGTAATACTTATCTTTCTCTTATCTGCTGCTGTGTAGAGGTTCCAGGTAATTGTATTTCTCTCCATGTTCCGCCATCATCATCCGTGAGCCATCCGCAGAGCGTATTCACATCTGAATGTCATCAATATACCTATCCCATCCTCACTGTTCTGATTGTGGAAACCATGGCTGAGTTGTTGCCGTATTGACCGTTCATTTGATAAGTGCCTCCTAGTGGGCAGTTTGGGGATCTGCAGACCAGTCTAGTCCACGCAGCTTGCAGGGGATCGGTTATATACCCTACATCCATTCTGTTCCGTATATGAATCTGTGCTGTGCCCCTTTCCAGTCGTTCTGCAGATCTCTTGCTCTTGTGTGTAACTGGGTGACGGACTGGCCTTTTCTTATTCAGTTCTCTGTTGCAGACCTCCCGTTAGTAGGGCACTGCCGCAGCCTGAGAAACTCCAGACTAACAACGTGGGGAAAAAGAAAAGACCCATTGAGGTAAGACTCCTCATCCTGTAATCTTGGGGGGGGGGGAGGAGGGGTCCTTGAGCTCCTTTTCTTGTATACATTGTCCACAGGAAGTGTAGCGCTGTACACCATGATTTTTGTGGTAAGGCCGGTGTAGAAGGAAGACCTGTGGGAATTAGTGTAAAGAATGAGAAGTTTGGGGAGCCGATGGTTTTCCATCTACTGTGTAGGAGATTGTAAAAGAGAAGCCTGTTAGCATCTCAGAGCTTAAGGAACCACTGAACCATGAAGCTAAAATATATTGTTTAGTGATGAACTGATCAACCAATCCTTACAGTGCATTTCTGCAGAGCAAGTTTACCAAGCTGTCAGTCACATTGTGTCTGCTCTGCAAGAAAAACATCCCCCTTCAAATATGTCAAACCGCTGTAGAGGAGTGAAAGAGGGCAATATGGGCATATTTAGTTTTTATATATATATATATATATATATATATATATATATATATATATATATATATATATATATATATATATATATATATATATATATATATATATATATATATATGGAAGAGGGTTGGAGGGGATGGGGTCTCTCTCTCTATTGGATTTTGCAGAAGTAAAATTAAACAGTGACATTATGTCCACCTGCAGGATCTGGTGCTGGAGCTGGTGTTCGGGTATCGGGGTAAAGATTGCCGAAATAATGTGCACTATCTGAATGAAGGTGCCGATATCCTGTACCACGCTGCCTCTGTCGGGATCCTGTATAATGTCGCCACAGGTAACAGAACGTTGCTCTAAACAGCCTGATGGTGAATTCTCCTCTGGAGTTGCCGGCTTTCAGCATTTACTAATATAATAAAACCAGAGTCATGTTTAATAAAGCAAAGCTCTAGGATACGTCTGCATCATTCAGTCCACTGACTGTACAAAGCTTTATTCAACTTCTGCTGGATGAACACGGTCACTTGTACACACCCTGCAGCTATTTGTGTTCTCTAAGGGGAGAACCGCACTGGTCGGAAGTAATTATAGAAATATCACATCATGGGATCTGCCTGACCATTCAGAACATTCAGAACAGGAGTGTTCCTAGATTCTCACAAGATTTGTACCAGTTCTGTAGTCGCCCCACCATGCAGACGCACACAGCTTACCCCTGCATGTGCTGCTAAGGAATAGAGGGTCCTAATGAGTGTGGGCCGCCAGTATGTTGGTCCCACCAAGGTGTGGAGTAAATAAACAAATATAGTGTTTAAAATAAGAGAGTGCCATCATGTGGCCAGTAATATTACTGCAGCAGTGCCTACAAGCCGGAATTTGTTATCCAGAAACATTTCTTCCCCATTAAAAATGTGTAGGCACGGATATCGCAAAAGCATGTTGTGTAACCTTTTGTAGGGAAAACATTTCTCCCTATTAATCTTTTTTAATTTTACAGGATCTCAGAGTTTTTACCAAGAACACACCGATGACATATTGTGCCTGACCATCAACCAGCATCCAAAGTTCATCAACATAGTGGCAACTGGCCAAGTAGGTATGTTTGTATGTAAAGCACGATCTACACACTGCACTGCACCCCAAATCACACTGCCGCCATACACAATATCCATAATAACTGGTACTGTGAGTGCTTCCTCCTGAGGGTCATTAAATGTTATAAAAAGTGATACTCTAATGGAGCTTATTTCTATCACTGGAGGAATGAGATAACTAGCAATCCAATATGTGAAATAAAACTGCACATGTACACAATGAGCTTAACCAATATGAGAATGTAGCCTATCCAGTCACTAGGAACCAATGACATCACTGAGAGTGCAGCCTATCCATTCATTAGGAACCAGTGACATCACTGAGAATGCAGCCTATCCAGTCACTAGGAACCAGTGACATCACTGAGAGTGCAGCCTATCCAGTCACTAGGAACCAGTGACATCACTGAGAATGCAGCCTATCCAGTCACTAGGAACCAGTGACATCACTGAGAGTGCAGTCTATCCAGTCACTAGGAACCAGTGACATCACTGAGAGTGCAGCCTATCCAGTCACTAGGTACCAGTGACATCACTGAGAGTGCAGCCTATCCAGTCACTAGGAACCAGTGACAGTCCCCTCAATCTATTGATTACTTTACAGTATAAGTTCGGCTAAACCAAGTGGTAATATAGGAGACAAACTGAAATGTTTATAATTAATGAGTGAGGTGGTTCTGTGGTCTGAGGTCAGACTTTTGATTTTCTCCCTGCTTGCAAACGCTGTAGTCTGTGTGCGCTTTGTAGAATAGGACAACTGAGTCTAGGCAGCCATTGCACTTTCATAGGAGTAAACTGGTAATATCTACACCAGCACAGAAAATAAATAGGCTGAAATCTGTTCAATTGCAAATTATTGCTTGCTCAGAATATCTTCTTTTACATTTGACACATTGTAACGGGTTAATTGTGAGCTTTGCAATAGGCTGGGTTCAGTATTTGACAACAGAGACTTTTCTGCCTCACTAGGGAACATATAATCTATGTGGAATAACAGCGAGCGTGGAAAGTTGTTATGTGGACACACCCAGCAATGCTTTATAGTTTGTTCCAGTTATTTCACCTTATCTATCTCTCACCGCAGTAACATTGATAGTGCTTCTTCCGTTCTATATATAACTGATATTTTCCATAACCTGCAGTCTCCACTAATCTCTTAAATGATAAACTATAAAACAGGATTTTATAAAATAATTTGTACAGCGACCTCCTCTCTGTGTTGCTGTTGGACTTCAGTCTTCCCAGCAAAAGATCCAGAATCTGAGATTCCAGATGACCAACTTAACTCAGGTCTTACATAGTAGTATTCACCCCCCAACAATTGTACCAGAAGTGCATACATAGCACAAGATGTACATCTGTGTATGCGGTCCTCATCATACAACACAATTTACTTATTATCTGTCTGAGTATTCATTCTCTAGAACTGATTAATGCAATGTATAGTACTACAGAATATTAATATTGTATTAAAGTACCAATAGAAATACTTCCAACTACAAAGTAATATTTTAAAATACATTTTAAAAAAAAAAGAAGAAAACCAATAAGAGTACAAAGATTGCAAGCTTTGAGGGAAACACAGAAGAGAAAAACAAATGTAGATACACCTCTCTGTCCTATATCTGTCCTATATCTGTCCTTATATTAAACTATCAGCTTCTCAGAACAGATTCCAGGACAATGAAAAGCCTGCCCTGTGTCTGTAATGTTTATGGTGGTATATGCAGGGGGTTAGTGAGCACAGACTGCACAATATACCCCCGTTGTACCGATTGTACACAGAAGAATGTGGGTAGTTGCACATTTTGTGTATCCGCTCGTTGATCTATAACTGGATCTTGATAAAGTTGATAGAATGTTTCCAGTGAATGATGTCAGTCTTTGAGATAAGTGGATTGTAATAATTATGAATGTAAGGAGACATTATCAATCTCCTGTTGTTTGATATTATTATAATTAATGACACTAGTTATCACACATATCTTTAATCTCTAGCACCATTAAATCTAAAATCCAAGTTGTCTTATATAAAATAATCAAGAAATATGTATGTACCTATGTTACAAGCTTATCAGTTCTGAATATGCTGTATGTGTGTGTACAGTATGTGTGTAGATAGATATATATATATATATATATATATATATATATATATATATATATATATATATAATATGCACTACATTTTGCAGGTAAGTGGCTAATACCTGAGACTAATAGCTTGCACTCTGCCGCAGTCAGCAAAATACTAATTCAAACATCTCAGACTGTCATGTGTGGAAAGTGTTGCAAATATATATGTGAAATCTCATAGTTCTTTATCTAAGGCAACTTGTGTATTAGATTTAATGGTCCTTTAAAAATTGAGTTAGGAAACTTATTTATTCTAACGTCTTCGTAGGTATGTATGGTGTATAAGGGAATGGCTACTGTTAGTTAATAAAAGCAAGCTGCAACGTATAGATCCTTATGGTGCTGGCTGCAGTTTGACAGAGAATCTAATCAGTGAATATGTAGAATCTCGTACAGCAGTTAAATCGTTAACTATCCTTGGTATAACATGTGTTTTATATATTGCAGGCGACGCAGCCGATATGTCTGGTGAGTAATAAGAGTTATTAATGAAATGATTTCATCCTGATAAATGTTTATAGTTGATAATAATAATTGAGACATAATCCATAGATTCCCGCACGCCCTGACGTTCCAGGTTATGTCATGTGACCGGGTTCTACATCCCTCTTTCTGTATCCCGCAGCCTCGGCCCCCTCTATTCACGTGTGGGATGCGATGAGCAAACAGACGCTCTCCATACTGCGCTGTTATCACTCTAAGGGGGTGTGCTCCGTCAGTTTCAGCGCCACCGGCAAACTGCTCCTGTCTGTGGGCCTGGACGCAGAACACACCATCACCATATGGAAGTGGCAGGAAGGTAATGGAGGGAAAGGGGCGGAACTGTACTGTAGAGGAGCGAGGCAGGAGTGATATATGTACTGTAGAGGAGTGAGGCAGGAGTGATATATGTACTGTAGAGGAGCGAGGCAGGAGATATGGAGTAATATATGTACTGTAGAGGAGCGAGGCAGGAGTGATATATGTACTGTAGGTGAGCGAGGCAGGTGTAATGTATGTACTGTAGTAGAGTGAGGCAGGAGTAATATATGTACTGTAGAGGAGCGAGGCAGGAGTAATATATGTACTGTAGAGGAGCGAGGCAGGAGTAATATATGTACTGTAGAGGAGCGAGGCAGGAGTAATATATGTACTGTAGAGGAGCGAGGCAGGAGTAATATATGTACTGTAGAGGAGCGAGGCAGGAGTGATATATGTACTGTAGGTGAGCGAGGCAGGAGTGATATATGTACTGTAGAGGAGCGAGGCAGGAGTGATATATGTACTGTAGAGGAGCGAGGCAGGAGTGATATATGTACTGTAGGTGAGCGAGGCAGGTGTAATATATGTACTGTAGAGGAGCGAGGCAGGAGTGATATATGTACTGTAGGTGAGCGAGGCAGGTGTAATGTATGTACTGTAGTAGAGTGAGGCAGGAGTAATATATGTACTGTAGGTGAGCGAGGCAGGTGTAATGTATGTACTGTAGTAGAGTGAGGCAGGAGTAATATATGTACTGTAGAGGAGCGAGGCAGGAGTGATATATGTACTGTAGGGGAGCGAGGCAGGAGTGATATATGTACTGTAGGTGAGCAAGGCAGGAGTGATATATGTACTGTAGAGGAGCGAGGCAGGAGTGATATATGTACTGTAGAGGAGCGAGGCAGGAGTGATATATGTACTGTAGAGGAGTGAGGCAGGAGTGATATATGTACTGTAGAGGAGCGAGGCAGGAGATATATATGTACTGTAGAGGAGCGAGGCAGGAGTAATATATGTACTGTAGGTGAGCGAGGCAGGAGTGATATATGTACTGTAGAGGAGCGAGGCAGGAGTGATATATGTACTGTAGAGGAGCGAGGCAGGAGTAATATATGTACTGTAGAGGAGCGAGGCAGGAGTAATATATGTACTGTAGTAGAGTGAGGCAGGAGTAATATATGTACAGTAGAGGAGCGAGGCAGGAGTAATATATGTACTGTAGAGGAGCGAGGCAGGAGTAATATATGTACTGTAGAGGAGCGAGGCAGGAGTGATATATGTACTGTAGGTGAGCGAGGCAGGAGTGATATATGTACTGTAGGTGAGCGAGGCAGGAGTGATATATGTACTGTAGTAGAGTGAGGCAGGAGTAATATATGTACTGTAGAGGAGCGAGGCAGGAGTAATATATGTACAGTAGAGGAGCGAGGCAGGAGTGATAAATGTACTGTAGAGGAGCGAGGCAGGAGTGATATATGTACTGTAGAGGAGCGAGGCAGGTGTGATATATGTACTGTAGAGGAGCGAGGCAGGAGTGATATATGTACTGTAGAGGAGCGAGGCAGGAGTAATATATGTACTGTAGTAGAGTGAGGCAGGAGTGATATATGTACAGTAGAGGAGCGAGACAGGAGTAATATATGTACTGTAGAGGAGTGAGGCAGGAGTAATATATGTACTGTAGATGAACAAGGCAGGAGTGATATATGTACTGTAGAGGAGCGAGGCAGGAGTGATATATGTACAGTAGAGGAGCGAGACAGGAGTAATATATGTACTGTAGAGGAGTGAGGCAGGAGTAATATATGTACTGTAGAGGAGCGAGGCAGGAGTGATATATGTACTGTAGAGGAGTGAGGCAGGAGTGATATATGTACTGTAGAGGAGCGAGGCAGGAGTGATATATGTACTGTAGAGGAGTGAGGCAGGAGTGATATATGTACTGTAGAGGAGCGAGGCAGGAGATATATATGTACTGTAGAGGAGCGAGGCAGGAGTAATATATGTACTGTAGGTGAGCGAGGCAGGAGTGATATATGTACTGTAGAGGAGCGAGGCAGGAGTGATATATGTACTGTAGAGGAGCGAGGCAGGAGTAATATATGTACTGTAGAGGAGCGAGGCAGGAGTAATATATGTACTGTAGAGGAGTGAGGCAGGAGTAATATATGTACTGTAGATGAACAAGGCAGGAGTGATATATGTACTGTAGAGGAGCGAGGCAGGAGTGATATATGTACAGTAGAGGAGCGAGACAGGAGTGATATATGTACTGTAGAGGAGCGAGGCAGGAGTAATATATGTACAGTAGAGGAGCGAGGCAGGAGTGATATATGTACAGTAGAGGAGCGAGACAGGAGTGATATATGTACTGTAGAGGAGTGAGGCAGGAGTAATATATGTACTGTAGAGGAGCGAGACAGGAGTAATATATGTACTGTAGAGGAGCGAGGCAGGAGTGATATATGTACTGTAGAGGAGTGAGGCAGGAGTGATATATGTACTGTAGAGGAGCGAGGCAGGAGTGATATATGTACTGTAGAGGAGCGAGGCAGGAGTAATATATGTACTGTAGAGGAGTGAGGCAGGAGTAATATATGTACTGTAGAGGAGCGAGGCAGGAGTAATATATGTACTGTAGAGGAGTGAGGCAGGAGTAATATATGTACAGTAGAGGAGCGAGGCAGGAGTAATATATGTACTGTAGAGGAGCGAGGCAGGAGTAATATATGTACTGTAGAGGAGTGAGGCAGGAGTGATATATGTACTGTAGAGGAGCGAAGCAGGAGTGATATATGTACTGTAGAGGAGTGAGGCAGGAGTAATATATGTACTGTAGATGAACAAGGCAGGAGTGATATATGTACTGTAGAGGAGCATATATACAACAAACTGACACATTTCATTTTCTTTACCTGTTCCAGGTGCCAAAATTGCCAGTAAAGTCGGCCACAACCAGCGTATCTTTGTGGCTGAGTTCCGGCCAGACTCTGACACCCAGTTTGTGTCGGTGGGGGTGAAGCACGTGCGGTTTTGGACGTTGGCGGGGAGGGCTCTGCTCAGTAAGAAGGGAATGCTGAGCTCTATCGAGGACGCCAGGATGCAGACCATGCTGGCCGTGGCTTTTGGAGCAGTGAGTAAATTATTACTAATCAATGTGAGATAATTACATCCGTTCTACAGGGGCATTATCTCATCCTATAACTAATAATATTACACAGATTGTGCTACCAGGGGTCTCGGAGCGCTCCAATTATAAAATCACCATATTCATTTTAGGGAGCATCTAACATTCTTAATTTTAGAGTATTATCTTGTTAATTTCAGAGACATGAAGACAACACCTCAATAAATGTATTAGGATATATAACCTTTATATAACAGGTTTGGGTACAGACACAAGTCTTAGGGCTAGATTTACTAAGCTGCGGGTTTGAAAAAGTGGGGATGTTGCCTATGGCAACCAATCAGATTCTAGCTGTCATTTTGTAGAAAGTACTAAATAAATGAAAGCTAGAATCTGATTGGTTGCTATAGGCAACATCCCCACTTTTTCAAACCCGCAGCTTAGTAAATCTAGCCCTTAATATTAAAGGAAACAAAAATTTCCAGGTCTCCGGCTATTTCTATCACGTCAGATACGTCTTCGCCATATCTGATACTCCTGTTTATTTATTTTGCAACCATAGGACCGCAGGATAAAGCTTGAAGTGGTCATTATAAATATCTGGTCATAAAAACATCCATTTATTTATAAAGACTACATCTGGGAGTAAATGTATCAAGCTGAGAGTTTTCCAGCAGGTTTGAAAAGTGGAGATGTTGCCTATAGCAACCCATCAGATTCTAGCTGTCATTTGTAGAATGTACTTAATAAATGATAACTAGAATCTGATTGGTTTTTCAAACTCTCAGCTTGATACATTTACCCCCAGATGTTGAACTGAACGTGTTCTAGTTGTGTTCTTCCTCCACCACTCGCTGTATCAGGATGTTGCGCTCACATCGCTGTTCTTCCTTCGCTCAGGGGAACCTGACATTTACAGGGACAATCAGCGGGGACGTCTGCGTTTGGAAGGATCACATATTGTCACGGATCGTGGCCAAAGCTCATAACGGGCCGGTGTTTACCATGTATACCACTCTGAGGGACGGGCTCATAGTCACTGGCGGGAAGGAAAGACCGTAAGTCCTGAGAATCGTAATTTGCCCAGTCTGAGTCTTTTTAAAAATCTACACTCCCGAGTCTGTGATAATTATTACAGATTGTTGATAGATAAATACCATTAGAAACTCTGATATGTGCAGTACATCATTGTGTAACTTGGTCAGTACATATGGATGCCACAAACTTTGTCTTACTTTGGGACTAAATAATTTCTCTGTGACATTATGACATTACTTCCAGCTCGGTGTGTAATAATCACTCCCCCTCCCCCCCCCCTCAGGTCCAAGGAAGGTGGCGCAGTGAAGCTTTGGGATCAGGAGCTGAAGAGATGCCGGGCCTTCAGGCTAGAGACGGGTCAGACGACTGACTGTGTGCGGTCTGTGTGCAGGGGGAAGGTTAGTAACGCTGAACACTCCTATTTCTTTGTTTGTTTTACATAATCATATTGGATAAACAAGGTACAATGCTGGTTGCAGGCTTTATATTAGATGGCCTAATGTTAAAGTGTAAAGAAGATTTCTCTCTGCAGCCCCATCTGTAAATGCTTCCTGCACCCTCTCGTTCTCCCTGGAATGAATATTCTACGTGTCCTGTACCTGGACAGTATGAAGCTCTTCCCTGTCATAAAATATTCAATGCACATTCTATGTAACTTCCCTGTAGGCCACAGGCAGGGCCCAATCATCCAATAGGCTGACCAGGCTGTAGCCTAGGGCACAAGGCCTTTGAGGGGGGCTATGCAAAGCTGTGATAGGGAGAGGCAGAAACTGAAGTTCACTTTAAAGTATAATTGAATATTTGTTCTCCCAAGTAATGGAGCACTGTGGTACCTTACAAATAAACATTAATAATAATAATACCTCCCTTGCCTGCCAGGCTGTGTATGTGAATCCGTGTTTACTTACTCCCTGTTGTGTGAGTGGTTGTACCCAGTGCCTCTTATCGCCTGTGTTGGCGACAACCTATAATCTATTGTTTGCCTTTGTGTTTATCTCGTATAAATATTAAGAGTTATATTTATAATAAAAAATTTTGCAGGAATTTCCATAGCTTCTGTACAGGTGTTACCAAGTCTGCATTCACAGCCATAATCCCTTTAATTCCTCCTAAAACCCTCCCGTCAGTCATATTCATAGGTATTAATGCTCTTGTTATTGAGGGGTTCTAAATTTCAAAAACAAAGTGACAGAGAGCAGACAAACGGGTGTCCAGCATCTACATGTGTTACATCCCCTGTACTAGGTGCAACTACACATAGAATTATTGTTGTTATTAACGTAGTGTCCACCTTAAAAAAAACACTTCTCCTTTCTATAATAAAGCTGTGTTAAGAAATGTAACTTATTGCTACACAAGGCACTGGCAGTACCACTAAGTTACTCAATAGGTCCATGAATTAAATGTATTAGGAGACGATACTTATTCTGCCCATAAATTAACTTGCATCTGATTCTTTGGCATCTGTCCTCAGGGTAAGATCCTGGTGGGAACTCGTAATGCTGAAATTATCGAGGTGGGAGAGAAAAATGCCGCCTGTAACATTCTGATCAACGGACACATGGACGGACCAATCTGGGGGCTGGCGACCCATCCAACCCGAGACTTCTTTCTGTCTGCCGCAGAGGACGGGACCGTTCGGTTGTGGGATATCGTGGACAAGGTAAAGCAGACGTTTTACAACTTCTACTACTAGGGTCGGATGAGGGTCCATGGGCTTCTCTTTGGTAAAAAAAAACTTCTTGCCCCTCCTCACATTTGGCAGAACAGTAACAATAACTAATTTCTCCTTCGTCATTTAAGGGATACAGGCAGGTAGAGTTGGGGTATAGTTGCCTCCCTATGGGACTATTTAGATGGGAGCAAATCCGTATAATGGGAGCAAATGTGTGTCTGGACACACAGTGATCACTGCAAGGGATGCAAATGCAATTTGTTTTTTTGGCTGCTTTAGTGTGTAACACACGTTTCATTGCATTGGAACATGGTATTACCAAGGCCCAAATGATGCCCTGTATATTTAAGAACACATTCCAACCCTTCCATACCACTATATTCTACTTCACTTTTGGATTCTCTTTTTATAGTTTTCTCAGACATTTGGACCTGAGAGAGTGCTCTGGTTTGTTCATAGATATAGTTTATTGTTCAACTGTTTTTTGTATTTAACAAAACTCCAATAACAGAATCTGAAGCATGTACTGACCCTTTCAAAAACCATTCCGTAATAGTTACCTTTGGCGGAAGGAGAGCAGTCATCTGTCCAAGTTGGGCAGTCTTTCTCCATCTCCTCTTTCTGCACCATGACCTTTAGGAGAAGTCATGGCTCCATACCAACATCTTAAAACTGTACAACGCAGTGAGGATTTAGTTGGCTAATGCCAACAAATGTTGTAATTATGATGGTGTGGATGGGGCACATGGTTGTAGTAACTATAAACTGGGAAGCAGGTGTTTTAGTCCACACACTGTAGGGAATAACAGTGAATCCTCAGATAATGGTTTTTGTTCATAGACCCTTGTGGCTACGCTGATAGATACAGTGTTATGTCCAGGTAATCTTGGTGGCCTCTCGACTGGTTTTGATGGACATGGTAGGAAGTATAGCTGTAGAGACGTCTTCTCCACCACGGTCTAGTGTCCCGACCATTTCATCGTCGGGGTCTCTGGACACTGGCTTTGATGGCTCATTTTGCTTTAGTGTTAATATTGTCTATGCTACAGAGCAGAAAACTTGGTTTGCTAAGGTTTACCATGTATGGTGATGCAATATCACGTAATATAAGGACAATATTTTGGCTTCCCGGTTTGCACTTGTTCTTGCAATAACAAGTGAATACGGGATAGTGTTTGATTTGTATTTGTGAAAAAGCAATAATCCGACAGTGTGTCAGCACCTTCATGGGATATCAGCTTAGTACAATCAGCCCCTTAGAATCATCCCACATATACAGAATGACTTTCTGCTTCTTCACCGTTATGCCAGACAGGATTTTTGTGGTTTAATGTCGATCCTCTTTTTCTCACAGAAGATGCTAAACAAGGTGAATTTGGGTCACGCAGCCCGTACTGTGTGCTACAGCCCTGAGGGGGACATGGTGGCCATTGGCATGAAGAACGGAGAGTTCATTATACTCCTTGTCGCCTCCTTAAAGATCTGGGGCAAGAAAAGAGACCGGAGGTCTGCGATACAAGATATCAGGTGAGGCTGGAACAAGTCACTGGATGAAGGTGAAGGACTTTGTGTCAGTAACAGCTGCTACTCTTAATCTGCTTCCTGTGCTTCTAATGAATCTGTGTGAGCTCGTGTGCTGACACTCGTTACGTCTGCAGGTTTAGTCCGAACTCCCATTACTTGGCCGTGGGATCCAGTGAAAATGCTGTTGATTTCTACGATCTCACCATTGGCCCCTCACTGAATCGCATCAGTTACTGCAAAGACATCCCCAGTTTTGTGCTGCAGATCGACTTCTCGGCAGACAGCCGCTACGTGCAGGTACTAGTCCTATCACCTTCACTTTTCTGTCTATTTCATTATCACGGTACAGCTGTCGCTTGGATCCAGGCACCAAATGAAAAGATACATTATCAATTTAACCACATTGATGGATGACCAACTTAGACAGATCAGACCGTCCAGGCACTTGCATTACATCAGAGTCTATTAGTGCGGTCAACAGATGATTGAACACAGGCGTATATCGATTATCTAACGACCGCATTTACAGGCAGCCCAGAACAGGTCCCCAATCTAATTCACTCTGATTATTTTTGGACATCAAGGTTTTTGAGGCCATGCACCCCTGTCGATATTGGTGCATTTGGCCCATATACATTTTATACTTGTATGTATATTGGTTTCCACTGTAAAAGACAGGTGGACACAAAGGGGAAAATATAGACAGCGATGAATGATAACATCTGCAGACTAGCATGATAAACCATTCAGTCTTGTGATCTAATCTATGTGTTGTCATTTTCATGTGACAGTTAGCATGGGAAGATATATATATATATATATATATATATATATATATATATATATATATACACACACAAGTTAACCCGTGCATGATACTCATGCATTCTAGTCAAATCAAGCTACTTAAGGTGTTAAAAAGGTTCTTGTCATGCATTTGGGCCTAGCCCAGGCCTCCTCAGGGGAAGAGCGTTACTTCCCGACGCAAGCGCCCTTTTTTAACGTGGTTTTGTCCACATGTCACCACCTCATCCTTCATCTTCATCGCCACATCCTTCATCAAGCTTCTTAAGGTGTTAAAAACTCCCCACTGTCACCCCCGGCAACCACCAACCACTCCCAACTGTCACTTCTCCTTCAAGAAATATATAGGTCAGTGTATAACTCTGCCCAGCAGGTGGCGCTGCAGCTTGTTTTGTTTTTTCACACACGCCACTAGGCATTTATATAGTAGATTATACATAATATACTGTTCTGGGTTCTGTTCAGGTCTCTACAGGGTGTTATAAGAGACTGGTCTATGAAGTGCCTTCAGGAAAGCTCCTCTTGGAACAAGCTGTGATTGACAGGATAACTTGGGCTACCTGGACAAGGTGAGTGATGTGTTTAGGGCAGCTAATTACCCACCTGTCGTATCCCACATCACCACAGATCCTTTATATATACAGCTCGTTGGGCAGATGCTTCTTGTAGAGTTTTGTGTAATGTGCTCTTAATATTTACTTCAGTACAGAACAGGATTTGGGTATAGTATCCTCTTTGTAACCATGGTACATTTGTCTGTATAATATGCTGCAAGTTTTGCAAATATCTTTGCACTATATAGAGCAATAGTTATATCAGAAACAGAGCACAGTATGCATATAATTGTTCAAAGGCTGTACACAAGTCCATTATTAATGCTTGCACTCCTATACTTTAAGAAATGCTTTGATCTCCAATTTATAATTCAGACTTTAATTGGCTGTAACCCGTGTTATAATTGTCTTCGCCCACAGTGTCCTGGGGGACGAGGTGGTGGGAATCTGGTCCAGACACAATGAGAAGTCAGATGTGACGTGTGCCTGCGTGTCTCACTCAGGGATCAGCCTGATTACGGGCGATGACTTCGGAATGGTCAAACTCTTCGATTTCCCCTGTCCGGAAAAATTTGTAAGGATCACGCCGTCTTTCAAATGCTCTGAATGGTTTCAGTGTAACTGGATGTAGACTGGGTATTAACTCTGATAAGCCTCTGGTAGAACTGGCCGTGGCTTGAGACAGAGCCCCAAACAGCGCGGTTTCTCCTGTACCTATAACTTGTTAGCGAGACAATGATGCAGCTGGCAATCCATAACCTTGTAATGGATATGTTTACTTTCCCCCCCTAATTAATTAATATTAGATGTGCTGGTTTGGAAATCTCCAGGATAGCGGGATCCTGGGTTTGAGATGTCTGCAGTTATATTTATTGGGAAACAAATACTACAGATCAGGGGAGAGAGGGGCTTTTTATAACCCTACATTATAGTAACATTCACAAATGGAATATGTAACAGTGTGTGTGTATATATTATATAATCCAACAGGTGAACACACGTATCCACCTATGTAATGATCTGATATTTCTGCATTATCACTGGATACAACTTCTTCTAACTTAACAGGCAAAACACAAGCGGTTTCTAGGCCACTCAGCGCACCTGACTAACATACGTTTCACCAGCGCAGATCGCTACGTCGTCAGTGCCGGAGGGGACGATTGCAGGTGAGAGGGGTAACACCCAATATTTATAACCTAGTCCTGCCATTACTTGAGGGTAAGGCTGTGTCCACACGGGCTCTCTTTATTTCTTTCATTAAACACATTAGCTACATGTACGAATGCGAGAGATCTTTACATTATTCTTCACCTCCAAAAGCCGTCACTATTCCTGGAGGGGAAAAACAAAAAGGTTTCTGGAGTTGTAGATTTACTTTTTGCATTGAATATTTTATTATATTATGTATTCTTAAAGTACCGTATGTAAGATATTAAACTAAAATGTTAGTTTTGGGGGGAGTTCAATGAGTTAAGTACAATTTTTAGGAGGTGTATATAGATATTTTCCTTCGATGTCCCATTTGTAGAGTCCCTGGTGGAGGTAACTGTCCAGCACTATCTCCACCTAGAATTACATTTTTAGTTTTGGGCGTAGTTATGAAATTAAAAAGAAACATTGTAACCCGATTTGTCATATTGCCCCATTTATGTATAAAGCTATTTTTTTCAGAAAGAGGGGTTGGCAGCATCAAGCAATGTTTCAATGCTATTAAGAACAAAGATGGACATAATTAATGTAACTCTACTTCCATATAAGTCAAGAACCTTTGTACATGACATCCCTTAAATTTACGATTTCTAGGATAAAAAATCTGTCTAATATACTGGTTATATCATGGGTAGCTTCCCAAGCAGAGTGTTCATATAATGCTTTGTCCACAGGATCATTCCATGGCAATATACCAATCTGCTTTTCTATAATGTTAGTGCATTTGCCATTTAGCCCATGTCATATGCCTCAGCACGGTCACTAATGAGTGGATAGTCTGCAAAATAGCTGCCTCCATTGTGAGAAGAGGGACGAGTACTTCGCAAAAAGTTTCCAAAATAGTATCTTGTGCATTCTGAAACTAATTGGTCGTCTTTGTCCGCTACAGCTTGTTTGTATGGAAGTGTGTCCACATGCCACATTGATGACCGGACAATGACTGCGCGATCCTCCAACCACAGCACCGGATGGGATAGATCATCCTCTCTGAGCCTGCTGGATACCTGAGCTGCTGCAAAGTCACAGAGAAGTTGTGTTTCAGATATAAAACCGATGCGATCCAATGGGGAAGGACAGACGTGCGCTCAGGTGGGAATCTGGCCCTCGAGAGGCACAGTGACACAGGGCAGCATGCGTTACAACCACAGGCCCGCCTGTCTTTAGGATTGATGTGTTGGGATCTGGAGCAGACATCCTCGTTCCCCCGCCACCGTGTTTCGATCTCAACGTGCCAGTTACGGGACAGGTCTGACCAGAAGTATGGAGATCCCAGTCACATGAGGATGCTGGTGCTGTCAACCAGCGCAGAGCAGCCAGGCCATACTGCGTGGACCAGGGCCTCGCTCGCTCTGACAGCTGTGCCAGCCGGGATGCGAGTGCCTTCCCTACACTCCCAAAGTCAACATGTCCCGTCTTTGCCTTGTTCAGTCCGTTCCACGCTGCGGTTGCCATATTTATGTGCTGCTTGTTTCTTTTTGACATTTACAGCTGTGTTATAAAGACTTTATCCAGTCTGTTGAGATGTGTATTTAAACCTCTTCGATGCTAGAAGGGGCCTGTAACTCATATTGGGGTCACTAGTGGGACTATGGGTGCATTTACTCCTGGAAACATGATAAATATAATTTCTTATAAGTTCTTTCCACATTGTTTGGTAGTTTTTTTTGGCATTAAGCAAAAATTGCGGGATTGGTTAAATGCAAAGAAAAGCATTCTATCACTAGGGTCCAAGAACACAACCTAAAAACAGAATGACATGACCATTGCTGTGTATCAACATGGACTGGTAAGGTGCCCCAAGCTGAACAATGGGGAAAACAGCATATTATTTGGACAAAATGAATGCAGAAGTGAAATCAAAGGGTAGGGAGGTCCCTGTTCATGAGAAGACTCACAAAGTGCAGAGCTGAGACCAGATGAGTCCGTGACTTGAGTTCAGGGCAGGAGCAAGGGTGATGCAGCGTATAGGTGGGAGAAGGGTGGGGCGATGCAGCGTATAGGTGGGAGAAGGGTGGGGCGATGCAGCGTATAGGTGGGAGAAGGGTGGGGCGATGCAGCGTATAGGTGGGAGAAGGGTGGGGCGATGCAGCGTATAGGTGGGAGAAGGGTGGGGCGATGCAGCGTATAGGTGGGAGAAGGGTCGGGCGATGCAGCGTATAGGTGGGAGAAGGGTCGGGCGATGCAGTGTGTAGGTGGGAGAAGGGTCGGGCGATGTAGTGTGTAGGTGGGAGAAGGGTCGGGCGATGCAGTGTGTAGGTGGGAGAAGGGTCGGCCCTAGTGAGGATTTGGGTTTTCAAAGAGCATGTAAAAATGACAAGGCTGGAGGAGAGTCTGATCAGGGGTAGTGGGGAAATCAATAGCTGGTTGTAGCCGGGAGATATCTTATAGGCGGGAGTGAAGAGGTGATTACCAGAGAAGAGGCCCAGGTCAAAAGCAGTTCTGAGGGCTTGAGTGAGAGAGTGTTTTGAGATGGACAGACGAGTGGTGGTGGAGGGCTCTGTAGTTGAGGATTAGTAAGATCAGTCATGTTGTGACATTTAGGACAGACTGAGGAGAGATAGATGGGTGAGGGGGATGCAAGATAAGAGGAATTTGCAATCGTAAAGGCGGGAGATACGAGAACAAATAAGGGTTTTGGTGGCATCATGGGTAACTAAACAGTATTCCAGTTATATTTCAAAGGTGGAGGCAACAAAACTATTAGTCACTGGATGAGAGGAGGAAAGCAGAGGGTGGGTTCAGGGGTACTGGTATCAAAGGTGTGGGGGAATTATGGTTCTGTTGACAGCGAGGGAGATTTGAGGGAAGGTGAGAAAATGTTGAACTGTGTTTTGGACATGTTGAACTTTAGGAAGTGTTGGGAGATACATGGAACAGCGGAGAGGTAGTAGTAGGTCACAAGAGATATTAAAGGAGAGATAGATTTTGGTGTCAGCATAGAGGTGATACTGGATAACGATTTATTTCAGCAATAGAAAAAGTTTACAATGAGGACAGCATGGTGGGACCTCAGGGAAGGATACACTAAAAGGAGTGGTCAAATAGGTGGGAAGTGAACCAGGAGAGAAGTGTTATCCAAGCTGGCAGAGGATGTGAGCGAGTTCTCTGTACAGCGCTGCGGAATTAGTGGTGCTATATAAATGATGAGACAAGCTGGAAGAGGAGTATAGAGAAGTAACCCTGAGACTTTGGTGGGGACAGAAGCTTATTTTCAGAGAGTCGAGAGAAAGCGAGACGGGCAGTTGTACGGCTCCAAAGGGCTTAAGAGATTGTAGTGAGCAGTGTGTGTGTTTAGATGGGAATCTTCCAGTGGAGAGAGGTAATCTAGCAGCAGAGAGGTTGAGGGAACAGAGTGAAGAGGACGGTTTGTGGGGTGAGATGAGATTAGTGCGGAGACTTTGTCCTTGGTTACTGTGGAGAATGTTCTGAGAGGCGCAGGGAAGGGTGAGGGGGACACACAGCTTTGGGCCTGAAGAGACATACTGTGGAAAGCTGGTGATTTTGTTAACAGTAGGTAGGAAATTCAAACAACGATACTCACTATTCTAAGACAAACAAGGTTTACAAGAAAAACAAAAATATATACATTTTGGAATTAGAATTCCACTACTTAACATGACAGCTGTAGCTAGAAGAATATAAAAGGTCAGAGGTGATTCTAATCAGCTGCCATGGAGAAGAACGTACGTTGGACATTATCCCAATGTCTGAAATCTCCCATTTAAACCAAAAAATCTGAATATATTAGAAAAACACAGGATAGTGACTGTATGTAACAAACGATTCCATCTGCTGCAGATGGCATCATGTACTGTTTGGTAAAGAACATTTTGATGGAACTGTGGTGTCCTTCACCCAGATACCCATCTACCATTGTACTGTCCAGGTATCTCTTCCTGGAGATCTAACAAAGCTGGTGGGACTAGATGGACTTCCCATGTTCTGTTAATTACTTCTCATTTCAATAAGACATCTGCAATCATTTAGCAACAATGAAACACAAAGAACGAAAACACAAAGCAGAGATTTAAAAATAAGATGTTTTACTAGAAGAGGTTTCACTCTTCACATCAGAGAACAGGTCAGAGGTCAACATCTACATGAAATGTTTTTATAAAATTCAGGAAAAACAAAACCAAAGGCTTTCCTATACATCCGCATATAAAACCACAAGTATAAGACAGAAAACCAATTCATCAATAAAATAAGAAATACATAAAATATAACATGTAGTTTTCACAATGTCACACGTTCCTCTTCTCTGCTGGTGGGAGGCTCGAAATTCATACAACTAAGGCCAAATGTCCTACAGTCCAAGAAGTCGCGTCAGTCGCTGCCAAAAGACAAACAAAGTGCGAGATTACTGAAAACTCTTACATTGCAGCTACACGTATCAAGCGTCTGATGTTCTACTTCTTTCAGGAGTCCTTTATTGCCATTAAGTTCCTTATTTCAGTCCCATATATTAGGGGGGAGACCTTCGGGTGTGATGAGGTACAGCTGTTAATCTCCACATTCAGTGTTATTTGTAGGGCGGTGCAGTGTTTAATGGAGTCACTTACACCTAATAGAGGCAGCTATGTTGTTGGAAAAACAGAAATTCGGATGAACGCCACCCCAACGAAATGTCCGTCTCAACTGTGTGTGGTTAATTTACAATTTTGTACTTTGTTTTTAATTTTAGATCTCCCCATCCTCCAATTTTTGGTGGTTACTGGGGCTCTAATCACAATATGCATCTTGTATGTCCCACACACAGCAAACTTCCTCTTTTCACTAGCGGTGGGCAGTAACGCAGCCCCCACAGGGTGTGCACTTAACAACCGCATCACCCGGAGGAATATACTTATAGATTGAAGAGTATCTTCTCTCAGCAAAGCAGCACCGATTAAAATCTAAACCGTAATTTTTAGAAAACAGAGTAGTAAAATCTTGGCACGTGGGAGGGGACGTACCTGGCTTGTGTCCGCGTCCACGTTAGAGCGTGCCGGGGAGGTACAGCCACTGGCGGGTGATAGAACTCGCAGTCTGGCCGTGTGCACTGGGTGTTGAATCTGCAATGCTGATAGCCCAGAACAGACAGCTGTAATGATCTGTGTCCTTGAGAAGCAGATTGTACAAGAAATAGGGAAGGAGAAACTCTTACCTTGGGGTGAAAGAACGGGCACTCTGTCTTCCTGCAGGCTGGGAAGTAACGGCAGTGCTGGGTGACGGGGTATTTCTGTGCCGCAGGTGCTAGGAACAACGACAGCTGTGGTAATTCAGCGAAATACAAACCTCTTACTCTAATTTAAATAAAAGAGAACTTTCTACCCCTCAATCGCACCAGCATCTAAACCAAACGATTCTCTAACCTCTCAGCCTAGAAATAACACCGCTCACTGCAGGTCGTGTTATAAATCTATGTTTCTATGTTTGAACTCAGCCTAAAATTTGTTCAATAATCCCATTGGTTTATCTCTTTCTGGATTATATACCCAAAACACAAATGGCAGCAATTGATGGGATCATGATGGTCATTATACTTTATCAAGTCTATTCCTCAGCGCTCAGTAGACTCCATGGGGTAAATGTATCAAGCTGAGAGTTTTCTGTCGGGTTTGAAAAACCAATCAGATTCTAGCTATCATTTATTTAGTACATTCTACAAAATGATAGCTAGAATCTGATTGGTTGCTATAGGCAACATCTCCACTTTTCAAACCCGCCGGAAAAATCTCAGCTTGATACATTTACCCCCATGTAATGATTTTGTTCGCTGAGCTGCTGCAGATCGCGCTAAAGGTCAAAGATCACTGTACACCAACGCTTCCGAAAGGGGTACGTATATCACCATGGGACAGTTACCTTTCTTGGGTGGTGGTGCCGGGGTACGTCTGCTGGCGTGGGTGTAAGGGCAGTCTGCTTTGGTACACTTGGCATCAAACTTACAATTGGGGTGGATGAAAAAACATTTATCGGCGAAGCGGCACTTGGGGAAAGCTCTGGAGGAAGAGGGAAGATATTAGTTCTTCAAGAAGTAAACACAGAACATTTCGTCATGACGACAGGTCTGATTCACGTGATAAAATAACATGTATCACAGCTACATATTGGGCCAGGCTATCTAGATACCCCAACAGGTCATCCTGCCATCCACACCTGTAACGTCCAGGACGTTTGGCCCAAAGGATTACGGTTTTGCAGCTCTATTGCTAAAGTGCATCTGAACCTTACATTGAAGTGTAGTGTGTGACATAGACAGGCCGCATATAGCCAATGGTCGAGCACCAGTGATGTACAGTCAGTTTGGTACCGGCATCATTGATTTACAGTTACTAATACAGATATCCATCTTACGTCAATCCCTAGTGCTCGGTCTCTAAACAAACAGCATCAAAGCCTAACGCTGCAGCAGGAGCAGCTACAGATCGGAGCCTATGAAGAAAGTGAACCTCTGCCATTTAGTTTCAACAATGACATGGTGATTTTCTACACCTCCTCCCTCTTATAAAGAAACAAAGGATTTAATTCAAGTCTGCAAATGTCACTGTTGCAATTGCTGTTTAACACCAACAATCACGAAACTGTGATACTTAAATACTTTTGTTGCTTATTTTTCTTCCAGTTCTGTTGATGGATATATATCACACCGTGACAGCGGTACTCTTACCGCCATCACTGGACAAAGCTCTATGACATGAGCGCCAGTGATACGGGTCAGAGCGCTCTCAGGGTGTGGAGATAGCGGCCTGATCCACATCTGAACGCAACTTGCACACAAGGAGGTGGAGAAGGGAGAATTCAAAACCCCATTTCCCCAGCATTATAGAGCACAGGTCACACAAATGTGTAAAAAATAGACATCTACTACACAATCTGCCAGACAGGAGAGCAGCTGGGCAGCGCACACAATAGGGGGACGGTGGTATACACAGCACTTACTTGCACGGGATAGTGGGGTGATGGTACGCACAGCGTTCCGCATTCTTGCACGCTGGCCAGTACTTGCAGCGCTCTTGGATCTTCGTCTTTGGATCATCAGTAGACTCTGCCTCTGGGGAGAGGAACAAATCACATTATACAACACAACGGCGGGAAGCCAGAAACATTACATTATATGGGAGACTGGACTAAAATCTGCACTACAAACCTAGTTAACATTTTCCCCACCCTCAGCCGGCGCCCCGGGCGCTACCGGTTCTGTAATACATGAATTCGGTTAGTCATCTTTAAGTGGTGGGGTGATCGGAGTTTCCATTCAGAATGGTGTAAACTAACTGCGGACAGTGTCCCTGCTGTGCGGGAATTAACTAGACTACTGGTCCTATGACAAACCATCCCACCGTCTATGGTTAGTAAGCAACCCCATAACTGCACTGCTGTCTCCAAGATGGCAATAGCATGTAGCTCCCCCTACTGGCTGCATCCAACAACATGGGGCTTAAATAGAACCATTTGTAAATGTCCAATATTTGAAACATGACTACTTTTTAATGCCGCACATTAAACCAAGCCATACGTTGATGTTTCTCTTTAATCTGATGTAGGACACAATATTTAGCTTTCTCACAATTACATTTTAGTAGGGAAACCTCACGGGAGATATCTCACAAAAGCGAACAAAAAAATAAATAAAAATGTATTGAATATTTATAATGATTTAGAATGATAGTACTGCAGTAAATGTTTAGTGTAACAGTACATGCCTTGGCTCATTCGTCTATATTAAATACAACATAAATCTGTACATGTGTGCTGGTTTAGTAGATGGACAGACTGCGCATTCCCCGCAGCGAACGCGTAACGCAGGATTGTCAGACGTACCATCTGTGTCGTGCGGTAACTTGGGGTAGTTCTGTTCCTCCGGAGTATTGTATCCTTCTGGGTAAGTGTCTCTCTCCTCAGTATAAGACATTGGTTCTTCCTCTGCTTCATGCTCAGAGATGTATCCTGGGGGGCTGGGAACCCCATCCAACGTCACAATAAACTTGGGGCTTGCAGGCTTTTCGGGGATCACACTTTCTCTGAATGAGCAAAAACAGATCATTTTGTCTTACTACACTAGATATACAATAACAATACTTAGATGCCATAAAATCTACGTTTAAATGTTTTTCCACCTCCTGATGACTCACATTGAATGGTGGGTACCGTCCTGTGACTTTAAACATACACTGCTTTACCCCTTTGGCTCTATGTGTATCCGCCATGTACTTATACCATCCGGTTATGTGGTTTATTTTGGTTTATTTGCTCTCTGGATACAATTGTTTCCAAACCAGAGTTAGGTCGTATCCAGGGGCAACAACAACTAAGAACTTTGCTAATTCATGACCGAAAAACACGGAAGCCAGAAACATAAAAGCAATAGTTAGTAAAAGTTGCAGGAGAGCTTGGTTTGGCCAAGTCATCCAAAGGTGAGCGGCCCGTTGAAGAGTGACGCTTGCTGCATGTCCTACGGCAGGTGACGTAATTATTTATTGTACAAGATTCAAGGGGGAAAATGTATTAAGCAGCGGATTCAGCAAATTGCAGATTTTCGCCAACTGTGACGGCCATATTTAAAATGGCAATTTATTAAAAGGCAAAGTGCATCGCGTTTTGCCTTTAATATAATTGCCGTTTTGAACATGGCCGATCGGCATTTTGCAGAATCTGATTCTGATGCTTAATAGTGTTACCCTCAGATAGGGTCTGAAGGGTTTAACCATCACCGATGTAATAAATGTTTGATTGTCAAGTAAGAACGCGAGTTGTTGTGATAGAACATCTGATTGGTGCTCAGACTACCTGGGCTGGATCAGTCGTCCTAGCGGAGGTCCCGGCTGAGGTCCTGGCGGAGGTCCCGGCTGAGGTTGGCTGTCAGGGGCTGCGGGAATTGTTTGGGGGACTGAATCCTTGGGGAGTTTTGGCCTCTTCAGGATAAAGGATCTGCTGTCCACAGGTTTCAGAGTCTCTGCTTCCTCATCTGATACATACAATACACACAGGGAGATACACAAGTAAGTGACAGAACGACAACACACAATAACAGACCATCTTCTTTATTGTTCAGTATAGAACATTCCTGCACAATAGACTGAATTACAGATATATACATTACATTCTGGTTTACGGTCTTTTCAGTTATAGAACATATACTAGAATATGACAATTTAATGCCAGTTTCCCCAGTGTAACAGAGGACAGGTCACTCACCTTGTTTCCAGATCGAAGCTTCATCAGCGGGATCTGACTGTAGTCTGGATAATACATCCATTCTGCGCTGCTCTAATAAGATATCACAAAACATTAATTACACCTAGCATTAATTATCCTGCATTTCCCATAATAATATATAAAAATGTTATAGATTACAACATAATGACAAAATAAAACTTAGAAACTACTGATACAATGTAACAAGCACAGATACGGAAATTCTCTCGAACAGTCGTGTTCTGTAAGCAGCTTCCCCGTTACTAGTCACATGACCTAGTCTAGTCCCGGCAGAGCCTCTGTACCTTGCCTGGTGTCCAGCACAGGGGGCCCCTCGGGCTCCGCCTGGTAGTGATACATGGACGCTCTGCTCTTCATCAGGATCAGTTCCTCCTCAGGCAGGTGACGGGTGCGTGGGGCAACAGGTACAGTCTGCTTTGGGGGAGCTTACAAGAGAAATAAGAAACACATTGGAGGTACAGACAGCGGATGTCATCTGTTTAACGTTCACAATGAGTCCAGTCTAAAGATGGTTTATTGGAAGTACATGGACTACAGACGGTTACCGTGGAGCCTTCAATAATACTCTACATGGTTATAGCACCAACTTATTAAGCGGCGCTGTACAAAGAATACTTTACATGAGTCACTGTGACAATGGAGCTTACAATCTAATTTCCCTACACAAAAGTGCACGTACAAACATAAATACCTAGTTCCACGTAGTGGGGACATGAGCAACAGTTACCTGTAGAGTAGTTTGTTGTTTTGGTGATGGATTCCTGGGCCTCAGATATGGCTTTTAAGATTAGGTTCTTGTTCGCTTGTTTTGAAGGAGGGAGGGTAGGCCTAGGAAGAAACACTACAATAAACCATCTGTTCTATTGTAAAGTTACATTATCATTATAGGAAATGCACATTTCTCCAGCCAGGAACATAATTTAGGATAGAGGGAAACAGGATCTGGATGTGACTCCGGATTGGAGCTGTGAAGGATGACAATACTAAATGTCTCGACGCAGCCGTTTGTCTATGCTCTAACGGCCCGTGTTGTATACAGGTTATTTCGAGACAACAACCCTCGTTATGTGCTCTCCCCCATCCAGTTCCTCGTCCTGGCGATCGATCGTGAGGTGACGAGATCAGATATTGGGAGGAAGCGGAGACGAGTTTGGCCCATTTGTATACAGCGCGGCTGGGTTTCTATGTTCTCTTCTGGGTGATATTTATGAGTTATCTGAAAGGCGATTCAGCTCTTTAATTGAGGGGACAGCAAAGTGCTGTGTGAGCCTTGTGTTAAAGAGCACAAAATTATCCCCATTTGTCCTATCTCTGGCGTCACGGCAGTAGAACAAGTCCACTGGTGTGATTACAGCGCTGGGAGTACAGACATTTATATCTTCCTTCTGTATCAGCAGTCAGTAGTAATAACTGATAATATAGATAAGTAGAGACTCACCTCCTACCGAGATAATACATGTTTCCACGACCATCTGCCAGAGACATCTCACACTACCAGCGGGTCAACTGCCAACTACCAACTGCCAGCGTCCTAACAGACACTTCTCCACATAGCGGGGAGAGTACCGTAACCAGCCCCCCCAATACCCAGCGTCCTAACAGACACTTCTCCACATAGCGGGGAGAGTACCGTAACCAGCCCCCCCAATACCCAGCGTCCTAACAGACACTTCTCCACATAGCGGAGAGATCGCGTTAACCAGCACCTCAATACCCAGAGACCCAACAGACACTTCTCCACATAGCAGAGAGAGTACCGTAACCAGCCCCCCCAATACCCAGCATCCTAACAGACACTTCTCCACATAGCGGAGAGAGTGCGTTAACCAGCCCCCCCAATACCCAGCGTCCTAACAGACACTTCTCCACATAGCAGAGAGAGTACCGTAACCAGCCCCCCCAATACCCAGCGTCCTAACAGACACTTCTCCACATAGCGGAGAGAGTACCGTAACCAGCCCCCTCAATACCCAGCGTCCTAACAGACACTTCTCCACATAGCGGAGAGAGTACCGTAACCAGCCCCCCCAATACCCAGCGTCCTAACAGACACTTCTCCACATAGCGGAGAGAGTGCGTTAACCAGCCCCCCAATACCCAGCGTCCTAACAGACACTTCTCCACATAGCAGAGAGAGTACCGTAACCAGCCCCCCCAATACCCAGCGTCCTAACAGACACTTCTCCACATAGCGGAGAGAGTGCGTTAACCAGCCCCCCCCAATACCCAGCGTCCTAACAGACACTTCTCCACATAGCGGAGAGAGTACCGTAACCAGCCCCCCCAATACCCAGCGTCCTAACAGACACTTCTCCACATAGCGGAGAGAGTGCGTTAACCAGCCCCCCAATACCCAGCGTCCTAACAGACACTTCTCCACATAGCAGAGAGAGTACCGTAACCAGCCCCCCCAATACCCAGCGTCCTAACAGACACTTCTCCACATAGCGGAGAGAGTGCGTTAACCAGCCCCCCAATACCCAGCGTCCTAACAGACACTTCTCCACATAGCAGAGAGAGTACCGTAACCAGCCCCCCCAATACCCAGCGTCCTAACAGACACTTCTCCACATAGCGGAGAGAGTGCGTTAACCAGCCCCCCAATACCCAGAGACCCAACAGACACTTCTCCACATAGCGGAGAGATCGCGTTAACCAGCCCCCCAATACCCAGAGACCCAACAGACACTTCTCCACATAGCGCAGAGAGTGCGTTAACCAGCACCTCAATACCCGGAACCCCAACAATTATCCAAATAACGGAGATAGCACCGTAACCAGCTATCCAATATCCAGATCCCCAAAGGCTACTCTGCAAAACCAAATAATAGTACAATGGTAGCCAAGGCCACTGAATACCTTGATGCACCATACGGAGCTTAATAACTATTCGTCAGTGGGTAAGGGAAGGAGGTGGAGGACTGCTGTAATATAACCTGATGTACACTAATGACTGAGCAAGGAGCAAATAAAAACGGAAGACCGAATGAAATGAAAAAACAATTCCTCTGCATCACTAGGGGGCGCCCTTCTGCTGAACATGCTGAAGGCAGCGTGGGGGAAAGTTAGGGGGAACCGCTTCGTATAGGACCACTGAGCTAAACATACAGATTGTCTAATGTAAAAGACAAGTTATAGGTAAAGGTTTCACATCTTATTAGATACACAGCACTTATCTCTGGTTCTTTTAAACAGAGCAGCTTTATTTCAGGATTAACGACCGTAAAAAGCAAACGTAAACTCCCGACTTGACAGGAGCCCATCAAACACCATATTACTATGTTATTATCACATTTTATTTACATGGGTTCCGCAGCTATGTACATAGTTAGCGCCATCATATTACACACTACACTAATTACTCCTGGAGTTGGCATGAAGCACCCGCATTACTTCTGACGCAGGGCTGCAGCGTAATATGGGCAGCAGGGCACCGTGGTTCATTAAGGACCTGAATTTGGACTCTCTTTGCTGGATCCAAACACCTCTGAATAATCAGCAATCACTGACAATGAATGTAACACTCAGTGCACTGTCTTTTCCTGAATTGTAAATGTAACAGAGGGAAAGTTTTGCAGCAATCATGATGGTTATCAGGGAGAGTACAGATAGTCCTTAAACTTTACCCATCATTAGCACACGGCAGAGACAACCAGGAGCGGACCTGTGCCTCCTCCACAGCTGTCAACTACAAATCCCAGCATGCCCCTATATCACAGTATTAGCTCCTATCCATCTGAAGCTTGGCGTACCTCCTCTCCGGCCGGGAAGGCACGGATACACTACTGGATAACCCAGCTGCTCGGGAGAGATAGTCCTCCTCTTCTTCCTCCTCCTCATCCTCCTCCACGTACTCATACTCCAGATCTTCAGCGCCTTTCTTTACTTTCACCACAGAACTGGCCACCGGGATCTTCCTCTTACGGGAGCTCTCCCCCTACAAGACAGAGCAACACAGTAATCAATCAGCAGAACGCTCAGCTATGGTGCCCAAAGCGGACTGTCAGCTCCTGTGTTCCAAACCTATAACCATCACAGCGGGACATCCCCACGTGTTACATGCTTCATCTTTCAGTTCCCATAACTACCGACCACCTAAACTCCACATTTTTATATATTTCTATGTAACGATCGATGGGCATAATGAATTTGCAAATACAAATAGAAAAAAAACAAAAATACAAATAATTTGGTTTTCAGCACAGAACTTTGTTTGCAAAAGTGCATAATAAGGACAGGAGAAAGCATTTAACAAACGTACAGCAGGGCGAGCTGTCCCATTGCTGGGCAACAGACGGCTCTCTGAGCCTTCACCTGCATCCAAAAGCTCCTTCATGCTTTGTTATATAACGTAACGTTTGTTTCAATTGCTGGCTGACAACGAAAGAGACGCCTATCTATAATATATGATTTTAACTTCTTACTGAGATTAATGGTAATGTGCGACCGCGTTGAAGGTTACAGGGCCGTCACATGCGCCCCCCGCAGGTTGCCCATCACTGTAGTATGGACAGTGTAAGAATTACGGCTTTGTACTTACCTCTCGGGACGCTCGGCCTGAGGAAGGCTGCGCAGATCGGTAAGTCTCCTGCGCACTGCGGGCATCCTGCAGCTGGTACAGTTTGGTGGCGCCCATCGTCCGGCTGGCAGCCTGTGAGCTGTTTGGCTTGGCAGAAGCGGAAGCGCTCTGCGACAATCTGTGTAAGCCGCTGCTCTCTGCAGTGTGGTAAATGTTCTGGCTGCTGCCGGGAGGTCTGTACAACTGAGCTGCGGGCCGCTGGTATCTGTTGCTGGAGGAAGCGCTGGGCCTTTTCCGGGAGTATAGCAAATTCTCCGACCCGCCGCTCAGGTCGTCGCCAAAAGGGTCGTCCATGTCCAGCTTGATGTCAATGACGGCCTCAGACGGAGACAACTCTCGGAGCGGCTTCACGGCAGAGGTCAGACGGGCAGATAAGCTCATGTCCGAGGACATCCTTTAAATTAATAAAAATACATATATTATTTCATAGGTGACTATTAGCCTAAAAATCCTCCCCTCAGTATAGAATAGGAAACCGTCTCACATTAAGAGACTAGACCCCCATCTCCTGATCTTCTCTATTCTACATCAGAATGACAATAAGAGATACACGGACAACACAATCTCCTAATCTACCTGTGACGGGACATTGCGGATTTCTGCTCTTACGGTAACAGGAGAACCAAGAAAATTGAGTTTGTTTCATCTGCTCAATGATTCATCTTACTTAAAGCTTCAGACACAGCTACCTGGAAACAATAATTCTCTAAAGTGAATAAAGCAGCTTTTTTTGAACCTAGTAAAGTATATAGTACATTATGGGTGTACAACCCTTCATACCTTATCATAATGTATGAAAGAACCCAGGGAATGCAAGGACCATCTCATGCAACGTGCATCTCAGCATTCAGCCCTAAATATCCCCCATCATCATCATCATTTATTTATATAGCGCCACTATTTCTGCAGCGCTGTACAGAGAACTCATCACATCAGTCCCTGCCTCATTGGAGCTACCAGTCTAAATTCCCTAACACACACAGACACACACACACACACACAGACAGACACACACACAGACAGACACAGACAGACACACACACAGACACACACACAGACACACACACTAAGGTCAATTATTGATAGCAGCCAATTAACCTAGGTTTTTGGAGTGTGGGAGTAAACCGGAGCACCCGGAGGAAACCCACGCAAACACGGGGAGAACATACAAACTACACACACATAAGGCCATGGTCGGGAATTGAACTCATGACCCCAGTGATGTAAGGCAGAAGTGCTAACCACTGAGCCACCGTGCTGCCCCATACAGCTGCCTGTAAAAATCAAATGACTGATTAACATTTCCTGACTTCCACTGTGTGTAATGGGTGCACTGTAAACTTATTATGAAGGGCGACTATATATATTATAATGAATAATGACTATTTGTTGCTTCCATTCCCATCACCACCTCCCGTGTAGGACCTAATACGCTACCTGACATCATAAGGTCGCGGAGCCTGCGAGCTGCTGGTTGCCAGGATGTGGATCCTCTCCTGCGGCTGTGGGTGGGCATCTCTCCCAGAATCCTCTCTGGTTGGGGGCAGACTCTTC
Source organism: Mixophyes fleayi (assembly GCF_038048845.1). Lineage (NCBI taxonomy): Eukaryota > Metazoa > Chordata > Amphibia > Anura > Limnodynastidae > Mixophyes > Mixophyes fleayi. Next base: position 3,372,084 of record NC_134413.1, on the reverse strand, counting down.
AGCGGGGGCATGCTGCTATTGAAGATAATGGCCTCTGATGCCTTCAAGCTGTTAGATTCTGAATGAAGAGAGAAAATGTGAATCAGAAGTTTCACAAATAAACTTGATGTCACTTTGTATCAATGAAGAATGAAGGCGGCTGTAATACAGCTTTCAACGCGTTTCACATCCTCACTGGGAGTCCTGCACTATCGGCTCCTGTACTCCATAGTAACCACAGGAGATAATAAAGGTTACACCGGACATCCAGCAACATAATCACTGAGGGATAACACAGGAAAGCAAAGCAGTCATGTAGAATCTACGTGTGACAGGTCCGATCTTGGGCCTAAAGGGACCGATCCATTGTGGCCAATATAGATCCGGATCTCTCCCTGCATGACCAGCGACGGTAATCACACATAGTCCAATATACACTCATCTCATCATACCCAATAACCATCCAATCAGATTACTGAACTTCAGGGCTGTTTACGGGACAAAAGGACTGAAATATTGGACAGGCTGCGTCACCTCTGCTGCGGTACCGCAGCAGGTCTGACACCATGACAACAGCTTTAATGTGACTATACTGTGCAGTGTCATGTACAGCGCTGAGCACACCGTCATATACACACCTATATCATACTGTGCAGTGTCATGTACAGGGCTGAGCACACCGTCACATACAGGGCTGAGCACACCGTCACATACACACCTATACTATACTGTGCAGTGTCATGTACAGGGCTGAGCACACCATCACATACACACCTATACTATACCGTGCAGCGTCACGTACAGGACTGCGCACACCTTCACTTACACATCTATACTATGCAGTGTCACATACAGGACTGAGCACACCATCATATACACACCTATACTACACTGTGCAGTGTCATGTACAGGGCTGAGCACACTGTCACATACACACCTATACTACACTGTGCAGTGTCATGTACAGGGCTGAGCACACTGTCACATACACACCTATACTATATTGTGCAGTGTCATGTACAGGGCTGAGCACACCATCACATACACACCTATACTATACCGTGCAGTGTCATGTACAGGACTGAGCACACCATCACATACACACCTATACTATACCGTGCAGTGTCATGTACAGGACTGAGCACACCATCACATACACACCTATACTATACTGTGCAGTGTCATGTACAAGACTGAGCACACCGTCACACACACACCTATACTGTGCAGTGTAAATTATTATAGGGCATTAAGAATAATGCAAGACATACAGCAAATATTACTGACCTGGATTGACAGATCGCAGTTTATCCAGCACCCCCTGCAGCCTACACAGATAGAGAGAACAGCGATTATACAATGCTGGAAAATAGTGAATAAGTCATATATAGGATAATAAACCCCCTATTGTAAATTGTATGGATATTCCAAGTCACGGAGTTCGGTGATCATAGAAAAGGCTGTAGGCAGAGAAATACAATGTGACTTCTAATATCCAGAATAATCAGGAGAGCATTATTCTTTATAATATACAAGTTCTCCTAATGAACTCTGGAGTGATGATGTCTGAACTCTCTTTTTAAGTAAAAATATTTTTTACAGGAGATTATATATATATATATATATATATATATATATATATATATATATATGTATTAAATTCACTTGATTATAAACATTAACTGTGACAACAGACTCCAACTTTCTAAGGAGACAGCTTTCAGTTTGGTCATATGGGTGTAGAATTCCTTGTAGTAACATATTAACATATGCAGGAAATCATTAATGACAGGCAGAAGTACGTGCAAAGGTATTGTGTGTCCGGAGGTTTCTGGTGAATAAATAAACCACTTTAAGTAACAAATACACCCCTGTTTAAATTAAGAAGAGAGCAAAACCCATCCTCTTAAAAACAAGCAGATAAACAGATTGAAGGCTGAGTTACCATGTGGTGAATCTGGTCGTGTTGTCACCCAGGAAGAGAGATAAGTCATCGGTCATCTGTTTGTGGCTCTTTTTGTTTGCCACCATCACCATTATATAATCCGGGAGCTCCTCGTCTAGTAAAAAGAAACATTGATTAGGTCACAAACGCACTTCTCCTATTTAAATACATTGAATTAGGTTGCACGGTAAAGAGTAGCTATCTGTATGGGGAAGAATTCTATATATAGTATAGGTCCCCCTTACCATGACTTGCAGTGTTCAGAACTGTAAGCTTTGTCGCCAAATTTGGCCAGTTATAGAACATTTGCCCCTGCCCAGTGATATGTCTGAATTCTTTGTTAAACCCCTCATGTTTCATGCATGGTTATAAAATATTTTAACTCTAAAATCTGCTTTTATAACAATTTCTAAAGACAACCAAAAAACAATCATTTGAAAAAAACCAAACAAAAACAAAACTACTTTTTACCTATAAAGACGCTAATATTTATTCACCTTTGTATTTGTCAAATGTACATATTATGGGATGAATTAATAAAAATATTCCTTCTATATGACAACCTAGTTTGCATGATGATGCTAGTTTTATTCTTCAGTATAGTTGTCATTGTTTACCTTCTCATGTAGCAAGCAAAACACTTTTTTGAACTTCTACTCCTTTTATTTACTTTACAGTCGTGTTCTCTCCTATGCAAATGGTAATACCCTAATATGATCAATAATAAATATATATTATAAGTTGACAATCTTTGTGTGACCTCCGGTTTAGAAACATACCAACATAAGCACCCAGCTCCTGCAGCTTCCCTTTGATGGCCATCTGCAAAGAACACAAGAATGAGAGGTTATGACAAATACAGAAGACATAAATGGGATATAGAGAGAACATCACAAGGTTACATAATAAGGAACAAAGTAAAAGTGCTCCATGATTTTATATCATGTAGGTGTCATTACAGATTGTAGAGATAACTTCTCACACCCGTGCTGGGTCACCACCGCAGAAATCTCTCACACCCACATATCCATGTCCCCAATGCAGTCCCTCACCCTGGTGTACAGGGTGAGAGGCTCAGGGCCAGTGACCCAGGTATACAGGATGAAGGGCTCTGTACAGGTGACCCGGGTGTACAGGGTGAGGGGCTCTGTACAGGTGACCCGGGCGTACAGGGCGAGGGGCTCAGGGCCGTTGACCTGGGCGTACAGGGCGAGGGGCTCAGGGCCGTTGACCCGGGCGTACAGGGCGAGGGGCTCAGGGCCGGTGACCAGGGCGTACAGGGCGAGGGGCTCAGGGCCGGTGACCCGGGCGTATAGGGCGAGGGGCTCAGGGCCGGTGATCTGGGTGTAGTGTTAGGGGCTCTGTACATGTGACCCAGGTATACAGGGTGAGGGGCTCAGGGCCAGTGACCCGGGCATATAGGGCAACGGGCTCTGTACAGGTGACCCAGGTATACAGGGTGAGGAGCTCTGTACAGGTGACCCGGGCATATAGGGCGACAGGCTCTGTACAGGTGACCCAGGTATACAGGGTGAGGAGCTCTGTACAGGTGACCCGGGCATATAGGGCGACGGGCTCTGTACAGGTGACCCGGGCGTACAGAGCGAGGGGCTCAGGGCCGTTGACCTGGGCGTACAGGGCGAGGGGCTCAGGGCCGTTGACCCGGGCGTACAGGGCGAGGGGCTCGGGGCCGGTGACCAGGGCGTACAGGGCGAGGGGCTCAGGGCCGGTGACCCGGGCGTATAGGGCGAGGGGCTCAGGGCCGGTGATCTGGGTGTAGTGTTAGGGGCTCTGTACATGTGACCCAGGTATACAGGGTGAGGGGCTCAGGGCCAGTGACCCGGGCATATAGGGCAACGGGCTCTGTACAGGTGACCCAGGTATACAGGGTGAGGAGCTCTGTACAGGTGACCCGGGCATATAGGGCGACGGGCTCTGTACAGGTGACCCAGGTATACAGGGTGAGGAGCTCTGTACAGGTGACCCGGGCATATAGGGCGACGGGCTCTGTACAGGTGATCCGGGTATACAGGGTGAGGGGCTCAGGGCCGGTGACTCGGGTGTACAGGGTGAGGGCCCTCGGGTAACAGCAGTTACACACCCGTATTTTGCGGCTGATCTCGGTCCCGATCTCCATGGTTCCCCCGGACAGCTGGAAGCACCAGGCCCAGCACCTGGGTGCAGATATCACCGGTCGGGAGTTAAGATCACAGCGACACCAGGCGGAGCGGAGGAGACACTGCAGCACCAGGTGTCACATGACCCAACTGCAGAACGTACAGTCCCTCCCCCCAACTGTCAATCAATCTGCCCTGTGCTGACCAAACTATCTGTGTCTGTGTATATATATATATATATATATATATTTATATATATTACTGTAGTCAGATTATCACTCTTATAATTAGTAATTTATAAAACCTGACACCAGCAACTGCCTGTGATCTAAAATAGTCACCAAATTCAAATTATTGTTATCTATAATTGTTTAATTCAGGAAACTTCTACTTTATGTACATACAAATAGTTATATCAGTGCTGTAATACACAACAGCCTCTAATATGGAAAGATCAGGTTTATGACTCGATTATATAGAATTATTTAGTACAAATTATATGTATATATGGAGGGTAACTTTAAGCACTTTCAAATGTAGACACTGCAGCAGTTTGAGAAAGGTTCCCCAAGTAGGATAGAGGATCTCTCTAGAGACATAGGGCCTCATTTAGATAAAATTGAGATTTGTCCATTCCGCCTCTCCCAGGCAAATATATAGAAGTGGGTTCATTTTCTGTCATTATTCCTTTTTATGTCACAGAAACTCTTTTGCCTAATATTATTGTTTTTTATTATCTTATTTTTTTAAGCATTGTGGCTATTTTGCCTTAATAAATTCCATTTAATAACATTCTGTCTCCGTGTTCTAACGACCTCATGTGCTAGATAGCTTGGCTATTCCAACACTACATAGTACCGGTGAGTGTTGAGGTAACATTAACTCTGGTTGTTTTAAGTTCTGATTGTAGTTTTGCGATAGGGTAGGGCCGAAGACTTCCTGTAAGAGTGGCAGCTTTTGAAACAAACCTTGGTGGTGGCAGTTTTGAATTGATAGTGATGTGTTACAGAAAAAGTGGGGATTTAATAATTTTTAGACAAACCAGGTTGTTGCATTGTGATTAACTCTTGGTCACACACACACACGTCACACAGGCTCAGGTGAGTGCTGATTGTGACACATATTTATAACACGTTGTGCATTTTAATGCAACTATATTGCATTAAAGAAGATCTTAGTGTTCTTTATTATATTGATAAAGGTGAGTGCAGTAAATCAATTTCCTCTTCTATGGAGAAAGACATACGTATGTGTGTTAATGTGTTGTGGGAGTGTTACATTGTAAACTACACTGCGACAGGCACTGATGTGATAATAAACATTTTCTGTACAGCACTGTGTATGCTCGCACCAGTGGCAGCGGTACCGTCGTTCCATTGACCCACAACCTCCACACTCCCTGCAAAGTCGCTAGTTCCACAATTGCCTACACCCAATATTATCCGAGAGTAACCAGAGTGAAGCCACAACATGTCCCATCGATCACCCCTCTTTCAATATCTCAGAGGTCTCTTCCTCTAGACATAATAGCAACAGTATTGAGCAACTAGGCTTACCCAGCAGTTTTATACATAACCTTAAATATCATGGGAGATAGTTAACTCAGGTGTATAAGTACTTGCTTTCAATATACTTTGTATACCTCATTTACTAAAGTGTTTCATTTATGTTGCCTGTATGTGGAGAATTGCAGTTTAAATCCTTTAAAGGGAGTCATATTGTATCTCTGGCACTGATTGTATATATACAATATAGCCTGATGGGGGGGTACTCACGTACTTTAGGGGTCCACAATTATGTTACTTGGTGGGCGAGAAATAATTATAGGTGGAAGGATTCTTCATACTTGGAGATGTAATCACTAGAGGGTGTCTTGTACATCTAATAATTCCAGTGTTCTCACTGAATGAGACAAGGAACTCCCCAAACACTTTGTAGCCAAATTCAATTATAATTCTAAACTGAGATCACAATCCCTGATAATGTATTGTTCTGTACAAATAAAAGCCATGACGCACCATCAGACGTGTGGTTTTGTTGGTATTCTCAGCCCTTTAAATGAGTAATCCATCTTTATTATCAGGGTATATGACTGAAAGGATTCTACCACGACAGAAGACAGTAAATTATGGACTTTAAAATACCCTCCTGCAACTTATACTAAATGTATTGCTCTTTCTCAGAGTAGAGCTCTGTAATATAAGAACAGAGCAGAAAAATTGACAGTAACAATGTCTTAGTTGTTATAGAGTGTAAGCCCTTGGGGCAACTCATCTTTGTCGGTCATTTTATTATTTACAAGAGTTTATCTTTAGAAAAGATCCAATAGATGAATAACTGTGAAACAGAAAGCGATGGGAGATTTAGAGAATGCAGTTAATAGCAGCGTTTCTGCGGTAAACAATGAGTAATCCTAGAAGTATGCATAACACATATTTAGGATTGTCAGAGACAGACTCATCGCCAGGAGAAACCTTCTGCTTTCATTGTGGTTTGAAAGCAATATAACCAGATACACAACACTCACATAACGACCTACCTGTCCCCTGGGCGCACATCAGGATACAGAGAACTACAGAAAGGGACTGCAGAGATCAGATCTAATCCTGTAACATAATATATAACCATTATACATGACAGTTCAACCACAGGCGCAACAAAGGAATTCTGAGCATCTTCCCTCCGAAAAATATTCATTGCAGGGATTTGGACAATACAATTGCATTAAAAGTTACTGTTTTACAAAGAAACAATGCACCACTGGAAAATATGCAACAACAACAAAAAAACAGAGTACATTTAATGAAAAAAAATGATTGGTTAATAAAATGATCTTTAATCTATATAATCTACATTTTATTTTCACATGTTGTTTTGCAGTATGTGTCTGACATCCTTCTTGCTGTTAAGATCAACTAAAATGTCACCTATAGGCAGCAATGGAACAGTGCCAATTTATTGTGAAATGCAAAAGGAAAGACTACAATTATTCTTTGTAAAGTGACTAAAATGCACAATATTGATAGCACAAAAGGCAAGAGATCATGATATTTTATTTTCCATTTGCAGAAACGAATTGGCTGCATCCTGCAAATGTGCATAATATGTGTCTGTTTCTGCATGCAACACCTTATTGTGTTTTCTAAATAAGCAATTTGAAAATCATGAAATAAATATTGCTGGGCTGATATATAATCCTGTTGAAGTGATATTAATACTGTGGGTTTGTGGATACTGGGCAAGATACAGGAGCTCCGGTCAGCTCAGTTCACTACTTTTATTTAAAGGACTGTAGTATTTTAGTTTGGGGATTTGCAGTGACAGAGCCTGTATCAGACTGACCTCTTCACAAACTCACTACCACTGCTGCCAGCCAAAGCCCAGAGCAAATAAATCACATGTTGTTGCCCGGATTGCCTCCTATTTGTTAAATAGTCCTCTATTTCTGTAATGTGCCCTAGCTGGAGAGCAGCTGTCCCATCACTGACATTCCCAGAGCCTGGCATTCCAACCCACTGACATCATGGGCAGTACTCATAGTGTGGCCACCCAAGATCCCTCCGCGCAGGACTACATCTCACCCCCTACCTCCAGGCTCATTAAATAGTGTCTGCTTGTCCGGACCACCGCAGCTGGTGCACAGTCTGCATTTAGCAGGCTAGGTTGTGCACTAGGGGAAGCCTTGGTTTTGAGTCTTTACCCCACAACCCCCTCCTCTGTTGCCGCATCACAGCGCGCATTGATCTCATGCCAGCTCTCTCAGACAGGAAGTGTGCAGTAGTCAGTGTTGCTGGAGGCTGGGAGTCAGATTTGGGGTGATTGGGGGAGAGCAGCTTGTAATGCAAACACAGGCTCTGCAGCCAGGAAAACAGGAGATCAGCGCCCCCCATCCTACAGAGACCTCCTGAGTGAGGCTCAAACCTCCGGATCTGTGCAACAGGTAACATCAGAGTTACATTGTCTGTGCTGCCATAGAGTTACATTGTCTGTGCTGCCATAGGGTTACACTGTCTGTGCTGCCATAGGGTTACATGGTCTGTGCTGCCATAGGGTTACACTGTCTATGCTGCCATAGGGTTACACTGTCTGTGCTGCCATAGGGTTACACTGTCTGTGCTGCCATAGGGTTACATTGTCTGTGCTGCCATAGGGTTACACTGTCTGTGCTGCCATAGGGTTACACTGTCTGTGCTGCCATAGGGTTACATTGTCTGTGCTGCCATAGGGTTACATTGTCTGTGCTGCCATAGGGTTACATTGTCTGTGCTGCCATAGGGTTACATTGTCTGTGCTGCCATAGGGTTACATTGTCTGTGCTGCCATAGGGTTACATTGTCTGTGCTGCCATAGGGTTACATTGTCTGTGCTGCCATAGAGTTACATTGTCTCTGCTGCCATAGAGTTACATTGTAGCTTGTGCCATAGAGTTACATTGTAGCTTGTGCCATAGAGTTACATTGTAGCTTGTGCCATAGAGTTACATTGTAGCTTGTGCCACAGAGGTACATTGTAGCTTGTGCCATAGAGTTACATTGTAGCTTGTGCCACAGAGTTACATTGTAGCTTGTGCCACAGAGTTACATTGTAGCTTGTGCCACAGAGTTACATTGTAGCTTGTGCCACAGAGTTACATTGTAGCTGCTGCCACAGAGTTACATTGTAGCTGCTGCCACAGAGTTACATTGTAGCTGCTGCCACAGAGTTACATTGTAGCTGCTGCCACAGAGGTACATTGTAGCTTGTGCCACAGAGGTACATTGTAGCTTGTGCCACAGAGGTACATTGTAGCTTGTGCCACAGAGTTACATTGTAGCTGCTGCCACAGAGTTACACTGTCTCTGCTGCCTGCTGTGCGACTCTTGGGGCTAGATTTACTAAGCTGCGGGTTTGAAAAAGTGGGGATGTTGCCTATAGCAACCAATCAGATTCTAGCTTTCATTTATTTAGTACCTTCTACAAAATGACAGCTAGAATCTGATTGGTTGCCATAGGCAACATCCCCACTTTCTCAAACCCGCAGCTTAGTAAATCTAGCCCTTGATCTCTGGATGTTGGAACTGTCGAATGGGTGGCAGATGTCTCCATGGATCCAGGGGGCTTTCTTGGAAGTCTGGCCGGGGGTTTTATGGTCTAAATTAAGAGCTGTACCACCATCGGGGTTATTCTGGTCCGGTCAGGGCACTTTGCCCTTTCTGTGGGCCAGCAAATATGAAATATATGTAGCTGACTTTGATATTGTAAAGATAAGAGGGGCACAGTGGTACCCACCATGAAAGTGACAGCTGGAGGGTCTTTTGTTGGAGCTCTGATCCTCTGCAGACAGATATAGGTGATTTTTTGTTTTCATTCTGTTGCAATTTGCCTGTAAATGTTACACTTCTATGTGAAGCAGCGTAATTAGTGTTTAGAAAGTGCCAGTGAGTAGTAAAAACACTTTGATGTGTTTACAGAGAAAACAATTCTGTGTTTGTGTCTTCTACAGTGTTAATGGACAGAGCTTTTGCATTATTTTTTTTAATATGTTTACAATAGTATAGGATATACAGGAGCAAATGTTGTTGTGGTTTCTTATAGTTTCTATTGTATGGGGAGTACTTGCCTTTTAAAGCTATGTGAAGGTAAGGCTCAGTCTAGTTAAAAAGCATAGCAATTATCATGTTAAAATTAAATTCATCTATATTTAGATTCGGACTAGCGTTAGACTTTGGCAGGAGTTGGTCAGCTTAACAGGTATCGCAAAGTGTGGTAACGTTCCCTGTTTTTAATACAGAGTACAGCTTGATTTCTCTAATATAGCATTAATGATGTCTTCTAGTACAGAGAATTAATGTTTTTTTGTTTACACAATGTGGTCACCCCCCACTTGCAGCCCAGTTTCCATTTTTTTCCTTTTTACATTCATTAAATAATTGGGGTGGAGCACAATACTTCTATATATAAGACCAAAATCTTAACTTAGTTCGAAATGTAAATTGGTCTATCCAGTATGCCTTAGAACCTTCAGAACATTTTTGGAATGGGGGGTGTTAAGTCTGAACTGTGACACAGATAGGGGTGATTAAGGAACTGACACAGCTCTCTCCATTCTGACAATTACTTACATTCATTAATCCAATCCATCTATATTGAATTGTTAACAAAATCAATGTATTTCATTTGTACAGTTGTACAATTAAATGTTCAGGGTCAATCAGTGGATTATTCCATCTTGATTTGTGGGGACTTTTCATCCAGAAGTGACCACATTGAAGTGTGTGCTTTGTAATTGAATGACTGACATGCAAGGGTCACAGAACTATCCTGCTTCATACATGTAATGCAGCCAGGCAGATACAAACTGTTATTTGAAGCAATCGCTTACAATCTCAACGTGTTTGTCTTATCTGTTTATTGATAGTACAGAATGCAATAGATGGAAATTTTAAAAATGTGTGGGGGGATATAGAGAGCCTGTAATTTTTAGGTAATTCTTATTCTCTATGGGGCCTAAAGAACTACCTAATTGTACAAAAATGGCAGTATTTGCTTTCTTTGTTAAATAGAAAATATAACAAAAAAAAGTGCACGCTGTATGCAAAAGTGGATCCTCGGCTTGAGAGTTGCCCCACATTTTGCGTTGTACCGCTAGGCCCTGCGCCTCTAGTTGACGTCTCTGCTGCTTGTTAGCCCGGATCCTGGGAGTGAGTAGAGATCAATATGAAGGAGGACTCTGGAGCTGAGGATTCATATTTGCATGCAGGTTCTCTCCCGAGCAAAGGGAGTGAACATATTTGTGTACAAATAGCATTATGTAACTACCAGTATTATCTAATAAGTGACAGGTTCTCATTAAGGCACATTGAGCATTCTCCTCTGCTCGGTATTCATAAGAAGTGTACATTGGGAGCTTCCTATGGAAACAGATGCTTAACGATTACCAGGAAAAGTAGATACATTTGGTTCTATCGGAAGATATGTTTGTTTTACGTTTATCTTTCCAACTTCAACCGCGTCACAATATTCTGTCCCTGTTTTTTTTGTTTTTCTTACCATATTGACAATAGATGACCCAATGTACTACATAGACCTTTGACTACGATACTGGTTTTCATTAACTCCAACTTGAGCTCTATATTGTAAATTATCGAGTGTAAAATGTAACTTTCCTTTTTGTTGATATATACATAAGGCACTCCTTCCCTTCCCAGCCCTTCATATTTTATTTACTTAGATCAGACTAAATGTTTGTGATAATTGACTGAGGATGTTTCCATGTCTGATATTTATTATTGATGGTTGTTTATTTTTATTATCGAACACTTTTCGTTGTTTGTATTTTTATACGCTGTCATTTCAAAATGAAACACATAACAAAGTGTAGATTGCAAATAAAAGAAAAACAAAACTCAGAATCCACTTTTTTTTTTTTTTTTTGTAACCAATAGGGCAGATTTAACTCAGTACTTGGTCCTGTTAGAGCCTTGTGCAAATTGCAGCTACTCGCACAACTGGTTATTATGGTAGAGAAATCTATGCACATTTTTGCTTTCATTGTGCTGCTGAACTTCGCTTATGCGTATTGCAGGATTTTACAGGAGGCAAAGGAAAATGAGTTACGATTTCTGTAATAACTCTGGGCCTGAGTCATTAAGGAGAGCAAAGCAGAGGAGACCAGTGTTTGATAACCTGTGTCACTCCAGGTGTTGTGAAACTACAAGTCCCAGCATACCCTCCCAGGAATAAGCTGCTATATATTGGCAAAGCATGCTGGGACTTGTAGTTTCTCAACACCTGGAGTGTCACAGGTTAGCCAACACTGTCCTAGATCAACTTTAAGTTTGTGTAAAAATAAAGCTATCAAGTATTTGTGTGCTACATGAAAAAACAGCCAGTATTTATCTTATGTGCAAAAAAAGAAACTAATTTGCACCCCGTGCATTGTAACATGATTTGTCCTGGATCAACTTTACTGCTTTTTTTTGTTTTGTTTTGTTGCCTTGCTCTCCTTAATGACTCAGACCCTCCGATGCGATGTGTCTCGGTGTGGAGCCGCATCTTGTCCCCTTGCGCCAAATTGAACTCGTTCCAGTGAGTTTTATGGATTTCCTGTTATCAAACGAAAGTTGTAAAATATAAAAAATATTTTTAAGTTCTCTCTTGCTGATCCGCTCTGATTTATACACTAGAACTGCCGCTTTGGCACATTCCAGTTATTGTCCAGATAATGCTGGTAGGTCAGGTATTCACTGTGTCCGTGCTCGGAATGTGCAGTCTGGTGATAGTTGCTCTGCGTTGTAAGGGACCAGCTGTATCCGTGAGAGATCAGCGGACGCCCACCTCCGAGAGAGAGAGGGCACTGAGTCACGGGTCTTGTGCTGGTTGGCACAGATTGATACGTTAGCTGGCAGCTCTGTTAACCCACAAGAATTCGGTGACCACGATGGATAGATGTGCCGCTTACCTCCAGGACAATGTGCTTGTTTAGATACACCCAGAAATAAAGAAAGTCAGTATAAATTCATTAATTCTTCCTGACCCTCTCTTGTGCCACTGAGGAGGATGTGTCTCTAAATCACAGTGGGTAGTACTCCTGCCTCCATTCCTAGGGGTACATTTATCAAGCTGCGGGTTTGAAAAAGTGGAGATGTTTCCTATAGCAACCAATCAGATTCTAGTTATCATTTATGTAGTACATTCTACAAAATGACAGCTATAATCTGGTTGCTATAGGCAACATCTCCACTACATCTCTACATTGTTCATCCACTTCAGGATTAAACTGTTAGAATTGATCAACATTTTGGAAAAAAAAACAGAACAAAACACCACTATTAAAATTGTTAGGGCTGATAACATCACTACATTATTATATAATGCTGTATTTTCTCACCAATGTAAATTATGCCAATATTTTAAATCACTTGGTAATTACATGACTTTTGTGTAAGCTCTCGAACTGCAGTCTTGTACCCAGAATTCTATGACTTAGTATAATATTATTATTATCATTCTTTATATGGTGCCAGTAAGGGTTCAGAGCACTGTATATAGAACATGGAATCTATTGCTGGAGACACATGAACACACATGTACAATAACAGGAGTCGGTACTTCGTGAAACCAGAACAAATGCTGTTTTATTACATCTGTTATTATTTTGAAATGAAAACCAGTGATGGACGGGGGCCCTAAGTACTAAATGTTATATAGGATTATTATAAGTAACCAAGTTCTGACTATTATAAGTCGCAGTGCTGGGTATCTTGTTTGTACAGGATTTTGGTGTGTTTAAACAACACCTTTTGTGTTTTATAATAGAATAGGAAAATAATCTAAGATACAGCTTGATTAATTTGTCTCTAACTACTAGAATTTGTGCAGCCACTATAATTAACAACCTCGTTAATGTCTCCAGGGCTAGCATTAATAACCTTGACGTCTTGTAAATTAGTGGAAAGTGGAGTGTATTTAAATAGGAGGAAAACTGTACGCTGATTAAGTGTTTTTTTTTAGATGTGGTGTAAATGCTGGTGCTGTATAAATAAATGTTAATAAAAGGAAAGAAATGGCTTTAAATGTTACAATTATTACTCTTACATTTTGGTGTATTCAGTATGGGTGAACTTTCTGTATTCAGCGTTGCATGTAATAACCTGATGATTGTACGTTTAAATTTAAACAGACAATATTGTAAAGATTGTGTAAGTCTTTGTTCAGGATCCAGGAAGGTGAGATTCTGTGGAGAAAGGGGACACAAAAGTTAAGCACCAATAATGATGTACACATGGGCTAATTAACGGTTGTGAGGTTGACTTCACGCATGGGCTGATTACTGATTTTATCTACCTGTCTGATAATGATCCATTGAGTTTATTTTCATTATTATTAATCATCTGTGTAATTTGGCCGCTATAATGCATTTCTGTATCCAGTGGCAACCTTATAATTTAAAAAAACTAGCAGCAGAAGACCACACCTGATTTCATACCCGCCAGCTAAGAACAGTAAACAGGCTACAGTGGGCACACACTCGCCCACACTGGACAGTTGATAAATGCTACCTGGTCTGACGAATCTCGATTTCAGCTCCGCCATGCAGATAATGGGGTCTAAATTTGGCGTAAACAACATGAATCCACCCATTAACAATGCATACTGCTGGTGGTGTTAAGTTTTCTTGGCACACAGGCCCCTTAATACCAGTTGAGCATCGTCTAAATGCCGCAGCCTACATGAGTATTGTTGCTGACCATGTGCATCCCTGTATGGCCACAGTCTACCCATCTACTAATGGCTGCTTCCAGCAGGATGACACACCATGTCACAAGAACACGTCGATGTGTAGTTAATAAAGTGGCCACTGACTGTGTGTTTATCTATGTGTCCGGTCTTCTGCTCCCTTGTTGAGCTCCTCTCAGAACAGATGGATAAATCCAACTAACGATTGTGTCTAGACTTCTGTAAGGAGATTAACAAAACCTCCTCTGATTGATCCTTTGAGGGGTACACAACACTACTACAGGAAATGTTGCATTTAATGCAGGCTTCAACAGATTGATACAAAAGTTACAAGCCAGGGCCTGAAATTAGAAGCCAACAATATTGTAATGTAAAACTTGCAAGCAAAGCAAAAATCAATTGTCACTGATAATACACCAGTCTGTACTTCCTCCATATATCATACACAAGCCCGCTACCTTTGCCAGACTGTTCTTAATACATTCTCACACTGGTTATGCTATCAATGGAGTTTACAGCAAGAACGGCTTTGTCCACGGTAGTTGTGGCTCATAGTTCTGAACGCAGTGTTGGTAAGCACTAAACTCTGCAGTCATTAGAATCATTTATAGTCTATAAATGCAGCACTGGAGATGGAGTTGTGTCCTATTAAACTCCATTTAATAATGTTCTGTCTTTGTGATCTTAAGAAATTCATGTGCTAGTTAGCTTGGTTATTATAATGCTACATAACTGAAATACAGGGGTTTGTTTGTTTTACAATTACTCTGGTTAACTTAAGTTTTTTGATTTAAGTTTGGAATCAACTCTTGGTGGTGGCAATATTAAGCGTGCGGTATAAATAAAGTGAAAATTTAATAATGTTATACAGATTAGGTTTTGTTGTGCTGTGATTAGACACAGGTCAAGCAGGCTCAGGTATGTGACAGACCTTTTAACACATTTTCACAGTGTTTGCAAATAAAACTTTAAATGTCTCATGTTGACTGTACAGAACAAGATGTCGGACAATTGTTTTTTTGTGGTGTATATTGTTGCTTTTAACAATCGCAGAAACACAATAAAGATGAGTAAGTGAGTTCACACATCTTGGAATTCCTGAATGAACTTTGCTGCTTCAAAGGGTCCAAATTCCCCAATTTCACACAATGTTACCTGACGCACTCAGAGACCCTCCATATGAGAGAAAACAGCTTTTAGAAATGATAATCCTGTTTACGTGCATGCAGTTAAGCCCACCCAGGTGGAAGTGACCTCCCACCTATGCTTGCGTCCAAGCAGACATTTTTTGGGGTGGGTCGGGGGGCCTGCTGGTGACATTGGAGAGAGAACCCTGACAAAAGCGTGATGTCTCGCACTGCTACTTGCTCTCATTAACTCCTACACCCCACAATAAAAAGTGGACGTAGCGTTATAGTTGTATAATGAACGGGAGCGGGTCTTAAGATGGGCGGCTGTCATAGACTACGACCCTAAAATAATCTCTAGTGTGAGAGGAGAAAAAGCCGACACCGAGAGAGATCGGACTATTCTAATAGACAGCATATAGTAAGTAAATTATGCAAATATTTAACCAGTTATTCATATGTTTCAGTGGATTTACAGGTCCTAAAATAACCTGTCTGACTCATGTTACTTCTATAAATATCAGTATCACCTGTTAGCCGGTACAGTTACATAACTGCTGAATGAAATATATAGGGTGAGTAACAGGGAATTACTCTGTCTGTAAAGAGTGCTGATAAAACGCTTTATGTACAGTAGTCGGCACTGAGGGGAGAAAGTGAATCCTTAGATTTCTCCTCTCAGTTCTGTGTCCTGAAGGAAGTTTGATGATTTGCAAAGAAGTAAAAAATGTATTATGTGTTTCTGTGGTTATCGGAATAGCTGGTTTCATTGGACCAGCTGCTTATACGTGGGGGCCGTTTCGTGGGTTAAACAACTCTTCATGAGAATGCAGCCTATCCATTCACTAGTAGCCAGCACCTCATGATTATCAGTCAGGCAGTGCCTCAGTGATGTCACTGGCTCCTAGTGACTGGATAGGCTGCACTCTCAGTGATGTCACTGGCTCCTAGTGACTGGATAAGCTGCGCTCTCAGTGATGTCACTGGCTCCTAGTGACTGGATAAGCTGCGCTCTCAGTGATGTCACTGGCTCCTAGTGACTGGATAAGCTGCGCTCTCAGTGATGTCACTGGCTCCTAGTGACTGGATAAGCTGCGCTCTCAGTGATGTCACTGGCTCCTAGTGACTGGATAAGCTGCGCTCTCAGTGATGTCACTGGCTCCTAGTGACTGGATAAGCTGCGCTCTCAGTGATGTCACTGGCTCCTAGTGACTGGATAAGCTGCATTTTCAGTGATGTCATTGGCTCCTGGTGACTGGATAGGCTGCATTCTCAGTGATGTCACTGGTTCCTAGTGACTGGGTAGGCTGCACTCTCAGTGATGTCACTGGTTCCTAGTGACTGGATAGTCTGCCTGAAAGGGTTAATGATAAGATGAATGATTGTTCAATTGACTGTATCAAGAAATGTTCATTGTGGATTTTTATTTATTAAATAATGGGTAGTCTTGAGTTAATATTTGTTAACATTTTATTTATATATAGTCATCATTCCGCTGCGCTTTACAATTGGTGTGCGACTTTAAGAAGGATCCTATCAAACATATTTCAAAAAATAAATAAAAAACATTCTATATAATGTCCATTTTTGCTGACCTGTGTTCTGTCTTTTCGCAGGGTCCTGAATGTTTCCTCCATGCAGATTCTTTTTGCTCTATTTAATGGCGGCTGGATGATCTGGGGAGGCCCGGAACGCTCCAGCTGATCGCTCTCTTTGGGAAGATGCCGCTTCCATTCGGGCTGAAGTTGAAGCGGACGCGGAGGTACACAGTGTCCAGCAAGAGCTGCCTCGTGGCTCGGATTCAGCTGCTCAACAATGAGTTTGTGGAGTTCACTCTGTCGGTGGAGAGTTCGGGCCAGGAGTGTCTGGAGGCCGTGGCTCAGAGGCTGGAGCTCAGAGAGGTGAGCACGGTGTAATGGCATGCTGGGACTTGTAGTTTCACACTAGCTGATTCCCTCCATCTGCTGTCAGACAATGAGCCCTGCAGTTGTTCTTATTTTATAAGTGTATTGTATGAGGTGATCCTCACATGTGTGACCCGTACACTTATACCTCATGGACCAATCTAGCAGTGCGTGTACAGCTTCTATGTGTTCTGGTGATTCAATCACCGACTGTTTGTTTTACATCCAGAATCTTTGACTCTATACTTTATTTTCCCATAATCTCCTAATGAAGACAAATTAACAGGACAAATCGGAATAAGTTCCTAAACAGATGTATGGGGTGGAGAAAGCTGGATGTCCTGATTTTTATATTTTTATCTAATTAATTATGAGCGCTTTAAAAAAACAAAACAAAAAAAACAAACACAAAACATTGCGAAATACAGAAAAAATATGTTCTCACTGCAGTGCAATGTGTCGGACCCTCGGGAAGTGAATTAGAAATTGTTATAGTGGTGGAGTTGGGGTATACGGGATATGTCACACCGCCACTTCCCCTACTGCTACATTGTAACACTGTCACATTCCAGTCACTTATATTATATACACACACATACACACAGTGATGGAGGTGAGGGGTATACGGGATATGTCACACCGCCACTTCCCCTACTGCTACATTGTAACACTGTCACATTCCAGTCACTTATATTATATACACACACATACACACAGTGATGGAGGTGGGGGGTATACGGGATATGTCACACCGCCACTTCCCCTACTGCTACATTGTAACACTGTCACATTCCAGTCACTTACATTATATACACACAGTGATGGAGGTGGGGGTATACGGGATATGTCACACCGCCACTTCTCATACTGCTACATTGTAACACTATCACATTCCAGTCACTTACATCACTGAACTGTTATGGGAATATC
The DNA here is from genome assembly GCF_038048845.1 of Mixophyes fleayi. NCBI lineage: Eukaryota > Metazoa > Chordata > Amphibia > Anura > Limnodynastidae > Mixophyes > Mixophyes fleayi. The sequence continues at coordinate 3,353,864 of NC_134413.1, read as the reverse complement.
TTCTAGTTGGGGTATATGATTGGCTCACCCATAGGGTGAGCCTGGTGATCGGCGGTCCTAAGACCAGCGTATGTTTGTGCGTTAGGCCGTTGGCGTTTTAGCCGTCCAGCTGCTTTGTTGCTGAATGACAGAATTTGTCTTTGGTTATTGATTAATATGAGATGTATTATGTAATATGGGGCAAAGAGCCCTGCAGCGCTGTAACCCATAGCAACCAATCAGATTTGAGCTGTTGGCAGTCTACTAGAATATTTGTTATTCTGGATACTATTGGCTACAGCAAAACTTCTTTTGGTTTCTAACTTTCACTTTATTATGAAATAAATCTGTTTATAATAAGTGTTTGTGGGTTTCTCTGTAGCGCAGTGTAAGTATATTGTACAGGTGGTTTAGTGTGTAACTGCCAGTAAACATCTTGTCACAATCACTTCATGGTTAATACTAACGCTTAATAATCTGATGCCAATAGCATTTATATCTTGTAAACCACTGAAAACAATCAGATATTTGTCCTCATTAGTCTACAACAGATGCTGACAGGTCATGCTGGCACTATTAGTTCCACAACTGCTGGAAACCGCAGCTTGTCTCCTTCTGCAGTAACGTGCACTATGATTATGTTGTGGAGAAGGTTTTTATCTAAAAATTCTGGGATACAGTGAATGAGGTTTCTGCTCCAAAAATCGTATGATCTTATGCATGAAAGGCACTGGATTCGGTTCATGTTTTCATCTGAAACAGTTTCTTCTCTTTTGTTTATATGTGTGTAGCTGTTGGCTGTGAGATCTTAGGTAACAGCTCATCTATGGATATATATCTAATGTTTCCAGGAAAATCTCCAAACTATAAAGATATTTGAGATAAGGGTTTGATTATGGGGGAAGAATTTTCTCTCTTCCATATTAGACTTCCTGTCAGTCCACATAGTGAAGGACAGTACTAAGAAACTTGCTGAGAATAAAGTCTTGATAACAGAGGACAACAGCTTGCAATATGGTAAAAAGGAGACCTGATACACTAGTGGCAGTATATTTATTCATCAAATTCGGAGATAAATTGGGATGGACGTTCAAAGAAATGTGGTAGTGGGTGTTGAAAAGAAATGATGGCACTCTTAGCCTTCACCTGTGGCCCCCAAATCCTTCCTGCTTTATTTTCAGATTTGTTTGTAATAGAGTGTAACGATTGTGTAAAATGCTGCTGATGTGTTATTACAGATTGGTGTCTTTCTTTTTTGATAACATTTTTATTTGTTTTGATATTGTTTTAATTACTATTGGAGCATTTTTTTTTATTTATTAGCGATGTGTTGTCCCCTTGTTATAATTCTCTGCTCTAACTACAGTGGGTATCTGAACAAGCGCCGGGTACAGGGACTGCGCTTAATATAGACCAAACAATCTACTAAAGAAAGATTACAATTATACTGCTAAAAAAACACACTTATGTCTGTGATAAACAGCATATACCATTTAATTAGCATTTGACATACAAACCACATATGTAAAAAACAAAACAAATACTTGATGTTATATATTAAATAAACTCTTCTAAACAAACAAGGTAAACACACAATCTATTTAAGATAATAACCAAATTGTTACAAACGTACATACTTATGTTTTCCTTGTTTGTTTAAAAGAGGTTGTTTAATATATAACATCAAGGATTCATATATATATATATATATATATATATATATATATATATATATATATATATATATATTATATGTAGTTTGTATGTTAGATGCTAATTAAATGATATATTCTATGTTTATCACTAACATAATTGAGTGGTTTTTTTTTAAAAATAATATAATTGAAATAATTCTTTAGTAGAATGTTTGGTCTATATCAAGCACAGTGGATAACTTGACTAATTGATTTACTTATCAGGGGAGGTTTGCACCCCCTGGGGACAGCTGTTGATATAGTTTTTATAGTTTGAAACGTCATCGGGAACTTTTCTAGCTTATTTGCAGGTATATCGGACTTTGGTGCATGCAGTGTGAGGGGCAGTAGGTGAGATACCTGTTGACTTAATACTTGGCCAGATTGTGGTCAGTAGTTAGGTGCCCCTCTCCCCTCCGTCCTGACCCCGTCAGATCTAGGTGCCATCTGCGGCTGCGCGCAGCAGAAGCGCAGAGTTATCGCTGCGTGCAGAGTTGGTACCGGATAGCACTGTAGAATATGGCAGTGTGCCGGGAGGTAAATTCCCATCTGCTTTTAGTGCTGATAAGTAAATGTGGAGCTCCGCTGCCCCTCCTCCCATCTACAGAAGCTGTTACCTGCGAGTCGCAGCGTGGGGCGTGTTACTACATCGTGCGTCACAGCGACACTTTCCTTACTCCGCACTGTGGTAATCTGACCCTCTGTTTGCACAGCGGCCGCTGCCCAGAGACAAAGCTGCTCCGTCCCAGATACTCGGCCAGATGTAAAACACGCGCGGAATGCGCAGCTACATTGTGCGACATTCCTGGGCGCTGAGCGAGCGCGGCTGCGGCTCTGAGCGATCATTCTCCGGCTGATCTGTGGCTGATGTAACAATCACCTCGTTGTCCTGTGGAGATGAGAGCAGCCAGTTACTCTTGGGGAACTTATAGCCGGAGAATGTGGGTTTCTATGTCTCTGATTCAGTGCCCAAGTGGCCGATGACTAAGAGATCTGGGTGGCAGATTAACATGCCAGCCTGGTACATAGCTGCTAAATATGTCTTCACATCATTCCTGTAGGGCTGTGTCATCTGGAGTTACATTGTAGCAGATCCTTAGATGATACTTTAAACGTTGCATGAAAACTAAGTTGGGGAAAAGCTTTGTAGATCCCCCAAATTAAGTGCTGTACCTGTAATCCAAAATATTGTCCATATACTCCAAATATCTTACAACTACTTTTTTGTTTACTTTTTTTACAAAGTGTTTCTACTGTTTACTTCACTGAGGCACAAAGCACATAGTTATGGACTCCTAGGGGGTAAATGTATCCAGCTGAGAGTTTTGAAAAACCAATCAGATTCTAGCTATCATTTATTTAGTACATTCTACAAAATGACAGCTAGAATCTGATTGGTTGCTATAGGCAACATCCCCACTTTTCAAACCCGCTGGAAAACTCTCAGCTTGATACATTTACCCCCTGTTGTAAACTACATTTTTATGAATAGTGGTTCAGCTGGATAAACTGCATGTTCCAGTGTATGTAGGGATTGGGTACACTCTGTCCTGTAGCATAGACAAATATGTTCCTATACCCTGATTAAACATGTACACACTTTTGTCTGTTTGTTATGGACCATTAGAGACTCCAGCCTTGTACTGTCCTTCAATTAGGACAATGATACATGGTCTAGGTAGGGAATGATACATTGTATACTATACATCACATGCAGGCAAAGAGGAGGAGGATTGCTGACACGTCATATCTGTAATTAAGTTACTGCTAGTTTAAATTCTGTATTTTTATGACCCCAGCGCAGTAGCTATCAATGTCACTAATTTATTTACTATGCTGGGAGTGCTTGCGTTGATGCCCTCTCCCCCCTCCTAAACAAAGTATTTACCCTCTTGACCGACACCTAACACTGCCAGGGAATGGAGAAAGTGTTTACACACATGTGCACAGCGCTTTCCCCGTGAGCCAGAGAGGCTTCTGGGAATTTAATTTAAATGGCAGTTCTGAGTTGGTGCTTTGCACACTGAACATCCATAGCACGACAAAGCTCATCAGTGTAGGACGAGGGCTCTGTTATGTTACTAGAGAAACAATGGGAGATATATATATATATCTATATCCCATTGTTTTTGCGTTCCATAATGAATCAGGCCCAGAATATAATGCATCACACATACATACTAATATCTATAATATAATTTATATTTAATATATATATATATATTATATTATAGATATTAGTATGTATGTGTGATGCATTATATTCTGGGCCTGATTCATTATGGAACGCAAAACAGACGTAATTTGCGTTTAGTTTTTTTTACGAACTCAAAATGGGCATATGCTCATCCGTATTCAACGGATGTGAAGATATGTCTGGTGATGAATACGGGTCTAGGTCCGCTCTGCTCTAACAGACATCACACTGCAGGATACGTCCTATACATATGTTGAATATTAAGTCCCATTAGAACATGCAGAAAAAGAAATCGCTTAATGTCACCTGTAATAGTGTAGTCATTATTAACAAAACATAAACAAAGCAAACATTACATTTATTAGGATGTTATTAATGTCTACTGTACACAAAATACATTTTTACAGTTACTCCTGATTGCAAACCGTCATCACTGGTTATCAGCACTTACACCCGACCTGTAGCTGGTGCAGGTGATACGACTGAAGAACGCGTACATTAGAGATAGCCAGAGCTTGAATCTGATGCTGCTGCGTGCGCTCGACCTTGGCCCTCACTGTGCAATGACTACGGGCATACGCCCAGTCCCCTCCCCGTTCTGCCCTTGTAATCATAGGCTGTAGTAGGGTTGTTTGAGTTTGAAGGTGAATTGAACGTTGCTGCGTTCTCTGGCGTATGGTCCAGTTCTGGGCAGCGCAGAGTGATTCTACGCCAAAATACGGCACGTATCAGCATTTACGTTCTTTAATGAATCATGCTCACTGTGTATAAGAGATCGTATCTCTGCACAGTGAGATTCATGTAGTACTGTTATTCCAGTACAGGGAGGGAAGGGGTTAACCTCGCTGTCGGAAAGCTGAGCCCCCCGGTATGGACAAGTCTGTACACGCTGTGGAGAGATCCCCTGTGCGTGAAGTATCGCCGAGTGGTGTGGACAGGTGGGGTAACCCAGCCTGAGATATGCGTGCGCTCGCTCAGCCGTCCTCGCACACGTGATGATTATACGATGTAATGGGCGCTTTACTACTCGCTGGTTCCATGTCCAACAAAGGGCTCTGTGTGAATATATCCCAGCGCGTCCAAATGCTTTTCCGTGTGAAATGCTGGAGGCCAGAAAGCTTTTCATATTGATAATACTCTTTATTATGCTTCCAGTAGGAAGGCGATGACATATTAGTTGAACTAATGCACTTGTTAAAGGTTATTGTTGAATATAACATTACTTTGTGTAGGTTTTTTGTTTTTTCTTTGAACGTAATTAACCCGTCACCTACACACAGTGGATGGAGATATTTTATTGGCTCAACAAATATTCCTGAGAGTGCAGCCTGTCTGCCACAGAGAAGAGTTATTTATCTATTAATTGCTGAGCAGAATTTTGGTTCGGTCAACAAAGTGTCTACGTAGGTAACGGGAACACCTACAGAACTATGTGGTACAGATAGTTTTAGTTGTTCTGTAGATGTCACTATTAGTGGCTGTAATATCACGGATATTCCTTCTATCTGGAATTTTTGTCATAACTGCAATTCTGGAAAATGAGCCAACTTTTCATCTTCTCATTATTCCTTAGAGTAGGAATTATATCATAGCGAAAATATTAGTCTATAAGGAAACAATATTATGGTACAAAACATCAAATTATTATGAGATTAAAAATCACATTATATCACAGTGCAGAAATTCAGCACGTAAGGGGGAGATTTCATTCAAAGCCATGAGCCACTGCAATGTCTGACTGCGCACATTGCTGCCTGTTACGGTATGGAATCTCTGCTGGAGGTGCTCCATGGCACACCACGTTGTATGGAATCTCTGCTGGAGGTGCTCCACGGCACACCACGTTGTATGGAATCTCTGCTGGAGGTGCTCCACGGCACACCACGTTGTATGGAATCTTCCCCTTAGGGACAGATTCAATTCGGCGCATGGTGACGCGATGTCTCTGGAACAGTCTACGGAGACGCATCGCGTCGGAGAATGTACAGAAATCCCCGTTCATTTTTCCTTGCATCCTATAGAGGTGCATAGAAGAAATGTCTTACCGTAATAGCCGACAATATACCACAGCATCTTGCACCAAACTGAATCTGCCCCTTAAAGTCAGTATTTCATTAGCTGCCGACCCATCTGATAACCTAGACAGGCTGGGGCGATCTAGGCATTAAGAAGGGCACAAAGCGGTGAATCAAAATTGTATGTTCATTTCACTCAACATAGTGGCTAAAAATGTACGAGAAAAAGCCATATTGATAGTTTATATGAATAGACCATATATGAATAGACCATAAGATCCTGGAAATGAGAATCGGCCTGTGGTTTCTACACAATGGTTCCAGATTTGGGGAGGGGGGGGGGGGGGGGCGAGAGTTGGATCCAATCTTCAGTCACGAAAACATCTGAACCTCAGGAGCCCTTGTATTCAATACTTACTCTGTGTGAAACAAGCAGGCCCGGCGCTCCCATTAGGCAAGGTTAGGCACTTGCCTAGGGCGCCGGGCTCTGGAGGGCGCCACAGAACTGGAAATTAATTTTAAAACTGTGCGGCAACCGCTGACCATACCTGTCACGGCCGCCGCACAGCATTCAGATGCACGGGGGAGGGGAGAAGAGGCTATTGCTCACTACCGCCGCCTCTCTGCTCCGTCTCCTCCCCTCCACTCACTAGTGTCAGTGAGTGGAGTGGAGGGGAGGAGACGGAGCAGAGAGGCGGCGGTGGTGAGACAAGGTAAGGAGAGGAGGGCGGCGAGGGGGGGGGGGGGGGGAGAGGGCGCCGATTTTGCCTAGGGCGCCATGGACCCTAGCACCGGCCCTGGAAACAAGTCATTGCTGCATTCTAGAAAACAAAAAAGCAGCTGATCAGAACATGAAGATCTTTCTCCCCCCGAGTTCCCTTTTCCACTTCTCTGATTCTACTTTCTGAACATAAATATTAACCACGAACATTGTGTTCAAAATGGTTTAACAGTCAACAGCATAATGTATAGTGATAATGGTTTATGAACGGAAATATATGATATTTATATACTGATTTGTATTTCTCTATATGCACCAGGGAATATTTCATTCTGTAACATATCTCTGTACCTATCTACTGATTACTGTGATCTGTACTGGCCACCAGCTTCTTCTGTTGATTTTTAAAGGATCATTTCATTTTTAAGCAGAATCTAAACTCAAACTCTCACGTACCATGTTGTGGAAGATTGTGTGAGTGTTCAGGCCACACAGATTTGATGAAAGCAGATTGTGTGAGTGTAAATGTCTTTCTATATAAGGTGTCCTCAGTTCTCTCCAGTGAGAGCGCCCCCTAGGGTTTGAATCTTCATGAAGTAATGGCAGAGAGAATACAGGATCTGTCTGTAATATCGCTATCACTGTCTGTCTGTTGTCAGGTGACCTACTTCAGTCTGTGGTATTACAACAAGCAGAACCAGCAGCGATGGGTAGATCTGGACAAACCGCTGAAGAAACAGTTGGACAAATACGCCTTGGAACCCACCGTGTATTTCGGAGTAGTGTACTACGTTCCTTCTGTCTACCAGCTGCAGCAGGAGATCACCAGGTACTGAGCGACCTTTTACTGACACTTGTAAACCATTGTACCGTGGGTGTGGATGAGTGTATTTAAATTGTCCATTTGCATTTACCAGCTATTGTTCTCTGATGTCAGCTGTTTCAGACTGAGTTAGGCTTCCTGTCTGTGTCATTCAATAGACTTAAAGGAAAATAATCTGAATCATTATAATTTACAATAAGCTCCTATGAATTTTACTAAGACTGTGGCTGGAAATTAGATTGTAAGCTCCACTAGGACACTGATGCGAATGAAGAAAGATTCTCTCTGCAGCGCTGTGTAATATGTTGGCGCCATATAAGTCAAAAGCAGTAACTAAAAAACACAATATATGGCAACATTTTTTGGGGACTTTTTGAATCCATGAGAGAACCGGTATTTCTTGACGAGTTTCTGGCATGGCTGCCGGCCACAGGAGTAGTGTAAATTCAATTACAGAAAGATGGTATTGCAGAGGTACTGATAGTGTACAGCGCTGTTATACCATGGGCGCACAGGCACATTACATACCTGTACTATTATTTTGTCTTGTGCAGATACCAGTATTACTTGCAGTTAAAGAAGGACATCTTGGAGGGTAAAATCCCCTGCACGTTGGAGCAAGCGATCCAGCTGGCGGGTCTGGCTGTGCAGGGTAAGTACGGGCAGGGGGGCACTTCTGGCTGTGTGTGGGTACATACCTACAGACACAGTCCTATTATACCCCTATTTCCGTGATGTTACACCAGTGTTTCCCAAACCCAGTCCTCAGGGAGCCCAAACACTCCATGTTTTCCATATCTCCTTGCAGGAGCACAGGTGCAGTCATTACTGACTGACAAAATGTAACGGATCCACAGGTGGCAGAATTATTTCACTGGTCACCCAGGAAACCTGCACTGTTAGGGGTCTGTGAGGACTGGGTTTGGGAAACACTGTGTTACACAATCTCTTCCCGCATTCTACACCACAATATGTTCCCAAAAACAGTGTTTGTACTGTCATAGGAATTTACTGTAGTTTTGTGTGTTACTGAAAGTGTTAAGTTTTCATTGCAGTAAGGTGAGAACAATAATAAAATAAATCTAAAGTATCCTTTACATTAATGATTATTTTTGTGCGTGGATTTAGTTTTTCACGGAAAGTCCTCTGTTCCTTTTGTTTCTGCATGTAACACAGACACACACAGACACACACACTCTGTTCTATTGTGCTCCCACTCCCCCCTTATTTTACTTGAAGTTTGGGATGTTTTTACATTTTTTTTTTTTTTTTTCTATTTTCCAGTTTCCGGTGTTTAGTAAAACATAAAATGAGATTGTGACTGTGAACATAAAACTTTATCAATTTGTGCAGTGAACTTATTTAACCTCTTGATTATTTCATATATGTAAATGACCCTTAAAATAGCTCTTTTTAAAATGGTTAAAGAGAAAACCAGAGGAATCGATTCAGTGCATTTTGCCGTCTCTCTTAACAAACTGAATTTTCCTTTATAATCTGTCCCTCTGGAGAGTGTCCATCAATATGTATTGTACGGCTTGTCCCACGGATACCAATATATTTGAAGGTTTAATTATCAGTTTATACTGCCGGGCAGTGGGCAGGTTGCACAGCGGCTGTTGGTTCCCGGGGGCTCAGTTTCCCATGTGTTTGTAGTCCAGCGATGAGGAGGATCACAGATTATCTGTACAGCGCTGTGTAAATGATGATAACAGGACAGGGTGCGGCGTTCCAGTGATGGAATAACCCAGTCCTATCACCATGTGGTTTCCAGGCTTTGTCAGCTCTGTTTACTGATTTATTTCTCCCTCTTTCCCTCTGCAGCTGATTTTGGAGACTACGATCAGTATGAATCTCAGGATTTCCTGCAGCGATACGCTCTGTTTCCTGTGGTAAGGACCTTCAGCATTAACCCTACGAGACCCAGCAGAGCGTTACTGAGGAAACCCCCAGTGATAGAGAGATTTTCCGTTTTGGATCATTTTGAAACTTTTTTTTTTTAATTTAAAAAGGGAAACATTGTTGCTGTTTCTGTGTTGTACTCTTCCTTTTATTTCCTATTCTTTCCTTTCCAGAGTTTTATTGCCCTCTATATGGGCACCCACATAAATCATCTGTTTGTGAGTTACAGTAGAGAATAGTCAACAAAGTAACTTGTTTTTATTGGGAAGATAACAACATTTATATAAATAAAATATATACAATAAACAAGATAAATACACAAAACATTTTAGCGGAGCGATTCCTCAGTCAGGTGTCTAAATGTATCGAACTAATATGTCATCCAAATTCCTAGCGCCATAGAGACTGATAATGAACTGTTGTGTTTAGGGATGGATTCAGGATGAGAAGACGCTGGAAGAGGCGACTCAGAATGTGGCCCTGATTCACCAAAAACTGAGGTAGGAGAGTCTCGTACACATAATGTGTGTATATATATATGTGTATATCTCTTTGCATTTACATTGTAATCTCTGTGTAATTGCTTTGTTAGGGGTCTCTCTCCCCCTGAAGCGGAGATGTTGTATATGCAGGAGATTGAGAGGCTGGATAATTATGGAGAGGAAACCTACCCTGCCAAGGTAATTAGTCGGAGCGGAAACGTGTCGCTTGCAGGATGTGTACATAGCGTTCTATTGTCCCTGCGCCCCCATGAAACTGCTTAATCTCCTACAGAAACCTCCTACAGCTCAGTATTTACCCCGCCCACACAATCTGCCCGGTTACCTGCCCCAGATTTTACAAATGTCCCCCATTGTTTCTGTTACACTGCGGGATCAAACAGAAACTGTTTAACACTTGTAATAAACAGTTAAATTATTGCAAGACAAACATTTTAAAAGTTTATAGGAATACTTGAGACTTTGAGCAACTGTCATTATAGGCAGCTTGCTGCACTGCCCCCTGCAGGTTAGAAGGAGGTGGTGCACACTATTGATCTCGGCATCGCTGCTAAGGTGTTTCATGTGTATAGTTACCTGCAAGACCTGGGAGAGCACCCTGAAAAATGACTTCCAAGAAGTGGGAGCTCATTAACAGATTTAGTCCATAAATAGAACAACAGTCATATCATATTTTATTTGATTTAAATATTTAATGAAAGAATGTATTTAAGGGAGTGCCCACTTTTGATTAACCCCTTCTTAATATTAATTTCCCATTACATATATCAATTAGCCCCCCCACCCACCTGGAACTCCCATGTCACTTGAATCACAGAGCCGCAAAGCGCTGAATTCACGGTTTTCTTTGCATCACAAACCAGCGTAATGCAGACCGTCCCGAACTCTACAGTCCTATCGCGTGCTATGGATCTTCTTAGTCTACTGCACCAAGAGCCTCTGTGTGAACCGGATGTTTGCTTCATGTAACAGACTGATCCTATGTACTTTAGGATTTTATGGGGGTGGGGGGTGTAAGGAGGGGAGTTACTCTGAGTTTGATTTTTATTTGATCTCCTGTTCCCAGGACAGCCAAGGTACCGACCTTTCCATCGGGGCTTGTCTAAATGGTATCTTTGTCAGACACAAAAATGGCAGACCACCCGTTATATTCCGGTGAGTGTCCGAATTGTTTATACAGTTAATGAAATCCGAACAAGATAAAGTAGAACTGACAGTTAGAAATTTACCTTTTTGGGTGGATTTGAAGGCGTTAAGCTAAAAGACAAGAGCGTAATGACCCAATGACGCTCTCCTACCTACACTTATCGCGGGGCCTGTTTCAAACAGATCAAGTGGCAGTGGATACCCCCCCCCCTCCCCACCTTGTAAGTTTCCCACTCATACAAATAAGACTCGGAGGGTTCCTTCGCATTCTCTTGGCCTGTTTTAAACCAGACGACCCGTAAGTGTAGCGATGACTGCGACATGGGAATGTTGGTGATCTGGGACACACGTGAACCACGTCGGCAAGTTGTGTGATCTTTGTTTTTGTTTTTTTAATTTCAACTTCTTCTTTCTTTTTTTTTTCTTTCATTTTTACTTTACAGTTCTAAAAAAACAAGTTTACAATATCACTTCCACTCTAACTGCCTGCAACTTCCTTAATAAGTTATTAATCTTTTTGACCCCATGAATTGTAAAACTTTATTTCGGACAGTGTGTATTGACGAGACAGCTATAGACTTTCAAGAGTAGAATATAATACAGATCTGGAGACTCTTCCTAATAACCAGCAACTAGAACGATTGTGTGTTCTTATTTTTTAAACAGTGAAATAAAATAAGAACAAACTGTTTAGATTCTTACTTGACCAGGTTCATGAGGAGATCAGAGTAGACGCCACACTTGAAGTTATAACTGACTTTTATACCTTTGTACTTGAAGTGGATGAACTAATAGAATCTCTTAAATCTTCTACAAAGTTGAAGCGTCCCGTCCTGTCCATTCACTGGCCTCTGCTGTGGCTGCAGAGTAATGTGGTGGGCAGATCTCCCACTGCCTGGCAGACAGCATCATTCATTCGCCGACTGCAGAGTTAGTGGGAGATTTGAAACAAGGACTAGTTACAACACTTCAGTTGGAAGTGGCACCTGTATAATTAGCAACTACGACCCGATCTTAGTTTGAGCCAGTCAGTCACCAAGATCCTTTGTGGTCAAGTGGTGGCAGATTAAGGAAGTGGGGATGGGTTTAATGCTACAAATATTCCAAAGCCTATGTCATATGACTGTGGTTGCCATAGTAATCACAAGGCACTTTGCAATCTGTAAATTATTTAATAGCGGTTTAAACTTAAATGATTTTTTTTTTCTGTTATTATGAAGTTGAGAATTTCTTCAACACTTTGCAGCCTGTGTTACAATGTGTCGAATGTGTTTGTGTATCTGCACTAGTGAGTTTCCCAAGCATCTGACTCATTGCTCCCTGATCTGATTCTTCTGTCTGTAGGTGGCTCGATATCGCAAACATGTCTCATAACAAATCTTTTTTCACTCTGGAGTTGGCCAGTAAAGAGGAAACGATCCAATTTCAGACAGTGAGTGTTCATTTTGTTTTGGTTTTTTTTTAATCATATTTGTGAGCTGCAATAGGAAACAGTCAGTGTTCTTTTATCTGGAAATTGTCAAAACAGCGGGGGGAAATTATTGTTTTACGTTACTGGGAATTTAGTAAGTTTGTGTTGGATAGTGGTAAGAATTCCCAAATAAGTCCGTTATGATTGCATGATATCAGAAAATAGTGAAAAATACCAAAGGTGTTGAATAATATTTGTAGGCTCTGTAACTATATTTAGCAAACAGAAACCTTTTGTATATAGTTCTCATTAATATAGAGCAGATTTTCCTAAAACTTGTTCTATGTTCTGTATGTACATTGTACAGCGCTACAGGAGACGTTGGTGCCTATACATAGATCCTGAGCGCATTGCTGGAGTATAATACATTGTCACAGTGTGAACACACTTGGGCAATCTACACTCTGGAAATACCAGCAAGAGGCATATGGGAATGCTCTCTACTACAGTCTAAATACCATTGATGCCTCTATCCTTCAGATGTATTGATCCTTTTATCAGGATTGATAGGACTGCAGGATATGTGATGTTGGGAATACATATTCGGAGACTGTTTCACTAGAAAACAATCTGTCTGTTCATGTCACATGTCGGAGCCTCAGTACACGGTTAGCCGGAACGTGATGGGACGTGTTTTTGGATCTGGCAGCAGGTGGATGTTATACATTTTATTTTCCATTAAATTTTCCTGTTTTGCTCTCTTAGGAGGACATGGAAACTGCCAAATACGTGTGGAGGATGTGCGTGGCCAGACACAAGTTCTACAGGATGAACTGTAATCTGTGAGTACGCCACAAGGCTGCGCGATGCTCTGTGCACACGACTGTAATGTAGCGTAGTACAGACGGTTATAGGCGCTGGCGTCTCTGTAGAAATGGACAGGAGGTCTGTTCTGTTTTCTCCAACAGCTGAAAATAAAACGTTTACTATCAATTCTACCACAGAGGGTGCATGAATGTATCTTGGCTGTGGAACAAAACGGATCCCCCACCTCAAACCCAACCTTCAATCCTTTTATGGAAATGTTCTAGTACTTGTATCGCAGTTACAATCTGTCATTAGCACATTGTAGAATGGATTCCTAGGTGAATGTTTATACATCCGTACCAGTCCTTTCCCTACAGTTCCCTATAGTTTTTTTTTGGGTAGTGGGTAACGTCAGGGGAAATTTCTGTGGAGGTTGTTGGGATCTTCCTGAACACCAATGGGAAATTCACTGGTTGATGGTCACCATAAATAAACCTTCTTTTATAAAAAACTTTAAAAAAAAAAAAAATCATTTGCCATATCCACTGTCTCTCTGATCATCATTGTATATTAATTCCATCCCCTTCCTATTTGTTCTAAAACTGATGTTATTTCTGTAGTAAATAATTCAGAAAGAGTCTTCCTAGAGCAGGTAAAGGTATTCACATGCTCACCACTAGGTTACAATAAGCATTTTTTGCACTGAAGCAAGACTGTGAAATGAAACTTCAACACTAGGTAAATTGAGACAAATCGCTCCGATTGCCTCATGTACTAGAGAATCCCTGGCTCGCTAGTATTAATATGTGAGAAAAACAAAGTAATAACTCCAATCCGTTTCAAACTTGTTAGATCTCACCAGTGCAAGCTATGGATCAATGGTTTCAGGGGAGAGGACTCTGAATCGTGTGTTATGTACGGCTGCGGTCAGATCCCTCCCACAATTCCTTGCTATCTGTTGGATAAAGCTGCTATTATATAGATGTGAGCATGTGAATACCTGCTGCTGTAAGGAGGCTCTTTGTTTGTCACTTATGGTTAGAGGCTGATGGCCTCACATGTGGCCGCTGAAGGTATTTGGACTTGGGATCGGCAGAGCCCTCTGTGAAAGTGACATTTATGTCTACGATGGCAGCTGTTATCTGTGCACACTTGTCCTTTATATCCCTGTGTGTAAACAGGGACACGTGGCAGACAGAGGAGCCTTTGTCATAGTGTTGTGTAAGACTCACACACCTGTCACTCTGCTCTCTGTATAATCCAAGTCCTCTGTATAATAGACCTACACTACGGGGCATCTGCCATCTGTCCCCTCCGGCCAGCAAGGCCGGAATTAGTGATAACATATGTAGCCCGGATTACAGTAATGTCTCTTACACAGAAATATTCTGCTTCTGGGACAATCATTAGAGCCAGATTCACAAAAAAATAGAACTGGATTTTAAACAATAATGTTTTCATATTTACTAATGTCTAAAATAATATTTAAATCCTCTGCGGTCAACAGAAATGATCTGAACACTGGGATTAAATCAAGTTACCTTCAGGTTTATAAACAATTAGTGAAAAAAGTGTCAAATAGAAAACACATCAGCATGTTAGCACAGTGTAATTATTGCTACAATGTTTAACTTTTAAACCTCACATTGCTGGTCAAGTAATTTGAAACAAATTTGAACTTGGCTTAATAATCATTCTCAAATATTGCAGAGATAATTGTTGTTTATCCTGGTAAAGAGATTTTCCTCCTTTTAATTCCACTTGTTTTTAACCCTCCGTTCCACTGATTGAATGGCCACATGGCAGTAGTCTATAGAGAATGCCGCACTTATAACATTGTCTCCAGAAAAGCATGCAGACTATATAGGACCTATGGATAATATTAAAGTACTCCTTATCCTGCGTTTATCTAGGGTCAGAGAAACTATTGTAATTATTATTCATAACTGGCTATGCATGGAGATGCAGGAGATGTTGTGGGTGTGGCTTAAACAACCTGTAGCCAATCAAAGCACTGGATTGTTTGACATTAGCATTTCAGCTCTGCCCACACCTGTGTTTCCATGCATAGATAATACATAGGCAGGACTCCGGGAGCTTCTTATTAGACTCAGCAGCAGGGCTCCCCCTGTTGAGCGTTTTGGGTGGTGCAGCAGGTAATAGGGGCTGAGTGGTCTTCTCTGCTTCGTCTTGACTTCTGCATATCTTTGTCCTCAGGGTCTCCCCAGATCCTCCTCCCCCTGCGACTGGGACCCAGAAATCTCTCTCTCTTCTCTCCTTCCAACGCTTTCCAATTCTGTCCCGTCCTTGTTTTCCCAAAGGGTGAGCTGGAGAAATACACCCTGACATTCCTCGGGATGGTTTCCCCTGGACAGGAAGCCTGTAAATGGCTCTCTAGGAGATCCTGTAGCATGTGGTCTGTGTACTTCCTGCTTTGCTGCTTTAAGCTTCTGTCTTCTGTACTGGACCTCGACAATATGGCTGTCATGTAAAGGGCAGGCAGCTAAGGGTTGTAGCATCGCTCATTATCCAGCTAGTAGAAGCTGTTATTGCAGACTTTGCATGCTGGGACTGGTAGTGCATGAGCCATGGGTTGCCTTATCGTGTACTGGCAATTCTGCTTAATAATTTGCTGCAATATAGCTAGTAATGTGGAACATCTATGGCCAAACATATTTATTATATATAAAGGTTATCTCCGCTCTAATACAAATGGGACAGGTACCTAGTCGTTTTCAACATTATAATGAACTGCTTGTTTGAGTTCATTATACATAGGCGTTAACTGAGGTATAATAACTAATAAATCTATATCCGGTGTGTTATAAAGGGAACCTATTTTTTATTTTATTTTTAAGACAGACTCCATTACTGCCTGATACCTCCTTTAAGTAAATGTCCCCACAGATGTATGGATTTTAATGTCTTCTTTATAACACAAATAGATGTTCCGAGCTGGTGTGATGATATATTATATCTGCTTTTGCTTTTGAGAAAATTAATTTTATATATTATATAGTGTCCTCGGTATTGTTATGTCGAACGTAAGTCATGGAAACCTTCTTCTGTCCTCAGGCAAACCCAGGCGGTAAATCCGGTGCGACGCAGGTCATCAACAAGAATGTCACTGGTAAGACACCGGTCAATGACTGTATCGTGTTTATTATACAGATACCAAGGTTGTGTTCTGTTGTATTACAATCCTTTAATAAATGTCACAAAAATAAAACGACAAGTCAAATGTTTTTATCCCCCTACCCCCTGTTGATTTGGATGACTGTGTCTGTACAAGAGCCTTGCACAGCAGTCGACCCTGCTTGGTGATCTCTCAGGCTCCAGTTTGTCTGGTTACCTAAATGAATAAGTGATAATGGAGCCAGTGATTACGTGACAGGCTGTTAATACTGGGGAAAAAAAGCAACAGAGATAATAACTGCAGCCCCATAGACCTACATAAAATAGATTATAGCTGTACTGGGTGACTAAAACTATACACTCTCCACACACAACCTGACAAGAGCCAGTTGGGTCACGTATGTGATTGGGATATTGTACAATATCTAGCAGCTGGGGCTCGTTGGTGCTTTTGGAGATTAGTGATGATAGGGGATATGTTCCACCACATTCACCAATATTCCCCGTAATGACCCAATCCAATGTGATCTTCTATTCCACACTCTGAGATCTCACTGCCAATCTTGTGGATTCTGTGGCGGGACCACGGTGGGACAATAGACATCCGCCACCTCTGGTTTATCAAACCTGGACCTTTAACGTCCATTACACTGCTTATAGGTACCCTTTCAAACCATCACCTGCCTGTTAAAGTGATCACGTCGTCTCCGTTTCAGAGATAAGTGTCCGATCATTATGTTTTATTTTGTATTTTGCAGCAAAAGCACCAGGGATATATGATGCCTCCTCCCCAGATGCATTATAACGGACACTACAATGAACCTCATACCTCCTCCCAAGGTGATCAGTAGTTTGTTTGCTTTTCTTCTTTTGATCTCCTATTGACAACTATGAGAGGACCATGATTTTATTTTAGAGCAGATCTCTTTCCCCGTCTAATTGATCTTGTCTGGAAAACCGTCTCTTGCCCACAAGGAGCTGACGCTCTGATTTAAGCCAGGGTCTCTCAGTGGCATTGCTATAATCCACTGCACTTAAATTGGATGGATACCAATGGGTGCGAGGGGGATACTTAGCTGAAAAGGGGCGTGATACATGTGACAGTCACATGATCAGCTCACATCCAATCCTGTGATATTCTTTTCAGTCAGGTGTTCCTGCTGCTGTAACCAATAGAATTTTCGGCTGGGGTATCCGTCCCCTGTAAACATTGATGGATTTGTCTACAACAAGGAACTATTTGTGTTCTGTGCATGAATCAACGTGAGGCCCAAACACTCAGGGGAGGGCTGGCAAATTTTAGCCGGGGGGGGGGGGGAGGACTCAACTCGGCAGCCTATTAGGAATATTTTAAAGGGAAAAAATTGCAGGTGACGCAGCCCAAGGCAGTCCCCTGTGGGAGAGGCCCAGGGGGCGGATGTCCCCGGTCCCCAAGCCTAGTAAGTCCCTGCAAGTCCTGCTCCGCTGCCTTTTCTCTGCTGTACGACGTATAATTCCTATATTCAGGAAAAGGTTTTATTTGTGTGTTGGGTCGGGAGTGTGGAAATGCTACGTTTGGCTGCTGTACCTAAATTACAATACTGTAACCTTATAGTTACTATGTGTTAACCTTTTATTATATAGAGAAATGATGTTTCTATGGTGTAGATAGGACTGCGCATAAGAGATCATTTCTTAATCTCACTCTGTGTTAATGCATTTTATTTTGTTTCCATTAGACAACCTCCCAGTGTTTGTGAGCAATCAGAATGGATATTACTATCACTCCCAGACCAGCCTGGACCGCAGCCCACACGATTATAACGGCAGAATCCGCAACGGCAGCGTCTACAGCGCTCACAGCACCAACTCCCTCAACACCCAACAACACTATATGCAGCCCTCGCCCATGTCCTCCAATCCCAGCATCACAGGAAGTGACATCATGAGGCAGGAGTACATCCCCTCCCACCGCCACAGCGCCCTCATCCCGCCCTCCTATCGTCCCACCCCCGATTATGAGACTGTGATGAGGCAGCTGAACAGGGGTGTGATGCACTCGGACAGACAGAGTCACTCTATGAGAAATCTCAACATTGGCAATTCTTATGCGTACAGCCGGCCAGATGCCTTGGTTTACAGCCAACCTGAAATCCGGGAGCACGCCCAGTTCACCTCCCCCCAGTCCCATCATTATCCTTTCAACCTGAACTACAGTTTTCACAGCCAGTCTCCTTACCCTTACCAGGCTGAACGGCGCCCGGTTGTAGGAGCGGTCAGTGTGCCAGAGCTAACCAATGTCCAGCTTCAAGCTCAAGACTACACGGCCTCCAACATCATGAAAACTCAGGTCTACCGGCCGCCACCCCCATATCCGTACCCGCGCCCGACCAACAGCACCCCAGATCTGACCCGACACCACGCCAGCAGCAGTAATCCGGACCTGATCACCAGACGAGTCCACCATTCTGTACAAATGTTCCAGGAGGACAGTCTGCCGGTGGCTCATTCTCTGCAAGAAGTGAGTGAGCCGCTGACTGCGGCACGCCACGCCCAGCTGCAGAAGCGGAACAGCATTGAGATCGCAGGGCTCACTCATAGCTTCGATGGGATGAGGGTGAAAGAGAGGACCACGTCGGCAGCCAACGTGGCACCACCGAGGGTCATGCCAACAGACTCGCAGACTAATGTTTACGTAGAGCGTACAAAAGAGGAGCAGGGTGCAGAACAAGACCGAGGGAGGTACGGTCACAAGAAATCTCTTTCGGATGCCACCATGCTTATTCACAGCAGCGAGGATGACGAAGAGGACAATGAAGAAGACAATAGAACGAATGTATCTCAGACGCCTCTCTATGACCGATCCCAACTGCGGACAGTGATTGAGACCTACCCTGATGAGTCAGAACAGAGCTACCCGTACAGTTCCATGCCGGTGAATCACCTACATATCTATGAACACAAACCAGCGGAGGTGGAGAAAGAGAGGAAACTGCCAGCGGTCAGCCCGGTACAATTCGGTGGAGATCTGTTGACCAGTAGGAGAGAGAATGGTGCCATTCCTCCTTCAGTGTCCGAGTCTGACCTCACGGCCGTTAACGTCAGGTACCGAGTCAAAAAGGATCCTACGAAAAAGAGGCCGGTATCTGATTTTCTGTCCAGCAAGAAGGATATTGTCGAAGGTCTTCCACCTTCAGGAGTAAGTAGACTTGTAGTACAAAAGATTGGTAATGTCTTTCTGGGCTACGCCACCGTTACTCTGGGGCGAGTGGGGCATCATTTCTCAAAAGAAAGGAGAAACAATTGATAAAACAACAATAATGTCAATTTTAGAACAATTTCCCTTATTATAAATATACTATTTTTGTCTCAATTGGAGTGTGTGGGAATATAACTTGTTTTTAGTATATGTGGACATTAATATGATCATTTCACATGGGAAAATGTCAGTTCAAACTTAACATTTTTAAAAACCCTAAAGTCACCTTGGTCCTGATTGGATGGTTTTTATTTTTTATGGTTTGTTTTTTTATTATATTTTGTCATTGCAACAGGAGTATTATAAACTGTAAATTTACTAAAATAGCAACGTGCGGTTCATTCTCAGTGGTGACCTATCGCCACCTGCTGGCCATTGTGGATGGTGCTTGTCTATTAAATAACAATTTTTATTAGCTGTTCCCTTTTTTTAAATATTCTACTAGTACAACCACTTATCCCAAAATGTCAGGGTGGGCACCAGGAGATACTCCCCTCTTCTGGTGGTTGCCTAATGACTAATCATTCTTTATGAGGGAATGTTTGACCCTTTGGGGGTTATAATGTGTGGAGAGCAGCACTGGCCAATCAGAAGAGCAGGTGGGTCAGTGTCCCCTGAATGACAGCGTCGCTGGACATCAAGTGGGGGAGGGGGGGTGTTGCTAGTAAGATTCCATAATCTGAAACAAAATAGAAAATACTGTATCCCTTTTTTTTTTTTTTAATGAATTTACTCCGATGTATCTTCAATTTTCTTTTTTCTTTTTTTTTTACTCGTCATATTTTTTGTCGTCTGCAGGGCATAAAAAAAGGTAACCGAACAGAAGCTAAAAAAATGGGGCCTCTAAAACTAGCTGCTTGGAATGGTTTAACGCTGCCCAGGATTCCCCTGCCGGATGAAGAGAGAGAGGAACCAATCAGGGCATCAAACGATGAGCGGGTAATTAGTATCTTGTTAATCTATAATTGGTAAACCCTTTAAGGATTATACTGTATATATTTGTGCACTGTCTTCAACTGACTTACCAGGACAGTGAACTCTTTGCAGTGTGGACTAAAGACTTACTGCTGGTAGAGCCGCCTGTACGATGGCTGCAGAGTTCTATGGGATACACTGCCCGTAGCGGCACTTTGTGGTCACTAGGCGGATGGGTTTGGGGTTTGGTTACAGAGGTACAATTTTTGGTTTTGGTAACAAAGCCATGGACGTTGGTCTGACCTCCTTTGTACATTTCCCAGTGCAAGATCTTAGAGCAACGGCTGGAGCAGGGAATGGTATTCACGGAGTACGAGCAGACCCTCAAAAAACGTCTGCCGGACACGGAGTGCTCCATAGCGCGGCTCCCAGAGAACGCAGAACGCAACCGGTTCCAGGATGTGCTGCCGTATGACGACACCCGTGTGGAATTAGTCCCAACAAAAGAGAACAATACCGGCTACATCAATGCCTCCCACATAAAGGTAACACCTTGACCTCCGTCCCATTTCTTCCCACATCTCTGAAGAGCGTCAGTCCTAATTTGTTAATGTTTTTGGCTGTAATTAACGTTTGCTTTAATATCCGCAGGTGACTGTTGGTGGCATGGAGTGGGATTACATTGCTACGCAAGGTCCCATGCAGAATACGTGCCAAGACTTCTGGCAGATGGTTTGGGAACAGGGTGTGGCCATAATTGCCATGGTAACGCTGGAAGAGGTGAGTCATGATGGTACCAGAAGACTAAAAATAGCAAAGGAACTTTAGAATTTAGTCTATTATTATATTGTGTTAAGTAGTTGACCAAACCTGCACTCATTCTCACCAGTACCTATCCCCCACCTTTTTATTTCCCGTTTTACTTTGGGATGTCAAGTATAACTGACATGGCATGCTTTGCCATTTGAGTGTTTTGTCCTGTATCCCTCTTACCCAATTTTTGAAAGTATTATTTGGCAACCCGTGACTCAGCCGCTGTTATAAAACAGATTTATAGCATGCCAGCCCAAGCCTTGTAGTTCCAACGTTTAGCAAGCCACAGATGGTCTAGCCTCTGGTCTAAGAGGATTACAGGGACATGCTTTATTTCTTTGCATCCCTCACTTTCTGCATTTGGTTCTGATGTCATAGTGTAAACCAAGTTATGGCCGTTTATGCCAACACAGCACTTCATGTAATGAGCATGTTTTCCTGTTTACCAATGAATACTATTTTAATACAGCTGTCACATGACAGCAGCGATTGTGTGTAACGAATCTAGATCGCATAACAAGGAAACAATATAAAGCTTTGAGTGAACTACTTGCATCTGGTGTAACGAGATCTATAGCGTAATTATTACATAAAGGTTCTCCAACATTTAGAGAATCCTCCTATGAATTATAGAGCAACTCAACACAAAATTGCTTGGAGTTTACCAACATACATTCAAATACACAGTTCTACTTCCCTTTCATTGGAGCGATTCTCCAATCTGGCATCACCCTCCCTTCACCACGGATGAAAGTTCACAGAGAAGTGGCAGTCTGAATCGGGCATCGGTAGTAGAGGTAAAGAAGCCGGCTGCCATTGTAGCATTTAGTGGGACCTGATGATCTGATCACTGCTAAGACTGAACGCCATTACTCTCTCCTAATTCTCCTTGATCTCTCGGCTGTATTTGACACCGTTGACCACTCTCTTCTCATACAAACGCTGCAATCCCTAGGTCTTCAAGACACAGTTCTATCCTGGTTCTCATCTTACCTCTCTAATCGCTCTTTCACTGTTAATTTCTCTGGAGCCACATCTGCTCCGCTTCCCCTATCAGTTGGAGTACCACAAGGCTCGGTGCTAGGTCCTCTGCTGTTCTCTATCTATACCGCTTCTCTTGGAAATCTAATAAGTTCCTTTGGCTTTCAGTATCATCTCTATGCGGATGATACCCAAATCTATCTATCCTCTCCTGATATCTCGACATCTGTGTTGTCCCGTGTAACTGACTGTCTTTCTGCCATTTCATCTTGGATGTCCTCTCGTCAACTCAAACTTAATCTTTCTAAAACAGAGTTAATAATATTCCCACCCGCCAACAAGAGCATACCTGACATTTCTATCTCTGTTGATAACATGACCATAAATCCCACCCCACAAGCTCGCTGCCTAGGTGTAATCCTTGATTCACGCCTATCCTTTGTTCCCCACATTGACTCTATATCTAAATCATGTTACATACATCTAAAGAACATTTCCAGAATCCGCACATATCTCACACAAGACACTGCTAAAACCTTAATTCATGCACTAATCATCTCCCGCATTGACTATTGCAATTCCCTCCTTACTGGTCTTCCCAAAAACAGACTCAAACCCCTAAAATCTATTTTGCATGCTTCGGCAAGACTGATTTTCCTTGCAAATAGCTATTCCTCTGTTGAATCACTCTGTATGTCTCTACACTGGCTGCCTGTCTTCTACCGAATCCAATATAAAATACTTTTACTAACCTACAAGGCCATCAACAAAGCTGCACCAACATACATCTCCTCTCTTGTCTCAAAATATCTCCCAACTCGGCAACTCCGTTCTGCACAAGATCTGCGTCTCTCATCCACCCTCATTACATCCTCCCATTCCCGGTTACAGGACTTTTTTCGGGCTGCACCCACTCTATGGAACTCTCTCCCTCGCACAATAAGACTCTTATCTGGTCTACAAACTTTCAAGCGTTCTCTGAAAACCTACCTATTCAGACAAGCTTATAATATTCCTCAACCACCATCTTAACCTCACTACCTTTAGCCTGTTACACAATTTCACACAAGACAACTACCCCCGGACCAACATTGTTGTGTGACGGGATCATTTAGCTTATGAGTCACTTTTACCTTTGCAGTCTGGCTGGGCCAAGATGCAAAATGTATACTTAACCTCATGTGTCAATCTCCCATTGTCCCATAGATTGTAAGCTTGCGAGCAGGGCCTTCTCACCTCTTTGTCTGTTTTACCCAGTTTGTTTATTAGTTTATTACGTTTGTCCCCAATTGTAAAGCGCTACGGAATATGTTGGCGCTATATAAATAAATGATGATGATGATGATGATGATGACCTGCTGTATAGGTAAATCACTGCACCGAGGAGTGAAACTGTGTATTTGATCTCCCTCTTGGTGAATTCCTCCCAAAAACAAGATTAAAAGTTTTGGATGGAGGTGTAGTTTAATCAGCAGAGTCTTCCATTGTGTTTGAGGAATGGGGAGGTTGCGTTATACGCTAAGACTAACGAAGGTTGTAGAGGAGCAATAGTCATTGGTAGGACTGGGTTGGCCCAACCGGTACGATGAGTTAAGTGTTGTTCTTTGTTCCGTCACAGGACATATTAGTAGATAACACAATATACACCTAGTCACTCCTGCTTCTCGCCTTTCTCTACCAGGAGGGAGGACGAGAGAAGAGTTACCGATACTGGCCAAGGTTGGGGTCAAGGCACAACACGGTCACCTACGGCCGCTTCAAGATCACCACCCGTTTCCGCACAGACTCCGGCTGTTACGCTACCACCGGCCTCAAGATAAAGCACCTTCTCACTGGCCAAGAGAGGACCGTGTGGCACCTACAGTACACGGACTGGCCGGAACACGGACATCCAGAAGATCTGAAGGGTTTTCTCTGTAAGTTCAACAGATTTCTTATGTCACCAAATATCTCCGGGTTCCACTGTACGTTACAAGCATTCTCGTATAGGAAGGGGAACACGGAGTGATACAATGTATTACATGTTTTGCTACAGTGTTTAACATTGTGGTGTTTTATTACAGCCTATCTAGAAGAGATCCAGTCGGTGAGACGGCATACAAACAGCACAGGAGACCCCACGAGTCCAAACCCGCCTGTCCTGGTTCATTGTAGTGCAGGTGTTGGCCGGACGGGGGTGGTCATCTTGTCGGAGATTATGATTGCATGTCTGGAACACAATGAGGTGAGGCCTTGTTGTCTGTAACATTTTCATTATCCCCGACGTATATTTGAAACCATCCTGATGACACAAGTTTTCTCCGCAGATGCTGGACATTCCTCTTGTGCTGGACATGCTGAGACACCAGCGGATGATGACCGTGCAGACAATCGCTCAGTACACATTTGTATACAAAGTCCTCATTCAGTTCCTGAAGGGTTCCCGGCTTATCTGAACCCCCCGTTCTGGACTTCCTCAGCTACTGCAGGAGATACGGCAGAAATGACCCCCAGGTGGTGTAGAGGAAAGGCAGATTAGGCCATTTGTGTGCTAAAGTCGATAAATCGCTGGGCGATTTACTACTAACTGTATGTGGCCACACTTGGATCGATGGACTTGGGTGGCACTGAGGTTTAAATAGACCCTTCATTCCTACAGCTGTCAATCCAAGGAATATAGCCTGCTACCGACGTTCCTAAAGATTAGCTGGGTCTAGGTTGAGCAGGGGCCATCTTGGATCTCGATGGATGTACAAAGTTAAATTTTCTCCACCAAAGCTACAGGAAGAGTTGCAACCACTAGGTGGTGATATGACCGTTTTGTTACATGCCTGGCTGTAGTCTTTGTCGGCCGCACTACACAAGCAGGGTGTAAAGGACTGTGCACATGATAACAGTATTATATACAGCTCTGATTTTACTGGTTGAAATCAAGTCTGACGCTTGTAATGTTTTAAGCACTTTTTTCTTCCTTTTTTGGTTATTTGAGTTTATTTATGATATTGCAGATATTATAACTCATGGAATTTTTTTTTTTAATCAGCCACTTGTTTTACTAACAAACTACCCACAATGGGTCAGAACGAAGGGTTGAATGTGGCCCGTAGGGCGAGTGGAATGGATTCTTTTATGCTATACGCTTGGATGTTTTTAATGGTTTTGTTTTCCTTTTTTAGATCAGTAACCCCATAGTTGGCCTTGAAATACGAATGGTAAAACCTACGGGTTACTTACCGATTTATTCATGAGCCTATGTTTTGGGAATCCTATCTTAACTAATGAATTTGGCAGCATGTGTGCTCCTTGGTTTTGTACAAATGAAGATGAATTTGAAGTGGGAAAAATAATTTGTATTTTTTAAGTTTCCTTAATTTTTATGGAAAGTTAAACTTTACATTGGAGAAAAAAAACCTCTTTATATTCTTATAATACACCTCAATCAATTTATATATTTTCTTTTTTTTTCCCCCAACATATAACCTTTAAACCACAGCTGCCTTGACCCAGATTTGTGGGAAAGTGTTCAAAATGCGATGGTAAAGATTCCTCTCTAGTTTGGAATTGTGAAATCCGTTGCTACAATTTACTCCCGCCTTTTGAACATGTGAATTCTCCTCGCTCCTTTGGAATTGTAGTTTTGGTTTCATGGAAAAGTGATTGAGGTGCTCAGCTTGCTAAAGCAATCCATTTATTGTTTTGTATGTCGTGTCGGAAATTACCTGCTGTTTCTATCGGATGTTACACAGAAATTACATTTATTCAAAATTCATGATGTCTCTACCTGTCAAGAAAAAAACAGTACATTTGTGGGATGGATTTATTATTTAATTTAAAGAAAAACATGTACCTTGTGCATCCCAACATTGCAGCGCTTCAAATCGTGACGCACAGCTAAGGGGCGTGGCCTCATCACTATCGGGGCAAGGCCACACCTCCAGCCATCTGTCAATCACAAGTTATTGTAGAGATTGTAAGTATCTGTACTGCCGCAACTCCAGGAATATAGGAATGTTTTTGTCATTGAAATTCCGTAAACTGGAGTAGAGGTTTCCCAGAATTTTATTAAATCTGGATTAAATAGAGCAGAGCTGTGTAGAAGACATGGTTAGGAAATGATATTGCCTACAGTATCCCAGCTGTAGGATACTGTCTCCTAATCCTACATCAGACAGGCAGCTCACAGTGTTTTGGGAGAAAGTAAGTGGTTTATTTACTAAATCAGAGCAGCTAATCAGCCAGTAGCTTTTTTTTTTTTTTTTTTTTTTTTTTTAATAGTAAAATTCTTATTGAATTTTTTTTTTAGTTTGGCAAAGTAGCAATAAAAACAGGAAACAAACCAATGAATAGGAAAAGACAATTGGGGGGAATGAATAATGTTAGCAATTGGCTTTTATATCTGTAAAGTTGAAGTTGGATAATGAAGAGCGAGTGATTGGCTTCTGTGATTAGAGTAAGTTATTTGCCTTAATGCCGTGATGGTAAGTGAGCCCTAACGATAACCTTTGTCTAATTGGATTGTAACTTCCAGCCGTGTTAGTAAATAGCTCTCACACAGAATGTTTCCTTTTACCATTAGTGTAGAATATCTCTGGGCTAGTGGATAAATAGTGTGGTGTTTGGATGAGCAATGTTAAAGTTGTCTTTAAGACACTTTGGTTTTTAAATTTACCGCATACATTTATATTTGAACCCTGCAATAACACTCTTAGGGGTGGATTGAATTCAGCGCGAGTACCGCCGGAGCTTCACGCAATTTTTGCAGCGTGCGAGCAAAAGTGAGTGGAAGTTTCTGTACCGTAACGTGCGCAGCCGCACAACACGTGCGGCTCCCACTGGACCTCGCACTGCATTAAAGCTGCCCCTTAGGGGGAATTCCATTAGCTGCGATGTTCCTCAGAACCTAAGCTGCGCGTTTTTACTGTTACTGCGTTAGAAATCTTAGCTCATTTTTAGTTGCACCTCTGTGGAGCACGAGGGGAAAAATGCAGAGATTTCTATCAAAATCTGTGCAGCAAAGTGTCTCCGGAATGATTGTGAGACGCTTTATGGCCCCCCCCCCCCCCTAGAAGGAGCGCTGACCACCTCCTTCATACTCTACACACACAGCAGTGTTTGATGGTCACTGAACTTAAAATTCAAGTTGACCTAATGACTGACTGAATAAAAAATATTATGTAGTTCTTTTGCTTAGTGCAATCTAATCTGCTGTCTCTCCCCAGTGTCCCAATAAGCATATAGACAGGAAGTCTGCTGTACACACACAGAAAAGCGGAATTGTCCCAGTCAAATGGATTAATTTATCCAAGTATAAGGAAATTCTCAAATCTTGATGTGTTGAGTGTACTTGATCACAAAACATTGCCCTATATCATACCTTAAATATCTTCTTAATGGAAAACCCCCTTAAATGTTTACTTAGGTTTGTCAATGTTAACAACTTTGTTTGTTTATAATGGTTCAGTTTTATTAATTAATTGATGTCTTGTAGCTAATTTTCACACTTTGCTTATACAAAGCACACGTAGAACATTATGATTTGCTTTAATTGGACGTACACAAGAGTTTTCCAAAACGTTGATCATTGCTTAATATATTTTTGGGCCCTGAATTTTGCCCCCCTCTTCCTCACGAATCCCCTTTTGGTAGCTCATAGATAACCCAGAACTAGACTTGAGCATTTGGTAGATGTAATGGAAATGTTGAACTTTTCTACATCTCAGAACTATCGACCTTGGTGAACATGTCACAGACCGGCGGTGATTAGGAATGTTATGCAAATAAACATTGAATATTTTCTATACTGTACATGAGAACGTGATATGAAGGATGGGGGCGGAAGCTGTAAATTTTGGGCCACTGATGTGAAAGTGGAAACTTTTTCAGGTTACGACAGATGGTCGATACCCAGGTGTCTATGGCAGGAATCTGTTGTAGTCTATAGGGAACCAATCAAATAAACTCAGCCTTTATTTTGTCTAATGAAAGCTGACGTCTGGTTGGTACAGGTCTTCGTACCTGTACTATATAAGGTAAGTGGTGATGTTGGAGATTGTGTCTTCAGGTTATACATCTCTGTAGTGAGATGATCAGAGTTTGGTTATGGATGTTGGGCCGAGGTGGGCTAAGAATGTTAGCGAGTGGCTACCAGTTGGTCCGTAGCCCAGAACCTTTGATGAGAGATTGTCTAAGATGGGAAAAACATTTCATACCCGATATAAATCCTCCGTATATGTGTATATATATATATATATATATATATATATATATATATATATATATATATATATATATATATATATATATATATATATATATATTTTCCTGCACAATGTGCTTTGTAGTATGATGGATAAATGAAGACGGTAGTGTTTAAGGTTCTGACGAACGCTCTCTGTTTTTATATTATATGGAGAATTTGACCGCCAATAAAACTGCCCTTGATGCAAATACCAACCCCCTTGGTGACAGCGAGGGGGTTACGTTCATCTCAAGGGTGATGTTTTATCTTTATATGTGTTGGCTGAAGCCAAAGAGCCCTTTTTCTGTACCCCCCTCATGCGCCGGTCACTTGCAGTAATGGCGTCAAGTGAGCGTTGGACCGGCCAATCGGACAGAACCTCCCTGGATGGTGGGTCACTAAGCCCCTGTGTTTCCTTAGGGTATTACCCCTACAGGTCGTCCCGAAGACGTTTATGAAAATTAGTGCATAGAGAAAGGAGCTGTAACTCATAGCAACCAATCGGGTTTAGAAAAAGAAATTAAACATATTGTTCTTATCTTTTCTGTGCAATTACTTTATAAGTCCCTCAATATGTTTAAAACTATGTTTTATGGAGGCTGATTGGTGGTTACAGTATGTGGGTGTATCTATGATACGGAGCAAGTGATGTACAGAATGTGTATAAACTGGTGAGATTATACTGTATACACAACACGATTCTACAGCAAACCTCGCAGGGTGAAACAATGCCCAGTACGTAGACTGTTTAATGTATGATAAAAGATAAGTTGTGTATAATATGGAGTGATGTACAGAGACCGGCATTTCTTCTATCGGCTGTAATACAGACCAGACTCACCTAAACATTACATTACTCAGATTAATGTATGATAATGTACAATCAGTACCACTCTATTATATGTACAGCGATTGTTCTACCAAATATGTAATATATGTGATATTTTATGCAAAATGAACATAGTATATTTTTGCCATGGAAATAAATATTTGGAGCAGTTACCCCTGTGTTGGAGTCTTTGTTCAGCACCACATAAGATGGGGAGGGGGATTCCCTCTGCCCAGAACCCCCCCCCCCCCTCATACTCCAATCACTACAGTTGTGTGATTAAGGAGGAGGAAACAGCTTCTAGGAACCTCCTCGTTAGTGCCTGAATTTAAAAAAAAACCCAAAAACTAATCCTTTGTCTGCAATCGTACTTTTTTGGGGCTCTGTTTTAATTAACTTCGGCTTCAACAAAATGTCCACCGTTAGTTTTTGGCTCTAGTGTTTTTATGACTTTAGGAACAGCAAATGCAGCAGACAAGTTACCGGGGACCTTCTGCAATTTCTTGGGAGTGATATGAAGCACTTGGTGAGTAACTAACATTTATGATATATATATATATATATAATTAGTCTAGATTCATTTATTTAATAGAGGTTAATATTAATGTGTTTTGTCTTTAATGTACATCTTACTTCATTTTTTTCCCCATTAACATACATTACATTTTATATACATTGTACTTTAATTATTATGCCTAATGTTTTGTCTTTGTTTCGGAGCCCCCTCTAGAACTCGCGCCTTTGTAGCTGAGCAGCTACATCCGTCTTTCTGTCTTGTGCCGAACTGTAGAGATCTTACAAATTTTGCAAGTATAGACCTATGTTATTTTCTGTTTCTTATTGATATAAGGTTGTGATTTTGATGCTCAGTTTTAGAGCTGCTGACTAGAAATCACAGGGTCTGCTGATCGTGGTCTGATTGGGCTCTATCCACGGGGACGGATGGTAAATCTGATAATATAGACCGGGTCTAGATGTGTGGTTATTGTCCAGGCTCACTCATGTGGCTCTGGTGTACCCACTGGTCGCTCACTCATGTGGCTCTGGTGTACCCACTGGTCGCTCACTCATGTGGCTCTGGTGTACCCACTGGTCGCTCACTCATGTGGCTCTGGTGTACCCACTGGTCGCTCTTGTGTGGTTCCCCCCCCCCCCCCATCTGGGAGTGGGCCCATGTATGGCCAACTTAATACTGGAGATAGATTTTTTTTTTTTTTTCTCCCACTGACAGCTGCACTACCATCTAGGACAGTGATGGCTATCCTGTGACACTCCAGGTGTTGTGAAACTACAAACCCCAGCATGCTTTGCCAGCTATCAGCTAGTTATCTACTGGCAAAGCATGCTGGGGCTTGTAGTTTCACAACACCTGGAGTGTCACAGATTAGCCATCACTGATCTAGGGAAACCTTCTCCCGCTAGAGCGCTATATGCAGCCCCCCGTGCTTCTGCTCGTTCTATTATATGGGACTGGCAAATTATTCTTTCTAGCCAACATTAAATATCCGTGGAGGAAGGTGTGAGCAGGAGACCAATTGCAAGCTGTAATCTATTGTTTGCAGCCTGTGATTGGTCCTCCTGTTCACCAACTTCCCCCCCCCCCCCCTACCAATTTACATCCAGGGCTGTGAGAGTAACAGAGGGAGCAGAGCCTTAGGGAATTATTTTCCTACTCGTTGGTAATTCTTCATTTTGGATTAAATAGTAATCAGGGTTGTTGCATGGACAGTCATTCTCCATTATAAAGTGAGAAGCAGGAGAATGTTAGCTCACAGGGCTAGAGGATAGGAAACCAACAGGGAAACAACCTTGCATGTGATGCGATTGTATAGGTAAAGCAGCCATGAAAGTATAAAAATAGTTTTGCTACATATGGGTGAGAACTAATGTTATAAATTACTTGGGAATCTGAACTGTGTTATAATTCATTCCAACAGCTCAGAGGACTGACGCTCGGGGGCAGTGAGACCCACACTTCATGTGAGGGGTTTAGGGATTATTGTACTCTTACATTTTGCCAATCTTGTTTAATTGGTAATGTACAGCAGATGAAACAAACTGTAAATTGGTTCTAAAAGTTTTATTGAAAAATAATTTGTTTAATAGTTACAAGAAATCTCTTTAAATAGGACAAAAATAGTTGAAATTTTTGTGCATTGAAGGAGTTAATAACATCTGTACAGAGCAAAGGCAGCGGCAGGAAACAAACTCAGCCGTTTAATACACTAAAAGCTAAAGTGCCTCATGCCTCGGACCTCTAGTGAATACTGGATCAGTGGCCAACATGGCTGCCGCTGTAGTGGGACCAGAGGACGGGGACACTTTAAAGATAACCTCTCCTCCTATTAATAAATAAACCAGTGTCTGAGCCCTGAATACAGATAGTTCATCCAGCAATAACTGCTCCTCTGACACTAACCTGAGAGCTCTGCATTGTGACAACAACATTTTATGTATCACTCTGGGCAGAGACTTATCAGTCCTGCAGCTGTTGTGCTGTGATAACGTCTAGAAATCAATAAATTATAATATCAGGACATTTCTTGCGTCAAATATTAGTGATATTCGTGAGTTAATAAAACGTTACTGTTTCCACACAGGGATTATACATAACCCTGATAGAATTCTGACAACTTGTAGGTATAGATTATTGCTACAGTGTTACCGCCGGTCACTCCCTAGAACTCTATTTTCCTATTGGCTGCTTAGATTACTCCGCTATGTTGGACGTTACACCCTTAGAAATCTCCCTGTGGAAATAGGTCAGAGGTCTGGGAATTGTTTTAGGCGTCTCAATAAAGTGGATAATTTTTTCTTTAGATATTTGGAATTGTGGCTTTAACAAATGAGGGTTGTTCTATAAAAGTGTCATAAGTT
Organism: Mixophyes fleayi; assembly: GCF_038048845.1. NCBI lineage: Eukaryota > Metazoa > Chordata > Amphibia > Anura > Limnodynastidae > Mixophyes > Mixophyes fleayi. The sequence continues at coordinate 3,321,664 of NC_134413.1, read as the reverse complement.
ACTCTACATAAGGGTATAACATTAACCACTAGACCTTTCAAATGTATCACTATGAAAAATAAATTGGCTGAAAAGATGTCCACCTCTTTTTTTTTTTTTGCATTTAATATTTTAGATCAAAGTCTTACTAACCCTAAGTTTGTCCTGTGCACACCAAATTCTTTTACTGTTAAGAGTCCCGTCCACAACTACTGGGAGACGATTGTGTGGATCTATCCCCCCTTCCCCCCCCCTCAACTGATTACATTGTGTCCCCTTGTTCTTCTAGAAACCCCCCTATTTATGTAGATACGGCCATCCTGGATTATACTAGTCATCTTCTGGCAGATATCACATACCAATGTTATAGCAATAAGCAGAAATATTAGGATTTCACCCATGTGTTTGACCTCTGCCATCCAAGATATACATCATCTATAATAGTGAATATCTGCTGTGCATTATGCTGTAGGTGATGAGGATAATGTATGTAACCCTGTAGTATTGAAACATTGTTTATATGGTCATGGAAGTCCTCAGTAACATCCTTTATAATGTACAGCAGATTATATCTAATGTAGTGATGAGGTTGGTATGTATCATGGCTGGTGGTATGCTATACTGGTTCTCTAATATTATATAGCTTTATATATTATAGGTATAACTCCGGATAACAAAATATGGGTTGTAAAGGGACAATAATTTGCAGAGTTCTACCGGTAGATGAAGATTCTACAATATAATGGGTGTAGCCCTATCTCATTACCCGTATGTCACATATACGATGCATATAAGCAGCTGTCAACTGTATTTTATTTCAGAAATTTCTTAGAACTCGATTTGCTCCTGAATTTTAGAGTAATCGGTTTCACCCTCTGAGTCTTCTCCTGGATCAGTGAGGTCTCCTGGATCAGTGAGGTCTCCTGCTACCAGATCAGAGAGGTCTTCATCCTTGGACACCTGGACGATCTCAGAAAAGCTCTGTTCTAGGTCTTCAAGATCCTTCAATAGATCGGTTTTCTCTGTGTCATGGCTGCCGTCTGCCAAGTTGACTAAAGCACCGGATCCATCGGAGAAAGAGATCTGGTCTACATCACCGTCATCCAGGAGAAGATTGTCCACCTCAGAAGCTTTCTCTGGCCCCAGAAGATCATCATCATTGTGAAATCCATGGTCGTTCTCTCCTCTGTCATCCTGACAAGTTAGGAAATGATCTTCTGGCAGACGGTCAGATCCTCTTTCATCCGGACAACACCGGGCGGCATCTGCTGTCGGCAGACCATCGCCTTCATCTTGACCACTTTGGACATTGTTCTGTTTCGTATCTTCTATGAACACTAGGAAATCAGTTTCTTGCTCATGCCCAACGTCTCGTGTATCCCGGCCCGAGAGGACATTGTCTCTGATTTGGGATTCAGAATCTATTTCATCTAAGTATATTAACAAGTCCTCTTTTTGATGTTGGCCGCCGTTTATACCATCTTGAGAAAAGTCACCCCATGAATGAGAAGCCTCGTTCCTGACCCCATCATGAGGAGCGAGGAGGCTGCTTAAATGTTCACTGGTGCCGGAGCGATTGTCTACAAAAGACTTGAGGTGGTTTTCATGTTTGCTGTCCAAGTCGGCCCTGAGAATGTCCAGCAGGTGGCGCATTTTGTCCTATGGAGTAAGAGAAGTAAAGATACATTGTATCCATCTTAGACGTAACACCACAAAAATACCACATCAAGACTTTAGGATTTAAAACCACTTCCTAAATTGGTCATAGGGGAGATATTTTCACTGACCCTTTCGTGGTCAGGGATCTAGTCCAAAATTGTATCTCAGGATGCCCCACTATATTTCACATTTTCTCACTGTCACAAATGCTTTTTTAACTCTATCTGAGCAAATGTTATATTATCTGTCTTTTTTGTGGGTGAGGCACAGAAATCCCTATCAGTACTAAATATTTTTAATTCATACAGGCAAAAGCTTTTTTTAATTGTGATTTTCACAAAAATCAACCCACAAAACATGCCTCCTATTTTATTCTGTGACTTCTAAAATTTGCAGACGTCCTGTATGTACAGTGTAGAGTAAACACTGATGGTCACGGCAGAGGGGCTTATTTTGAGGCAAACCCCTGGTTGCTATTTACAAGCAAGTCGGATACCTGCAGCTCAGTGAGGTTCTAACCTGCGGGTAATATTCGAGCTTTGAAACGTGCAGCAGGATAATAATTAAGGTGTCATAGGCACTGCCAGGTACTATGGGTTAATCATGTTGTACCCACTCATTAGATAATAAAGCACTTGGCCCGATTCCCTTCACAAAGATGTAAAACATTGTAATTAAAGTTTAATGAAGTCTGACATCTCATCACCATTTATTTATATAGCGCCACTAATTCTGCAGCGCTGTACAGAGAACTCACTCACATCAGTCCCTGCCCCATTGGAGCTTACAGTCTAAATTCCCACACACACGGGTCAATTTGTTAGCAGCCAATTAACCTACCAGTATGTTTTTGGAGTGTGGGAGGAAACCAGAGCACCTGGAGGAAACCCATGTAAACACGGGGAAAACATACAAACTCCTCACAGATAAGGCCATGGTCAGGAATTAAACTCATGACCCCAGTGCTGTGAGACAGAAGTGCTAACCACTGAGCCACTGTTTATATTCATTAATAGTACATGAAAAACACCCTGTTTCAAGGATTATCAGTAAGATTCCAGTTTCTAAAGAATCCTGAGATCACCCAGAATGATTTGTTAAACTGCACTTTGGAGAGAAATGTTACAGTTTTATTGGGAATAACTAGTACTCAGTAGGCAACTAGATTAATTGGTTTATCTCCCATTAGCTAATTATCTCTGCGCTCACTCTTCCGTACAGCCTCCGCTGTCTCACAGACGTACAGCCAGCGGGACAGGGACTGATAATTGTATTTTTAATCCCACATTAAAGCTTAGTACTTGATATAAGTTATCTCAAGATATAGTTAGATAGAAGTGATAAAGGGTCAGTTTCTTACCTCGTCTAAATTATGTCTATTTTCTTGGAGATGTCGTTCAAAGATCCGATCTACAACTCTAAACACAGAGCACAGTAATTAGAAGACGGATAACGGACGTGTGAAGCCCCAATGTCTTGCGGCTGTCACTCACCTGTCCGAGAATAATCCCAGGGCCAGTATTTCGTTAGTCACAGCAACCACAAAGTTCAGGTACCCCAGTTCCTCCTCTCTGCAAAGACAAATACAATGTTTATTACTGAATCTTAGTAACTGATCACAACGGTAAACAATTAGCAACCTAAAGAAAATACTTCTGTTACTCTCCTGGAAATTGTAATATAATATTTAATTGTTGCTCAATTATATACAGAAATTTAGTTTCAAAAGATCACTAATCCGAATGTGGCTACAATGTATGTTTAATGGAATTGTCCTCTCTCTTGTATTCATAGGATTGAGTGGCACAGTAGTTATCAGCAATGGGTTTGATTCTAATTGGATCTTCTATGTACAGTCTGGTTTACAAGAGTTTCCAACAGTCCAAAAAACCACTGCTAGGTTAATTGGCTGCTATTTTTGTTTTTTTTTAAAGACCCTACTGTGTGTTTTTTGGTTAGGGACTTTAAACTAACCTGAAATGGGGAAGAGGACCGAATGAGAGGGGGACTTAGCAGCAGCAGAAGAGGGCGGGGGGACTTAGCAGCAGCAGAAGAGGGCGGGGGGACAGCGTCGCAGCAGAAGAGAGCGCCGGTGGGGGGGACGTCGCAGCAGCAGCAGAAGAGGGCGGGGGGGACGTCGCAGAAGAGAGCGACGGCGGGGGGGACGGACGTCGCAGCAGAAGAGAGCGACGGCGGGTGGGGGCGCGTTGCAGCAGCAAAAGAAAGCGACGGCGAGAGGGGACACGCAGCACCAAAAGAAGGCGGGGGGGGGGGGGGGGGGAGACACGTCGCAGCAGCAGAAGAGCGCCGCGAGAGGGGCGGCGCAGCAGCAGAAGGAGAGCGCTGCGAGTAGGGCGGTGCAGCAGCAGAAGAGAGGGACGTCGCAGCAGAAGAGAGCGCAGCGAGAGGGGTGGGGCAGCAGCAGAAGGAGAGCGCTGCGCTGGGGTCGTCGCAGCAGAAGAGCGCTGTGAGGGGGTCGTCGCAGCAGCAGAACAGCGCGACGGCAGGGGGGAGGGCAGCGGCGCAGCAGCAGAAGAGAGCTCTGCGAGGGGGGCGGGCGGCGCAGCAACAGAAGAGAGCGCTGCGGGGGGGGGGGGGGGGGGGGGCGCAGCAGCAGAAGAGAGCGCTGTGAGGGGGGCGGCGCAGCAGCAGAAGAGAGCGCTGCGAGGGGGCGGCGCAGCAGCAGAAGAGCGCTGCGAGGGGGGCGGCGCAGCAGCAGAAGAGCGCTGCGAGGGGGGCAGCGCAGAAGCAGAAGAGCGCTGTGAGGGGGGGCGGCGCAGAAGCAGAAGAGCGCTGTGAGGGGGGCGGCGCAGCAGCAGAAGAGCGCTGTAAGGGGGGCGGCGCAGCAGCAGAAGAGCGCTGCAAGGGGGGCAGCGCAGCAGCAGAAGAGAGCGCTGCGAGGGGGGCAGCGCAGCAGCAGAAGAGAGCGCTGCGAGGGGGGCAGCGCAGCAGCAGAAGCGAGCGCTGCGAGGGGGGCAGCGCAGCAGCAGAAGAGAGCGCTGCGAGGGGGGCAGCGCAGCAGAGGGAGTGGTAACTAATTCCTTGCAGCCACAAACGCTGGAGACATCTCACTCACCTTTGAAATATCTGCCTTGAATACAAGTGTCACAATTGTTTTACATTGGACAATCCCTTTAAACTACTATTATATTGGGGAGGTTTTACCCAGGAGCAGAATGTTTACGTAGCAGATGAGATTTTAGTTAATTGGAAAATAGAAAACATATGTTGGGTATTAATGGGACAAATGTTATTATAATAAATGTACACATTATATACTCCTGTATGTTATTGTTATTACAATATATGATATACTGGGCTGTCTTCCATGAGAATTTAGCCACTAGATGCTCTTTTCTCAGCTATCAGTGGCTCTATTTATCCAACATGGCAGCTTCCACATGTATCAATAAAGGCAGATAATAAGAGGAAGAATATTGCTATACAGGATGATTAATAACTACTTTTAGATATATGTAACCCATAGCGACCGGTATCTTCCATAGTCTGACCACACTAGACCGCTGCTAGCGGGTTGCTCCATATAGTGATACTAAGCTGTGCACAGATATATGATGTATAACGCTGTATCCTGTACCTGGACAGTGACGGCTGCCGACGATCTGTATACGTCTCAGAAAACCGGCGACAGCTTTTCTCTTCCTCACGCAGCGGCAGATGACCTCTGTGTCCATCCTAAATTGTGCAACGATAAGTCATTTACATACCCTCCACTTACTGCCATCTTCCAATGTTGGCTGTTACCCCCTGTTCTTGTAGACTCGTACTGACACTAACCACAATTACACGTTGATCTCTGCAACAGTTTTATATAATAGAATTCCCATCTCCTGGTGTTCCACCCTCCAGGTACAACGGCTTATAGTGCGATATTAGCGCGTTATAATAACACGCTATACTATAATGTAACACATTCTAATCAGATAACAGTGTGAGAGATTTGTTACATGCTGGAAGTATCTTACGGCCAAGGAGTAGTGCAGAGAAATATTACTAGATAAATGTGGGTAATGTCTTATAATGAAATAAAACGGCCTAGGAAGGGGAAAGGAGGATAAAATAGGATTACAATTGGAAAACCTCTAACTTGAAATAAAAAAGATCAGTGCCTAAATTCACCAGTTACATTTGTCTTGTAGTTTTGCTTTGAACATGGCTGTATAGTAGATTCACAAATCCTGCAACAACTTACTGAGTTTACTGTAATAAATACTTTTAATGAAAAGGCAAAAAAAAAATCAGATAAAAGTGACTTTATAAATCGGATCTGCTGGACACACGGAACATCCCATTTTGGGTGACATATCAGAAGTTACACCCCTTACGGCGGCGTATAACACACTGCTTGTATGAAGGGAAGGCGGATGGAGGAGATCTACTGGTTGCCGACTTCCATTATGCGAGATCTTAGGTGCGGTGGTTAAAGGAGTAAATTAATTAGACCGTCTACAAAGAAAATGTGGAGTTGTTGCCCATAACAACCAATCATATTCTAGATATCTTCTAGATTGCACTGGATAAATTATAGCTAGAATCTGATTGGTTGCTATGGGCAACACCTCCACTTTTCCTTTGTAGACAATTTGATCTACCCCTAAAACCCCATATCATCAACGCGGGGTTAAATCACACTGGAGTATATGGCAGATAATTAGATAGATTACATTTTTAGGAGTCATTTCAGAGACCAACTCTGCACTTTTTATAGTTGGGTCCAACTCACACATACATCACCCGGACACAACTTTTTATGGGGAGATGAACAGTCGTCCGTCTGCAGTGTCTGGGGCACAAACATAAAAATATCCAACCATGAGCCATGTTTTGAAACAGAATCCTTAACTGAACCATGGCCCCCGGTGCTGCCTATAAATATATAATTTGGTACCTGGGACAAACAAAATTAAGATTTAACATTGTGTTAGTTCTGGCTTTCTATGTTGCTGGCTACGAGTTAATTTTTCATAAACTATCACTAGGGGAGTTATTATAATTAAACTGTACATAAGACACCCCCGTCCAGTCACTAAAGCTGGGTACACACTACACTGTTTTCGTCCAATAATCGGCTCAATCAGCCGACATACGACCGCTCGTTCAAAAGTCTGGTCAGTGTGTGCAGTGACACGATGGTCGCCTCATTTGGACATCACTGAGAATGCAGCCTATCCAGTCACTAGGAGCCAGTGACATCACTGAGAGTGCAGCCTATCCAGTCACTAGGAACCAGTGACATCACTGAGAGTGCAGCCTATCCAGTCACTAGGAGCCAGTGACATCACTGAGAGTGCAGCCTATCCAGTCACTAGGAACCAGTGACATCACTGAGAGTGCAGCCTATCCAGTCACTAGGAGCCAGTGACATCACTGAGAGTGCAGCCTATCCAGTCACTAGGAGCCAGTGACATCACTGAGAATGCAGCCTATCCAGTCGCTGGGAACCCGTGACATCCCTGAGAATGCAGCCTATCCAGTCACTAGGAACCAGTGACATCACTGAGAATGCAGCCTATCCATTCACTAGGAACCAGTGACATCACTGAGAGTGCAGCCTATCCAGTCACTCGGAACCAGTGACATCCCTGAGAATGCAGCCTATCCAGTCACTAGAAGCCAGTGACATCACTGAGAGTGCAGCCTATCCAGTCACTAGGAACCAGTGACATCACTGAGAGTGCAGCCTATCCATTCACTAGGAACCAGTGACATCACTGAGAGTGCAGCCTATCCAGTCACTAGGAGCCAGTGACATCACTGAGAATGCAGCCTATCCAGTCACTAGGAACCAGTGACATCCCTGAGAATGCAGCCTATCCAGTCACTAGGAACCAGTGACATCCCTGAGAATGCAGCCTATCCAGTCACTAGGAACCAGTGACATCCCTGAGAATGCAGCCTATCCAGTCACTAGGAACCAGTGACATCCCTGAGAATGCAGCCTATCCAGTCACTAGGAACCAGTGACATCCCTGAGAATGCAGCCTATCCAGTCACTAGGAACCAGTGACATCCCTGAGAATGCAGCCTATCCAGTCACTAGGAACCAGTGACATCCCTGAGAATGCAGCCTATCCAGTCACTAGGAACCAGTGACATCACTGAGAATGCAGCCTATCCATTCACTAGGAACCAGTGACATCACTGAGAGTGCAGCCTATCCAGTCACTCGGAACCAGTGACATCCCTGAGAATGCAGCCTATCCAGTCACTAGAAGCCAGTGACATCACTGAGAGTGCAGCCTATCCAGTCACTAGGAACCAGTGACATCACTGAGAGTGCAGCCTATCCATTCACTAGGAACCAGTGACATCCCTGAGAATGCAGCCTATCCAGTCACTAGGAACCAGTGACATCCCTGAGAATGCAGCCTATCCAGTCACTAGGAACCAGTGACATCACTGAGAGTGCAGCCTATCCTGTCACTAGGAACCAGTGACATCACTGAGGATGCAACATACTAAATCTCTGTTCAGCCCACAAATTGTCAGACCTCTGTTTATTAGACAATTTCTCCTACTACTTCTAATACCTATATATACAAGCAGCTTTATATAGGAGAAAAGATGGGTTCTATCTCATTTAAATTAATTAGCAGATTCTGTAATGACCTCAAAAATATAGGATAAAAAAGTTATGCTTGACAAATATTTGAAATTGTATGTCTGTCACTTGAGCAGGAGAAAATTGCTTCCTCTCCGATACAGGGAAGTTTTACATAAATTAACAAAATGTAACGGCAGCATATTTTCAGTCTTCTTGAGAGAATTGTGCAGCACTATTACTAACAGTCAATTATTATGGAAAAATATTCAACAGCCAATAAATGGCGCCACCTACTGGACTCTCAGGTGAAGCTTCGTCCTCGGTTACCTGTCTGATAGATGGGGGCTCTGTCTCTTGTGCTGGAGACCGGTGCTGGAAACTGGAGGTACAATGGTCACGTCAGCAGGGTGTAAATACACATATAATACACAGAATATAGGACTGACTGTCCCTGTGCAGACTGCAACATATGTTAACAGGATTCCAGTCTGGAGTTGTCGCCCAAAACAGTATTTAAAGGTGGCCATTTTGTAGGCTATTCAATAGGAGTCAGTGACATCACTGCCAGTGATGTCATCATTTCCTAGTGAATGACTGGCTGACTATTGGTTCAGAACACAAAATGGCTGACTGGTAATCTAATTTGAAAACCACACACACTAGAATATGAGTAATCCAATTAAGTATTTAAGTTCTGGAATCATTCTCTGACATAAGGACATAAAATTGTCCCTTAGTAGCCTCTCAATATTTCTTTAATGTGCACTTGAAGCACAATGGAGAAAGTCATTGTGCAGCCCGAACTAACACCAATGCGGCCGATCTTTCCACTAGGAAGAAGGGACATCACTGAGGTACTTTGCGCCTTGTGACAGTGTCATCGCTAGTTCCCGGTGAATCGATGGGCTTCAATCATCAATATTGGGTTAAAACAAAACGGCTCACCTAATTCTTGTCAACATTTAGAATGCAAAATGGCTGCCTCCATTAGGTGTATTTAAAATGGCCATTTAAAAGATTAGCCTGAAGGCCAAAGGATAGTTGGTCCCTCTTTCCATCAGCACTCTCACATCTGACAGTCACACCATTAAACTCCAATTTTAATGATACGTTTCGCTTCAGAAATACCGTTATTGGCGTTTACCTGCTGAGATCGGTCTGGGCCTCTGCATTTGCCACAATCTCCCTCCTCTTCCTCCTGGGCGCGGAGTAACAGCGATACTGAGCAAGGACGGACTTGGCGTGTGTCTTTAGGGTGCGTGGGGTGAACGGCAGCGGCGTCTCAGTGAAGTGACGCGAGTGTTTCTCCAACAAGTCCCCGCTACAGATTTTCCTTTGGTTGTCCTGGAATCTGCAGCAGCCTCCGCTCCATCCCGGGGAGTTGGAGAAGCCGCAGCGCATTCTAGAAGCCATTCTGGAGAAATCCGGGTCCCTCTCTTCCAGCTCGGCCGTGCTCTCTGGTGACCGTAACTGTCTCGGAGAGGTGGAGATGAAGGAGCTTGGAGAGCAGACGTTTCTGGGGTCTGAATATGGGGATTGTCTCAGCATATTAGTATATCCATCATAAGTATCCTGAAAGCAAACATCACAGTCAGTATTAGAAGTGGTTCACCTTCAGATAACTTTAATATTGGCTAGTACATCTTCTGCTGCAACTTTTGCTAGATACAATATTTCTGGATGACTCCTGCGCTTCTCAGGAACTAATCAATATCATCAGGCAGATGTTTATGTTTTTCTCATGATTGTCAAAGTTCCTCGCTGGATACAATTGTATCCCACCCCATGCACAGCTTCCACCGGGTGACATAACCTAATATGAAGACGTGGGAGTTATATAAAGAGTGCAACATCTGATGGATTGAGGTGGAGACATGGATAAGACATAGTACTGGAGCGGGGTTAGTAGGACATTATTGGGGAGATTTGAAGAGCACCTGGATAGGAGGTTAGATAAACAGATTTGGTGCAAGTTGTGGGGAAATTTATATATTTAAATATTAATTCAAATTGTATTCTGGCTGATGTAGGAACAGGCATCCAAAAAGTGTGCACACATCTACAAATTGTAATGTGTTTTCTGCACCAAAACAAACCCCCCATGGTCAAAGTGCATGAGCCAACGTCTACTGGTTTCTCCAGCACAGCATGGAAGCCCCTGTCCTCTCCTGGTGTCTCACCGCTGCATTGCAGAGGTAGGACAGAATTGCATCCAACTTTTCTTCTTAACGCCATGTGCTACTGGTAGCACCAATGAAACTTCCAGCCGTATGCCACGTTCACAGTCCGTTACAAAATACGGACTTCATGGGAGGTCGAGGAGAAAAGCCACTTGGAAAAACGGGGAGGAAGGAGAGGGCGGCTAATCTGCTAAGGACACAGAGAATTAGGATCCCACCGCAAACACCAGTATTTTACAGAAATTACATGGATAATAAAAAGGAGAAAAAGGTATTCATTGGAGTACACAAAGGTAAAATTGCTGCAATTTCCATGCACACAAATAGAAAGTACACGCTGTCCTTCTACCGCTGCCAAACGTTTCCGTTAATTGTGTTTTTCAAACAAACAGCGATGGTATTTCACTGTTCTGTGTTATATCTAAGCAAACACTTTGCAGAAATTATCAAGATAACGAGTGTAAAACATTCTATCCTGTTTATATCTGACATTTGTAGCAAAAGAGCCTTTCTGGATTCCAGCGTCTGTGTAGTTATAGGTAACATTATAGTTAGTGTTAATTATAAGAGTCACTTTTAATACAAATTGGACTATGCTTTGTTTTGTTAATGCTTTCTTTTGGATCAACATAAAGTTTGAGTACAGAGGGTCTGATTCACTAAAGCTGCAAAACAAACAGATTGTTTTTTCTTTAAACACATAAACCGGGCATATGTACGTCTGTATTCAACAAGGGGCGGACGTGAAGATACGTCTGGTGATAAATACGGGTCTAGGTCCGCTCTGCTCTAACAGACAATACACTGCAGGATACGTCCTATACATATGCGGGATATAAAATCACAAAACAAAACAAAAAATTGACTGTACCATAAATCACTACTAAGCAGGACAATTTACATACCGAGTCAGTGACCTGAAATGTGAAACAGCCTGCCTACAGCTTGGATGTTCACCACACACTACCATATTTCTTTGCAAACAGAGCTTACAGTCAAGAACAGCAAAGTGCGTCATCATCTACCACAGTACTCTCCTACTGCCACCTGTTTTTGGGAACCCACATCATGGAGGACCTTGTATGTCGAAAAACCAATTACATCAGCGGTATGGTGACAATGGGCAAACGACGTCTGCCAGGTACAGTGAAGATAAAGACAACAACTTACCGTGGCAAGGTTAAAATGAAAGTATTTAAGGCTATTTATGTCAGACCAGTGTCTGTGCCACTAAATTCAGCCCTACGCCCAACCTTCAAGCACGATGCCTAAGATTTCAGACCCACGCCATCCCCAAAAACTGCATAGTGTCTAGGCCAATAACCACAAAATTCAGTCCTTCTGCAAATCTGTCCCCCCTCCCCCCACATTAGTGGTCTCTATACATTAGAAAGGATGAGACCACCCTCTGAGTGTGGAAAGGAAACTCCACAATCTCATCGAATTAAATCAGTTTTCTGTCCAATAGAGTTGAGGAGCTCCTGCGACTTTGGACCGTAAAGGAAAGGGTTAACATACCGCTGCAGATGTGCGCTCGCCACAGAATATGTATCCTGGTCGGACGAGTAGGCGGCCATAGTTATGGGAACTCTTCATGTACAATGCAAAGAAAATAAGTTATAAGTATCATATGGCGGATGAGGTAGGTAAGATAGTCCATTCAGGCCATGGTACTACATTATACGGGATCCAATTGTGGACACCAGAAACGGAAAAGGACCTGCGGCTCCCCAGGTATCGTGAAACTACAAGTCACAGCATGCCCTGTCACATGACCCAGGTTCTTGGGGTCAGTGCTGTTTGGATGCCTGTGCGCATGCCCGAGTTATCAATCGGCGCATGCGCACAGGATTTGAAAGGAGAAATGAAGAAGCCACCCAGGATCGCAGTACGAAGATGGAGCGGTAAGTTTTTACCACTTTTTCACAGGAACAGCAGTTTATCAGATCCGCTGTTCCTGTGTTGGTGTTTTAATACATTTAAGAAATTTGATCCTTATCAATGGATTAAAACTATTTTTCATTTCCTGTGAATATTGATAAATGTGCCCCAATGAGAGCAAATTAACTAGTTGTGGTTACTGATCCAGGGAACAGGATCACCATGTTTGGGAGTCAGGGAGGAGATCCCACCCTCCTCTCCCCCGGAGCCCTGACATTGATACTTTTGGGGGTTTTGTTTTAAATCCTTCCAGATCAACACATCTACAATTCATAAAAGGGTGTTTATATTATGGACTGGGGCATTCTCACCCCACTTTGTAATTACTACAGAAAAATCATACCTGCATCCTGCAAACATCTTATACAGGACAAATAACGGCATCTCTATAATGGCTACAAACACATACAAGGAATGAAATATATATATATATATCCCCTCTCCAGTGAAACCACTGCAACAAATTGAAAAATGAACCAGCGATAACAAATGGAAACATCTCACTGTGTTCCTAAATGTCGGGAGCCCTAATAATAACTGGAAGATTCAGCATAAAATTTGACATTTAGCGACGCCACAAAAAGTTAAAATCAAACACAAAACAGGGAAAACTTTAAATTCACAGAGCTTAAAACTCACACAAGTTTCTTTTTTTGCAATTTTTATGCAATGGAAAGACTGGGATCATCTCAAAAATAGACGCCTTTGTAGAAGGTTGCCACGGAAACATGAACTATTCTGACAGGCTAAATATTCGTGCCCCCCGCTGCTGCAGCATTAAAGGCCGTCGACGCGCTCGCTCCATCGGCTGAGCAGGTAACGGCGCATCATCCTATTCTTACACGTCAGTAAATTAGTAACAAATCTCGGATCTCACAACTCTGCGGGATTCCTTTGAAAAGGGAAAACATAAATAATAAAATTGCCAACTTGAGGGACACAGAAGAGCGGCTCTCACCCACCATCTGCGCCCTTTTGTTTCATGTTCAAATTATCAGCGAGAGTTTAAATTTAGTCGCTGCAAATACGGTTTTGTTTGCTTTCCAATAAGCATTTATTTTCGTTCCAGTACACATATAATGTTAGATAGAGATATTTACAGGAGTTTATACATAAACAGTGGGCTCTGGAGTCACACTACAACCTTGTGCTTTCATGTGGTCATAGGCTTCATTGGTGACTTCTAACACCCATATCACGCACAGTAAGGAGAGCGTTATATTATAATCAGAGCACCGTAACATGTAATTCCATGTGAAAACTCAGGTCTGCGGCTTTTCCAGTTTGCCGATTTCACTCAATCGAAGTGGATGCGAGAGACGAGACCAGGGCCGGATTAAAGGAATGGAGGCCCCTGGGCTAAGGGGGCCCCCATTCCCCCATGAGGCCCCCCTGTTAGCCGCCTGCCCCGATCAATAATGCTGCTGAGCTCTGTGAGCCCCCTGGATGCCGGAGGCCCCTGGGCTGTAGCCCAGTTAGACCTCGGGTTAATCCGGCCCTGGACGAGACACATGAACACGCAGACAATAATGGAGGCATTAAATGCTGATGACAACCCCAAACACTTAGGAGTCTCTCCGAGAGCTCTGAACCCCGGCTTCAGCACGCTCACGTTACAGCTTTGTGTCCTACGTAATAAGCAAAACAAACAGGGTTTCTCCGTTCACCCAGGAAAACATTACAGTACGCTCTTTATGGGCCAGCTTATTCCAATTTTGCAGCTCTTCGGAGATTGTGGAAGGGGCGTGTCTACATCACAATCAAGCCCTAAAGTTACTGATGTTGAGTGACGAGTTAAAGGTGAAATCTCTTCTAAAAATTTGGCATTTTTTTATTTCCTAAACATAACTCACTTTGTTACCTGGCGACCTATGAAGTTGTTTTCCGTAGGATTTTGTGCAACTATGAATGAATGACAGTTTGCCAAGTGTCATGTGATTACCATGGTAACTACAGTCACGTGACCATTTGTTGCATCCATAGAATTTTTTTATCATTATTAATTTTTTTTTTTACATAAAGCGGCAGCCATCCCTGCAGAGCAAATGTGCAAAGGGAACTCAGAGTTACTTCAGCTTCATGTTAAAGAGGGACAAAACTTAAATATGATTTGTCGTTATTAACAGTTTTAATGACTATTACTCTCAAAGAAAAAGAAAAAAATTAATTATTAATAAATGTGACATTGTAACTGTGATATTGTTCTGATTTGTTCAACATCAAACCCTAAGCTGGTTTGGGCTTTCAAAACACTACGTACATGCGACACCAATCAGTAACCACTTTACACGCTCTGGAAGATAACGTGTAACACACATTAGCTGTATTGTTGGATGTGTCTCGGGGGGGGGGGGGGGGGGGGGGTGATCCTGCCAGAAATAACCAAGAAAAACACACATCCATGTGGCCTTAGTTTGGTTTCCAGGGAATCTCGGACTCGTATTAATGTGACTGCATCAGGCAGCCGTATAGAGAGAGATGAAGAGGGTGCGATCATACGGGGATGACGGATTCTACAGAACATAAGATTGATGCAGAAATAGAATCCCTTATTAACCAATTAGTCAACCTGTGTGTGGTTCATGTATATAACGGTGCATCACATAAACACTGCATGAGAACCACGAGAGTGATGTTACATTCTCACCTTTCTGTGTATTATGGAGCTTTCGCCGTTCTCTCTAGAATTAGGGCGTGTGGGGGATCTATAAAGTGACGGCTCCCTCTCAAACCGGGTCACCTCTCTGTTCATCTTTTCCCTTCTCTGCTGGTCGCTGTCTTGAAGGAAACACAGAAATAATAGTAAGTAAAACAAAAAGGAACACAGTGCTTGGTTATTATGAATCATGAATGCAATAACCAGCCCTTAAACTGGATTTGAAGACAACGTCAGGGCATATAGGGGAGAAAGACAGAGGAGGCGGCAAGGGTATAGAATATAGAAAGTAGGACAAGGATAGAGATATAGGGGAGAAAGAAGGTGTGGAATGCGTGGGGTGTAGTACAAGAGGTAGAGATATAGGGGAAAAAGAAGTCCCCTGAATGCCCTTCACAAAACCAACAAGGACATTTATAACTTGTGTTACTGTGGAATTTAGATTCTAATCCAAATGACAACAGCAGGGGTCATTGACAAGGCAAAAGAAATGTACAACGCGTTTCATGGTGTACGGTTTATATTAGCTTCTCAGCTGGACAATAGATGACTTGGGATGGGCCATGGATATTTTCAATCAGGTGCAGTTTGTGGGCCTGGTATAGTGGAACAAATGCTAACAGAAGCTTTTCAGGCTTCCTACTTAAATGCAGTAACTGGGGTACCCGGCGTTAGTGTAGATGCGACGAGACAATGCTTGTAAAACAGAGCCCCTATTCGTTACAAACAATCCTTTTCTCCGGCATTTACTATTTCAGTCATTCTGAAAGGAGGACTTATAACAATAAGGACACTATGGAACTGTATAAAACAGAACACAGAGACTTGATGGAGACAGCGGCTGGAATACCAGTGTTGACCTTAGAGGAGTAACTTTGTCTTCCTGTTTCCGAGGCGCCAAATAGATTGGAAGCTTATTAAGACAAAAATGTTGTATGGCGCGACCCAAATTTGTAGCCAAATAATACACAGCAACATACCCCCCCCCCCCCAATTTTTGGAATCTGATGGCGTGTGCATGAGAAGGATCACAGTCAAACTGTACAGTAGTAGGTGGCCACTGGGGCGTGGTTCATGCCCCCTGAGACGTGTCCAGGGCTTCTGAAGTGTTGGACTACTCCCAGCCCTACGAGTAACATCCCCCAAAACAATTAAAGCACCACACGCAGCTGCCACTGGACGGCATTGAATGGGGATGTCCTGCGAATCGGTCCTGATCCACCGGACAGAACCTTCAAATCTTAACTGTCCCGGCTAAATCAGGACAATTAGGAGGAATGTAGACATAAATACTTTACCATAAAGAATGGGAAACAGAAAAAATTAAATGTGCCGGTGTATTTTCTCATCAGGTTATGACACATTTATTACAAAGAAACAAGTCTCATCAGACATCAGGAAAATATAGAAGATCTCTGCGTTACACGCCCTTGTGGGTCACCCATGTGTGTTGTCTTTATACAATTACCAGGTACAAACATGACAGGATGATGGAAGAGGAGATTAGTGGTTTAGGCAATTGCCAAGAACACCCCGGTGTCTCAGCCAAATTCTATTGACCTTGGAAACCGTCCCTAATAGCGACAAATGTTCTCAAACACGGAGGTGATAACTCTGCATTGTGCCTGAATTAGAAGGATCTACAAAGATAATCTCCAGACACAAAAAACTCAGAACCAGGGACCGCAGAGGAAGAGAGAAACAACCAGATACAGAGGGAGGAATCGTCTCTTTACAGAGTTCCCGTTCGTTCCTCCTTTTCCTGTTTATAGATCATGTATTTTAAAAGTAGATGTTTACAGCAGAATATTTCTATCATCCTGGTCAGCAAATGCTGAAACTGTAATTAATATAAAAAAAATGTGCTTTGTGCAGTGTGAGGATTCTCTCCGCTCCGAGCCTCCATTGTTACAGACCCACGTTACCATGTAGATCTCCTGCCTTATACATTATAGCAGGGTTGCCCAAACCCAGTCCTTAGGGAGCCCTAACAGTGCATGTTTTCAATATCTCCCTGCTGGAGCACAGGTGTAGTCATTACTGACTGATACAATGTAACAGATCCACAGGTGTAATCATTACTGACTGATACAATGTAACAGATCTACAGGTGGTAGAATTATCTCACTGGTCACCTGGAAGCTGCAATGTTAGGGGAACCCTTGTACGATAGATAATATGCTATATAACATAGTGCTAGGTATTACAATAATGTAGCAATAACGAGCCGTGTGAGATACTTACATTTAATACTCTTGATCATACTCTTTGGAACGGAACAGTCAACAGCAGCTGGGGAGGGAAGAGATAATAGTGGATGAGTGAATAACACAGTACGGTCCTGCTTCTCGGAACACCATCCAATACGGAGACACAGGAGCGAGTCTCTGGGAGACGGGCGTACGTACAGCCCAACGGCGGTCATTTTCCAACATGCACTTATTATTACCGGGGATGGGGGCTGTTTGTGGGAACAGCAACATGTAGATTCTGCAGCTTCCATCACAATTAATCAAAAACCGCAACAATTTCTTGCATTCACCAAACAACAACAACATCTGAGACACAGCAGTAAATGCTTTGTACAGATAGAAGAGAGTTAAAATAGATTGATTGTTTGCAGAATGAATAATGTTTCATTATGAAGTCGCTGTATGATACAGTTGGTATTAATACACAATGAGTTATTTACCGATAACATGTAATAGCATCATAAACTGAATGAGTCAGGTGCGCCGTGACTGGTCATGTGACAACAGCGAGCTGCAGCTTAGCTTCCTATTGGCTAGAAGTCTTACGACTGGCCTTTCTTGGGTACAGGGAAGTAACAGTATGCAGTTGATTACTAGTAGAGTCTAATAATGCAGGGAGTGGATGAGATCACAGGGCAGAGGGCCTCGATTGTTGGGTTACTAAACAGACGATTGACATTACCGCTTTAAACCTATTAAACACACAACGCCAGGCCTTCCCGGTTATACAGTACAAATCTGTTCAAATAAATATTGTGACAATCTGTAAGTAAACAGATTCTATGTAATAATAATTACTCTGCTGTTTGCTATCATGAATCACAGCAAGAGCTGAGGGTCATAGAAGAATGTTTGTTTTTGTTTGGGTGTTCTTACAAAAAAACAAAGTAATATTTTGCTACAATAAAATGATCTATTTATCTAACCTCCATAACCATGGATAAACATAACATATTAATTCATGCAAAGAGCAGGGGATAAATGTATCAAGCTGACAGTTTTCGGGCGGGTTTGAAAAGTGGAGATGTTGCCTATAGCAACCAATCAGATTCTAGCTGTCATTTTGTAGAATGTACTAAATAAATGATAGCTAGAATCTGATTGGTTTTTCAAACCCGTCGGAAAACTCTCAGCTTGATACATTTACCCCCAGTTTTCTGACACAGGAGAGATTTAGGGATACAGGAGTAACCCACAGCAATCAGACACTTCCTTTAGCCTTCTCTGCACAAAGCGCATTGATGACCGGTTGCTATAGCTCACTGTATTATTAGCGTTTTCTCCTATGTTTGTGAATAAGCCTCAGTGTGGAAACAAGGACCTTGGAATAATTGATTTTACATTTGTTGGATGCCCTGGTTCCTTTCTTTGGAATGTTTGCAGCCCTGTTTAGCTATAAAACCAACTGTAAATCTGATTTATCTGGGATCGTACACAATTATTATGTGAGAACATTCTGCAAGTAAAGACCGAGCGCAAACGAGAAATAAAACATAAAAAAGTAGCATATTTTCATTGTGCCATTTCACAACAGAACTGATAATTGGGTTCCCTTTCCCCATCCTATGCAAAATGCGCTACAAGAATAGGATATCCCATCACCCCGGTGACTGCTGACCTTGCGCGCTCTCAGAGAGGTCACTTTATCAAACTGATCCTCTAAATTCTCTTCAACTATAAAACTCACATTCCTGTCCGGGGCCATGAACCAAAAAGGAATCAATTTGTAAAACTCCACATTGATTCAGCACCTGGGATTCCCCTGGTCTCAGGGCAGCCCCGGTGATGTGCGAGAGGCTGGGGTTTAGCAAACACTGCACGATCCATCCTCCATCTCCGCCATGACACTAATCTGATTTACAGCGAGGAGACTCTGGCGTCTGGCCGCCAGCATCTCTAACGAGAGCAGTTTGTACCTTTAGCGCCGAGGATTTTATTGTAGTGAATGAGCATGTGGTCCCTGATCCGGTACTGGTCACTTAGCCGGCTGTCGCGTCCGATGTAAAAGGCTAAAAAGGAGGAAAAACAGGTCGATTAATACTCCCTGCAAGATGACAACATGAGTAATACAACATACCAAGAAACCATTACATCACCCAGCATCAGCAATCAGACTACACTGCACTTCTCTAAACATACAGACTGCACTATGAAAGTGGATTAACCCTCTCCCTAGAGGAGGTCTGTGCTACCGTCTCCCCATAGAGAGCACACGTCACTTTATAATAATCGGTTTATCCTAGTGAGATTGTATAGAGGGGGATGGAGCTGTCCTGGAAAGATATAGTGTTGTTATTTACCATATCATCATAAAGAATACTAAATATTTTAGAGGAAAAAAAAAGAGCAAATGGGGGGGTGGTCACTTGGTACAGATTCTGTACTTTGAGATTTTCCAACAGATATACAACGTATAGAGAGACTGAGTATGTGCTTATCGTGTATGTGAATGATGAAACTGTCATTTTCATGGATTTTTCTTACTTTTTTCTTTATTACAACAGCAGTTATTCACATGCTGTCAGAGGCATAGTCTGGGTTAGGCCAGGCTAATGCTTGCTTTACTACTTGGGTATTGTGGGATAACTGCTCTGGGTCTTATAAGAGAAGACTTGTGATGAAATCTCCGGGGCTACAGACAATCTCCAAAGTGACTCCTATGGAACAGAACACTCTATTAGACACCTCTTCCGTGTCCTCTCCTGTATGTACGGAGTCGGAGCCTCTGGTAGTTGGCTCATTTGTGGGAGTTTGATAGCCCTTCTGATTTTTATTAGGGGACCAGTGAGGGAGCTTGAGCTTGTGAGTATCTTGTAAAACATGGTTAAATGAAACCATGTTTTTTTTTTAGGAAGCCAATTACCCTGATTGGCCACAGGAGGAACAGATGTGAGGTAATTAGATTCCACAAAAGCCGCAGAGCAAGTAATTTGGATGTGAATGGGAGGAGAAATATTGGGTGGTAGTTAGAGACCGGCAGGGTCAAGAGAAAAGTTTTTATTTTAGGATGGGTGAGACAAGAGCATGTGTACAGGATAAGAGGGGAAGGGGGCGGGTTAGCCAACTGATACACAAATACACAAGTTGAAGAGGTGGCTTAGAGGCAGGCGAGCGTTGAGAGAGAGGGATCTGTGAAGAGGAGAGTGGAGGGGGTGTGGGGGAGAGTGACGGAGCGAGGACCCCGTACTCTGGGATAAGAACAGATGGTGGGTTGTGTAGGGGGGGCTGTAGCTACTATCTGCATCTTAGCACAAGTGACAGCCATTAAGAACAGGTACAACAGTAAACACAACTGTACCTTAAACTAAATAAAATATTAACCATTGAGGCTGCGTGCTTACAGCCATCCTCATACAGTAACTAAAGGCTTCTAAAAAGCATAGAAATGAGACAAAATTTGCTTTAACTGTTGCTTTAATAACACCATCCTAATGTGTAAGTGAATGGAGGTGATGCCGGTAGCTGGGGAGTAATTACATTCCTGGCTGCCGGGATTTGCGTTATTTGGGCCATTAAGGAATTTGGCTTTTACCAGCACTTCAGCTACGAGCAGCTGGAAATCCCATCGAGACAAAGCTTTGTATTGTGATACTGTGGCAGCCGTCAGTCTCTGCACAGCGGCGCTGTCCTGGGAAATCTGTATTGTACAGTGCAAGATGTCACTCTATAAACATATAAGGCTGACAAATAGGATACAACAAATGTAAGGAGGTTCTTACAGAAAGATATGTAGCAAGATTATGCAATAAGTGGCTCTTCAGCAAATGTCGCACTACAAGTCCCAGATATATAAACAGACACCCATGTGGATAACAGACACGCGCAGGCAGTGTGATCGATGATCCCCGTGGCTGCTGTATGTCAGAAGCGAATTAATCACTTGTCGTTTCCAACAGACGGATTGCTCATCTGACCCTTGATGAATGGGCTGAAGTAATCTCCAACATGGCTCAGTCAAGGAGTCATTCTGACCAAGGGTGTGCGCAGCTAAGGGTCGTGGCAGAATTTGCTCATGACACAGAACATGGAGCGAGCACACTGATCTGAACATAATGTAGGTATTGGGATCATTGATCCTTGGTACTTGTGGGAAAATTAGGAGTTCTCTAAATTGCAAGTTTAATCTAAGGGTCCAAGCAGAACCACAGAAAGTCGGGCACCCATGGCTTTCCGCCTTCCAGCTTTCACCCACGTTTTTACTGCCAACCTTCTAAGCAACAGTCGTGCGAGAGTTTCTGTGCTGTTTGCAAACTGTAGCCAAGAACTGGTTTGAACAAACCCTCATTGGCAAACCCTGAGCCTCTAGTTATATGCAACCAGGTGACTGAATGTTAAATATGACGTGTGGGGTTAAATGCATCAGTTGAAACCAATTTTAAAAACAAATCCTCCGTTTTCCATGTGTCCCGCAGAACCTGGACAAGGACATGAGTCTGAGTAATTACCTACAGCTACAGAAGGAGGAGGATGGCCACAAATCATCCACAGCCCACTGAAGACCCGGCTATGTGTACTTACCATTGCTCTTAACACTTAGATGTCCTTTAAATGGGCTCGATACGCCGCACCTGGGAACAGACAGAACCCTGGACACTGAAACAAAAGGGAATCGCCCATAAATGACAGAATGCACAATACTGACGTGTGCAAGAAAAACCAGACCTCAAACATCAACACAATAACTGGCAAAGATGCATCTAATTATACAAGTAAATAAGATACATTTGTACATCAGTCAGTAAATTGAACTTCTTGTGCTGTAAAAAAGACAGGTAAAACAAATATAAAAGACATATTATTTTGGTGCAGAAAGATTTAAAAAAAAAAAAAAAAAAGAGATAATACAAAATATCAGCTGTCAAATAAAGTATTATTTATAACATTTCCACCAGAATTATAATGTCAACACCAAATTTACACACGTTCCAATTAACATTACACTGGGCAATGACTGAGCCTCTTCTGTACAATCATCTAAAACAGATAACTAATTGGCCAGAAATTAGAATTAATACACAACTTTGAGCTAGGAAAAAAAAAAGTTTCAATAAATATATTACAGAGATTAGAGGTTTGTGTTCCAGACTCCTCCAGCTATTGAGAAACTACAAGTCCCATCAGGTTTTGCTGTTCCAAAACGTTGTCTACTCCATAACCCCAACATTGGTAATACAAAGAATAACATAACTAAGGGACAGAGCTTTGTAATAGAATTATTGAGTTGACAGTATAGTCTGCCTCACCTGGTTATGCAGATACCCCTCTGAACTGGCCTCTTGGGGTCACTGCAGGACTGAATACCCTGCCCAGCCTGTATTATGACACGTGTGGACATTTGTGACATAAGAGGCAGAATTGAGCTGATTCATGTTTAATAGAAAACCTCTGAGTTCTGGTGGTCCGGAGGTTGTTCTAGACTCATGTTCTGCTTGTCTGAATTCTATGGATCGTGTTCTGTGTATTCGGAACACTCGCTATCAGCGGAACACCGGAATCATCGTACATCACGGATCCTGGAATCACGAGTCTGGTCATAGATGGAGAGTTTCACCCGTTATTGATAATCCAGTAAAGTGTCTCCAGAACGTACAGTGACCCACAGTTCCCTGGTGCTAAACCCTCTGCAAATTGGAATTGTTTTATTGTCTTATATTTACGTCAGCTATAAAGAATGACAAACACTCTCATAAACTTTGCTCCAAGACAAGTTATTCAGAGTCTCGTTAAATACATTTTACTGGTCTATTGACGATGGACAGCTGGTCAGGCAGGGAGGGGCTGTGGACGGTGGCGCAGCGGCTAAGTTTTCGTCACAGAGAAGGTATGACCAGGCCTAACAGTAACCCCTACATGCTAAGCAGGCCAAGGGTCTGTCTTCGGGCCCATGTGCACAGGCATTGTGCCTGCCTTTCCTCTCCACTTGTGCTGCTTTATGTTAAGAGGCAGCTGAATGGAACAGAAGGAAGCTCAAAAAAGAACTTTAAAAAGCGATAATTGATCCCTATAAGGATCGCTGGCCCGGGACGATTGAACTATGACGGCGCATAGACGCGGCGTGCAGCGCTGTTTTCTCTGCTCAATGCTGCGTTCACCCTGTGCTGCCCAGAAAGGATGAGGACCCTTAAAGGGGTCATTGGTAACTTTGTAAAGTACTATAGGAGCGCCATTCTGTTCAACAGTGGATGAATGATTCAACGTTCAAGAGGAGGAGCAATGCAGGCTAAACATCCGTGTGCACATGTGCTAAGGCGGCTGCATCCATGACCTGTTATCTTCTTCTGCCCCTCCATGTCAGTGGCCGGCACATAGCTAGGGGGCTCCGGGGTGAAGATAAAGACAAAGAATGAGTTAAATTATGTCACTCAATCAGTGGTTTAGGTGCCTGCATGTGGTCCAAAAAGTGCACTTAACTTGTCAGTCAGAATTCATGAGTCAAGGTCTGTCCCGCGGAGGAAGATCATGTGACTGCTCTCTCTTCTTCGATCTCACTTCGATGTCATGTGGTCTGTGATCACATGATGCATAAGCGGATGCTCCTATCGCGCTGTGCGAGGGCGCGAGCTTCACCCGCCGCCCCAGATTTGACTTCAATAGAAGCTAGAGCTGGGGCATAAAGCTGGGGCCACAGGTGAAGGCTGGACGGACCACTGTTGTACATCAATGGTATAGACTAGTATTAGGCCACACGGGGTGACCCTGTAACCTTCAGAAGGGCCGCACATTACCCATAATCTCAGTAATAACATAAAACAACGAAAGACACACCTATCTGTAATAACATATCAGCATGCGTTTCACACAAGTCTTACCCGCTATAATAGACACTGAGGATAATATAAATTAGTCTTCTATACTGTCCATGGTGTTGGAATAAATTTAGGACTTTAAAAAGGATTATTACCAAATATTGCACATTGTAGCAATTCAGTTTCATTTCACACAGCTTTATTATAACTTACAAAATCAACACTAGTACAGTAGAAGTTCCAGAGGATCGAATTGCCGACATGAATAATACAAGGTGTGTGTGGTGGGTAATACGGCTCATGGTGTTGTCAGACACAGTCTGTGTCCTCTATTACACCATAGGAACAATGAGCGAGCAGCTAATCTCCCAAACATAACCCTGATTCACCATCTGTCTGTCCTCACTGCATCGCCTACATCAGCAGAGCTTTAAAGGGCTTATTTACACAAGTGAAAATATATATATATATATATATATATATATATATATATATATATATATATATATATACACACACACACACACACACACACACACACACACCTCCAATTCACACCATATGGATCGCTATGGCAATAAACATTATCTGTTTACAGGGTTTGGCAATAGGGACCTGTGCATGGACCACACTGGAAGAAAGAAATGGTTCTGCCAATATTATGTTGATATGACGTGCGCTAAACAGCATCAGGATGCAGATAGAGTGCTCCTTAACATAGGGAACACTGTTCCCTATGGAGATAAGATCATCTGTACACACCAGCTTTCAGTACCATTGCCAAATCAAATGAGAACACTCAACCATGCAGAATTATACTTGTTAGGGTGTACAAAGGCCTTTATCTCCATAGGGAACAATGTTCCCAATTTTGCAACGCATTTCAGTGGCATCTGACCTCACTGTAGGGTGACACAGGCTCGTTACCTATTGGTACTAGTAAAATGCCAGCGAGTGATATCGCTGCCACTTGCTTGAACATGAGTGAATAGAGCAGGCAGCGTCCAATAGATAGCATCACTCCTAACGATAAGCGCAAGTGGGTATAAGGTCATTAAACCAATAAGGTCCCATCAACAGCGTTAAAAGAAAACTAGTAGTAGCAGTTGGTGAGGGGCCTTAAACGCATAAATATATTATCATATATTATTTTCATGACCAGTTTCATAGAATTAGCTCATGTGATTTCCCAGATATAATACATTTGCTCTGAAAATACTGTGAGGACCAAAATTACTGTTCCTGCAATAAAGAGCAAAATGCAGCAAAAATGGGGTCATATGAACCCTATATTTCTAATGAATGCTTGGAGTGGTTCAGGTGGTTCATTATAAAGGAGCAACGATCCCCACAGGGGGAGCACTGTCCACTGCACAATCACTTAGTGGTGGTATATTTATCTACAGACACAAGTACATTATGAGGCATCAGAAACATGTCCAGTGCTGAAAATAACCAGCTCACTATGAACTATAATAAGGATGCAGGGGATACTCACACGCGCGTTTTCCTGCGCTCGGGCTGCGCTCTGCCGCATCGCGGAGGTCTGGGCGCTGCTGGCTGCGCTGCGGGGAGGTGAGCGCACGGTCAGCGCTGTATCCCGGGGGCCGCATGTGAGCTGCGCTTATTGCGGCGTTTTCATCGCGTTTCTAAGATACGGTTTGAGCTGTGGGAAGAACCACTTCCTGTGTGCGGGATATTACAGACAGGAAGCCTGGGAGCCGCACACACTGGCCTGGAGATTATACATATATTATATCTATCAGTTGTAGGATACATTGTACCCAGCACACACCGTAGATTATACATACATTATATGTATCAGTTCTAGGATACATTGTACCCAGCACACACCGGGCAGCCCGGCTGGAGATTATACATATATTATATCTATCAGTTCTAGGATACATTGTACCCAGCACACACCGTAGATTATACATACATTATATGTATCAGTTCTAGGATACATTGTACCCAGCACACACCGGGCAGCCCGGCTGGAGATTATACATATATTATATTATATTATATGTATGAGTTGTAGGATACAATGTACCCAGCACACACCGTAGATTATACATATATTATATCTATCAGTTCTAGGATACAATGTACCCAGCACAGATCGGGGAACCTGGACGTGACATAATAGATATTATTTATATGACATATTAGTATGTGCAGGTTACAGATGCAGACACCAGACACATTCTTGTTATCAGTGCTGAGCTGTAATACATGATCTATGCTGCAGGGTGGTGTGTAGGGGAGGGGGGTTCTAATTATTTTAGGAATTCAGGTTAGTGTCAGCACAATATTTGTTCTGTTTGTTTCACTTTGGAGATGAGTAACATAGGTTCCATCATCTGACTTGTTAGATGCTGCTTTGTCCATCACACCTGCTTATACCACAATAGTTCTAATACACAAGTGCATAAAATACCCACAGATGCCGCGTTTATTTCAAAATGTATATTATTATTATTATTATTATTATTATTATTATGATATTATTATTATTATTATTATTATTATAATATTATTTGAGGACATAGTGATCTTACTAAACCCTGGTTAAACAAATAAATAAAAAACACAAACAATAATAACTCATAAACAATGAGTAGTGTTTGAAGATGCACTGTGATGTCACTGGTTCCTAGTGAATGGATAGGCTGCACTCTCAGTGATGTCACTGGTTCCTAGTGAATGGATAAGCTGCATTCTCAGTGATGTCACTGGTTCCTAGTGAATGGATAGGCTGCATTCTCAGTGATGTCACTGGTTCCTAGTGAATGGATAGGCTGCATTCTCAGTGATGTCACTAGTTCCTAGTGACAGGATAGGCTGCACTCTCAGTGATGTCACTGGTTCCTAGTGACGATAGGCTGCACTCTCAGTGATGTCACTGGTTTCTAGTGACTGGATAGGCTGCATTCTCAGTGATGTCACTGGTTTCTAGTGACTGGATAGGCTGCACTCTGTGATGTCGCTGGTTCCTAGTGACAGGATAGGCTGCACTCTTAGTGATGTCACTGGTTCCTAGTGACAGGATAGGCTGCACTCTCAGTGATGTCACTGGTTCCTAGTGACAGGATAGGCTGCACTCTCAGTGATGTCACTGGTTCCTAGTGACAGGATAGGCTGCACTCTCAGTGATGTCACTGGTTCCTAGTGACAGGATAGGCTGCACTCTCAGTGATGTCACTGGTTCCTAGTGACAGGATAGGCTGCACTCTCAGTGATGTCACTGGTTCCTAGTGACAGGATAGGCTGCACTCTCAGTGATGTCACTGGTTCCTAGCGACAGGATAGGCTGCACTCTCAGTGATGTCACTGGTTCCTAGCGACAGGATAGGCTGCACTCTCAGTGATGTCACTGGTTCCTAGCGACAGGATAGGCTGCACTCTCAGTGATGTCACTGGTTCCTAGTGACAGGATAGGCTGCACTCTCAGTGATGTCACTGGTTCCTAGTGACAGGATAGGCTGCACTCTCAGTGATGTCACTGGTTCCTAGTGACAGGATAGGCTGCACTCTCAGTGATGTCACTGGTTCCTAGTGACAGGATAGGCTGCACTCTCAGTGATGTCACTGGTTCCTAGTGACAGGATAGGCTGCATTCTCAGTGATGTCACTGGCTCCTAGTGACTGGATAGGCTGCATTCTCAGTGATGTCACTGGTTTTTGCATTCTTTTGAATTTTTATTCATCTCCCAAAGAAACTGCCCCCCTTTGTGTAGGTGATGAGTGCTCTATAATCTCAGTTTCCTGTTAGCACTAATGTATGTAACCACACATTCTAGTTTTCAAGAAATAATCAATCATAGTAGTACATTTCAGTGTACTGTAGAGTTATTTTTGGAGTTGCCATTCATCTTGTTTCTTGCCCCTCTTAATCCACAGATAATGCTGCAATATAGAAGAAAGATCCATATTCTCTGCAGCGACAACGGATCGTGAAGATGAAGCTCAGGAATCGTTCTCATGTTATTCAAATGATGTGATTAAGGCAGAGGATCGGGCAGCTACTAACAGCTACACATTATAATAAAACATCCTCCAGGAGTTATAAAATAACACAGAAGGCTCTGCATGGGGGAAAGGTCTTTAGATAGATTCCAGTACACAGAAGATGTAGTTCCCAAGCTGCAGCGTCTCCCAGGTAGATGGCAAAATGACAGTATGAGATTGTGCAGATAATAAGAGTGTGAGGGTCACTGTATACCGGTCACTGTCAGCAGTTTTGGGCAATCTGATCACCTTCTAAACCCAACAAATCCAGACTCTGTATCCAGTGTCTGTTCTCATAACGCTAATCTCCCAAATATCACTGACCCACCATGAGAGCTCCACGTGTCATCACTGTACCAACTACATCCTACATCACTTTATTAAGTATATTACAACAAAACAAAAACCAATGTTGCGGATAAAACGTTGTATTAAAACCAATGTCTCAATGATATTATCAAAATATAAAGTTAAGTTTGTGTAATTCCTCAATATGAAAACCTAACTAAAAGTACACAAAATATGGTACAGACAAAAGGTCAGATAATTCCCAAACATTATCTGCAGGTGGATATTGAATAATCCACGGCAAATCCCAGGACAAAAATATCCCATCTCATAAGCAGTATGAATATGTGCAAATATCTACAAAATGCATTTGAAATAAAAAATGTATCACGACCAAAAACAAAACATTAACAATGTACATTGTGTATCCTCTTTTCAGTGACATTGAAATATCATGTCTGTCTGAAAGAGACTAATTAAACCAATTAAAAAATATCCAGGTGGATATAAAGATAAGAACAGTTTATGGAATTTGTAATGCCGAGGGTAGACAACTAAACGTGTAGAAGTGCTAATTAAATGGAAGCAGAAAACTGTATCTACACTTTGTCCCTAAAGCCACTTCATGTTCTAAACCACCACGGCTAAGTTTCCACTTCAACCTCTGTATGTTTTGTTTCAAAAGTACTGGGAAAGTGACAAATAGCAGTATCTATATCCCAGGCTGTCAGATTTTAGGATCTCCCACTAGCAGGACAGCTGCTGTCTGGGACCCCCGCCCTCCGCTGATTCAGTGTCACAGGAGAGCAGCATTTTGTGTCTTGTGGACTCTACACCTCTCTGCGCTCTTGTGTGTGACCAGAGCATCATTGGATGGGGCAGAGAGCACAGAGATGATGGTATCGCCCCTTCCAGGATTACATGACCATTAAGGAATTGCCCATTGTGAGTACAAGCAGCCCAACACCTGGTGTTCTGCTAGATTTGGGGAGCAGGACTGGTGTGCCATGTTTAGTAGCTTAAGTTGGGTAGATATAGTTTGTATCTAAACACTCCCATTAGAAAACCTGGTCAATACCTATTATCTCCTCTTCAATATGCATTTTGGTGCTTCGAGTTAAGAGGTTTATTGTATGTACCGGGACATTACATGAGACGGGAGCGAAGCCATGTACTACCAAAGGTGCGCTGCATATCATTGCCCCCTTCAAAGCACCTCAGCTCTTGGTCCCTTTGTGAGAGGGGCCCCTTGGCCCCTTTGTGAGAGGGGCCCCTTGGCCCACTTTGTGAGAGGGACCCCTTGGCCCGCTTTGTGAGAGGGGCCCCTTGGTCCGTTTGTGAGAGGGACCCCTTGGCCCACTTTGTGAGAGGGGCCCCTTGGTCCCTTTGTGAGAGGGACCCCTTGGCCCACTTTGTCAGAGGGGCCCCTTGGCCCCTTTGTGAGAGGGACCCCTTGGCCCCTTTGTGAGAGGGGCCCCTTGGCCCCTTTGTGAGAGGGACCCCTTGGCCCACTTTGTGAGAGGGGCCCCTTGGCCCCTTTGTGAGAGGACCCCTTGGCCCCTTTGTGAGAGGGACCCCTTGGCCCACTTTGTGAGAGGACCCCTTGGCCCACTTTGTGAGAGGGACCCCTTGGCCCCTTTGTGAGAGGACCCCTTGGCCCGCTTTGTGAGAGGGGCCCCTTGGCCCCTTTGTGAGAGGGGCCCCTTGGCCCGCTTTGTGAGAGCTCGTACTCGTGAGCCCAGAGGGGGAGCAGTCACAATGACGCCAGATTTAGCTCCGGCCAATCGTAAGGGACTTTGTCCTGGTACCAGCGGTTGTCTCTGTGGCCGCACACTGATTGGTTCTGGAGATTAGTTGTCAGCTGACTCGCAAGTTGCTCTCACCGCCACCATTTTATTCATAATTAAACCGCGTCCTAAATTTCCAAATTCAAGAAGTTGTCCGTGCCGTTATCTCTTAGGTAATAGTTAAGTTTTAACAATTAAGTTAGGTGGTTGCAACAGATACCGTATCAACATTGTGGAGCTTAATGCTCTCACCTCTCTGGTAGGGAGGCTGACGTGCAGCCACATCTATATAATCCTTACAAAATACAAGAAGCCAGCACACGGAGGGTTAACCAAACGATTCGCATTTATATCACGGACCAGGGTCCAACACAAGAAAAAGCCGATAACTATTGTGTCAGTCCACAGAGACTGGATCTATGTCAGAGCAGCCTTGGTAAAGATGTAAGTGTGCGATGCTGATATTGTATTCTATGTATATAGACATCTACCTATATATAAATATATATATATATATTGAGCTGTGACTTGTGGGTAGAGCGTTGGCTGTCTCTATTGAGCATTACATGACGCTATCCTTTTCTATGGAGCTTTGTCTGGTATCTGCTTCTGCTGAGCTCGGTCTATCACAGGTAAATGAAAGAGAAATAATTCCGTCTGAGTACCTGATACCATCCGCGGCTCAGCTGGGGGATTCTGCTCCTTATCTTGGGACCACATTCACTGAGAGTCTAACTCTGTACATACTAAGCAGCAGCAACAGATTATACACATTGTCCCACAAAATATGGCATTTCTGCGTTACTAATACAGAAGTGGAAGTTGCTCAATCAATTTATAGGCTCATAGCAGGTGCTTGAAAGGGTGGGATTATCCTAAAAGGAACAAACACACAAAGAATTCCCCCAGCACACTGCTATAGCCAGCAAAAGACCTGCCACTTCTACTGTAGATAAAAATGCAAAAGTGTTAGTTTCACACATTTGCAAATGTATGTTAAAGCCCCCCGCCACTCCACGGCACTTTTGCTAATAGGGTGGTCCTAACTCTAAACAGTGAGAGTCCCATATATTTGGCCCATACATATGTGTTTTTAAATTGAGAGCTAACTTACCAAAGAGGTACCCCAGAAGCCTCTGCGTTACTACCAAGAGCTGCACCCACAGAAAACTGATGACTTTTTGCTGGGTACCTTTGGGAATCAGAGCACAGAAAAGAGGTATAAATCATATTCTCTTCAAACCTCTCAGACGTGTGAACCAGACACCGTAAGGGTTAACAAGGTCACCTGAAGGTAAGAAATGATGCAGCCACAGGAATGGAGTCACGTGTGACTTACCTGAGCGTGTTACAATTCTTTATATTTTTAGGTCATTTGTAGTGTGGCTGCTTACAGGAGCTCTGCAGACCCCCCCACCCCCCCTGTAACAAATATTTCCCCTACATTTACCAAATATTGTATTCCCCCTTCCCTCAGTTACCTAAAGCCAAGAACTACTAACTACTAACCACTGAGTGCTATATGTAGGATATATTAATTTAAGCACAATTCAGGCACCCTAACGTCTGGTAAAGGTGTTGTTGTTTTTCATATAGTTTTGATACCAGTCTTTCATATCGAGCAATTTGATTAATAATTTGGCCGTGAACAGACTGATCTTCCGTCAGTACAAACCCTGGGATGAGTGGATGGATCACTCCCTGCATGACCTGGGTCTGTTGAAGATGATGCTCACCAGAGAATTCGGCCAATCACAGTGCACGGAATGTAGAGCAGCCAATCAGCAGGGGTGAACAAATGTCACATGTCTCTATCCTTATAAAAGGAGCTGACTGCTGCTGACCACACTAAATTGCTGCTCATTAAGATTCATTAACAATCCTCCAATCTCAGGGAACTCTCTCTCATTCTGCACCTTTGGCCGAATTTACCAAAATTACCAAAACTGATCTGATGGATTCCACTGGGATTATTTTGGTCATTGTAATATTTGGGGCTACTTTAGAGTTATTGGGCCATTTTTGGGGATTTTTAATAGGATTTGGGGCTCTAACATACACAACCCCCATTACTGATATTATTTTGATGTTTATTCTCTATATGAATACATTTATTTATTGAAGTACCCAGCTACAAGACGGTAAACGATGGCTCTGGGATATGAAATGCGATGTTCAGCACTGTACTGTGCAGGGGAATATACGGGTGCTTTATAAATATCAAAATAGTAATTATTACACGTTTATAATACACCAACATCTCTGGGCATCATATCGATGACATACCCCCCAACTGTCCCTATTTTGGAGGTCCCGATTTTAGTGGAAAGTCCCGATGTCCTGCAAGTGGGCACATTTGTCGTGACTGGCGAGACGTTGGGATGTCTGTCCCATCCCACCACGGTGGGTCTACGCAGGTTCCTCTGATGTGCAGGGTAATTCAACGTTGGTACTTGGGGAGGGGAGGTTGCTGGGGACAGATTAACAATGTAGAAGCCTGGAGGTGGGGGGGGGGGAGGGGGCTTCTGAATTGATAAGCTGCCCCCAGCAGCCTGCAAGGAAGCATGCACCTGTATGGATTTAATATTTACACATTAGGATAAACAACAGGAGTGTGAGTCTTGCCCACAGAGCTTACATTTTAAAAGAAA
Organism: Mixophyes fleayi; assembly: GCF_038048845.1. Classification (NCBI taxonomy): domain Eukaryota; kingdom Metazoa; phylum Chordata; class Amphibia; order Anura; family Limnodynastidae; genus Mixophyes; species Mixophyes fleayi. Next base: position 3,288,946 of record NC_134413.1, on the reverse strand, counting down.
AAGGTGCAAGTAGATTTTCACCAGCGTGCATAGGTTTATGGAGCGAGATGGCTGCGTTTGAGGAGGGGTAGCGCTTCCTAGTGAGGCACAGAGCAGGCGACCCCCCCTCCCTGTTACTCCTGATGTTGCTGAGCAGCACAGAGGCTTCAGTATGCAGGGAGAGATCATTGTAATGAGAGGAGAGGGCACATTGTCAGGGGCCTCCATTGTTAGGATATTGTAATGGAGATGTGTGTTCCTAGTCTCTGGGTTTCTTATGGGCATTTGCTTGCAGCCAGTGGTGATCTCAGACTACTGAGCAGCCCCCTTTCCCCGTTACTGCTTCCCATGGTAGGGACTAGAGACTGAGAGTTTGTTTAAAGCTCATCCGCTTCTCCCTGGGGATGATCGTCAGTTGTGGTCAATATCTCTGGACAGTGATGGACTATGCAGCGGGGGAGGTGTCGGTGTAATCAATGAACAAGTATTACCAGCACTCTGTGATTACTGTGGACCCGGGACCATCTGTTAGGGACTGTGCTGCCCTGCGCCGCATTCATTGGATAATACCAGAGCTTGAATGAATGTAAAAATAGTGATAATGAGGCGTTGTGATAACCAATATCAGGACCAGTACAGTGATACATGTGTGTGGTACAACGCACCCTGCAGTGTGATGTCATACACCCAAATGTGCTCAGGAAGTGCATGATAGTGTCATCTGCAGGAGCTACCAAAGTATGCGTCTTCTGATGGGAGGAGCTGGGCAGATGTGGGTGGTCCCAGATAAATGTGGGCGGGACACCCTCACATCAGGCCTCATTCATCAAGGGACGGAAAACAAATGCAATGTGCGTCTGTAGCTGGTGCAAGTGATACGACTAAAAATCACAGACTTTATAGATGCCCAAATCTTCTATCAGACAAAAGTGTGCACGCCCAACCTTGGCACGCCCTTACTGTACATTGCCTATCTGCATACACCCCTCCCCACCCCTGTTCTGCCCTTCAAATCATAGCCTGTTGGAAGTGTCATTTCCATTCGAAGATTGCATTCACCCGCGAATAGTCCGTGTCTGAGCACATATAGCGCGATTTTACGCAAAATACAGCACATGTCAGCATTAACGCTGCTTGATGATTCAGCCGATCATTGTGTTTTGGAAGTGTCTGTTTTTTACTCCCTGATTAATATTAGACACAAATGAAGCTGGAATAAAAAGTATTTTAGGAGGAAAACAATTAGGGTGAAATGAATAAAGGCAGTGATCCTAAAGTGGAAAACATTGTGATCAAAATATGAACCAATACCTCATGGTTTGATTTGCAGAGTTAAGGATAAGTGCTGACAACAATTGTCTTATTGTTTTGTGTATCTATAGGGCGCTTAAATTGCCACGCAGCTGGTACCATTTATAATATGGGATTAAATGTGTGGTGTGTCTGCATATTCTGCACTCAGTAAATGAAACTTAGTATTGTTTTAGTAAATATCTAATAAACCAAAAATAAAACATCCGGGCCTAATTAAGGGATCAGGCCGCCCCTAGGTTAATATGCTGGTAGCCTCCTTGCCTTCTACAACAGGCTAAATGTAAAACGGACTCGTGCTTAATTTAAAATACGGCCTCCTTCACCCACACTTGCTTGTTTTTGAAACTCTGCTCCACCGGGCTTTTGAAAAGGGTCACGGAAATCTGTCACTCATTTTATTTTCATTAAAATCAGAACTGTGCAGTGGAATGGGGGAGTGAGAGTGCGCTCCTGAGACTGAGGTTGTGCTATTGCTATCTCTCCTACTCACTTATTTTTTTTTATTTTTTTTTATTGAAGCTCGAGGTGCGTGCTCCAAATCACCCAGTGCCGTGGAAAACAGTGCTGGGGGCTTGGGACTTAGACCCCTCCCAAAAAGGAAAGGGCCCCGTTGCTCCCTCTCCCCCGAAGCCAAAAGGCCTCTTTGGAGGAAAGAGATTCTTCGGGCACCCCTTCGCCGAAGCTAGGGGGTGCCCCTTTACTCCCCGACCCTCGGAGCCATAAGGCCCCTTAGAGGGCAAGGGTCTTCAGGACTGCCTCCGCCGCAAGGCTCGGGCAGTCCCCTTTACCCCGAGGTCGGCCGAAGCTTTCCCCGGGGGACTTGTTCTTCAACTCTCCCCATAAGGAGAGAGTCTCAGATAACTGAGGGAGAGGGGTTCCCCTTAGGGTTAAACCCAAACCCAAAATGTGCAAACAAAAATCAAACCAACTGAAATCAGTGCAAAAAAAGTGCTAAGTGTGCATAAGTGCTGCATGTTCAAAATAAAAAAAAAGGATGCCCATAAGCCCCAGCCTGATGGCCGGAGGGTGTAAAAATTGTTCTGGCCCAGCCATAAGGCCGGGACCAAGAAAATAAAAAGTGGTGCAGGTTTCGCTCTCAGTGTATTGTGCTCTGTGCCTTACTCTTTACACGTGATCATGGGGCCACCACCACCTGTGCATTTTCAGGTCACCTCCGGGCCCTGTCCCCCGGAGGCACAGACACCTCGAGCCGCCAAGTCACCACCGGCCTTCTGGCATCAGACCAAGGAGCCCCATCCCTTCCAGGGCGTTTGGTCACCCCATTCTAGGACAGGAACTACACTTGATCTTAGCCAAATGGCCGAGAAGATGACTCATTGGGCCTGGGTCATTAAGGAGAGCAGAGAATAGAAAATGAGTAACTTTGCACCTTGGCAAAACCATGTTGCTTTGGAGGGGGAGATAAATTTAAAATGTGGGGACAGATTTATAGTTGGGGTAGGGCATGTCCTAGGTGAACTTTGAATGTCAGTGTAAAAATAAAGCTATCAAGTATTTGTCTGCTACATGAAAAAACAGCCAGTATTTATCTGATGTGCAAAATAACAAACTAATTTACACCCCTTGCATTATAACATGGTTTGTCCTGGACAAGACTTACTCCATGTTTTTGCCTTGCTCTCCTTAATGACTCAGCCCATCGTCTTCAGCCTTTACCCTGGGAATGCGTAAAAATGATAACCTTACAACAAATTTCTGTCATGTTTTCTTTTTATTTTGGAGAACAACTGTTCTCTTCTGTTTTAAAATTAATTTCAGTTTATATCTCTCCCTGTCACAATTTTGCACCCCCAAAAATCTTGCTCCCCCCCAAAAAGCCTTACACCCTAGGCTGCAGCCTGTCAGCCTATTGGATAGTCAGGCCCTGTGAAACCGTGTCCATTTCATGCAGGAAAACACTGGATGATTTTGCATGTAGCACTGAAATGTCTCCCAAATCTAAATTTCTCCTCCGATTTTACATGTCCCCCAACATCCCACAGCGTAACCTGGTTTTGCTGCATGATTGCACCTTCTACCTGAACTCTAAATAATACTTTATCTGTTCCTCTTATCTTACTACAAAGATGCATATTACGCTTTAGGTGTAAGTTGTGTCATACATTCTTAGACAAGCAGCTGCGTCAGAGCTAGTGTCTCCTGCCCCCGTCTCTGGGGCAGAGAAAATATATTTGGCCGCTGAGTTCGGCCAGTTTATTAGATTAACTTTTTTCATGTCAGACATTTAAATCAATAACCTTTTATGAAGCGCATCTGTGCTGGTGTCATATGTACAGCGATATGACCCCTATAATCTGCTTATCAATATGTAACGGGAGAGAAGTGACGTGATTCTATTACAGCCAACACATAAATTAATTAGACGCTAAAGAGCCGTCGACCTCAACTCACAGAACCGCAGAACCTGACTCTAGACCATAAAACAGCACTTTCCTGATTGTACAGATAAATAACATCTAGATCCCCTCTCTCCGCAGACAGATGTTACTGCCAGTGACTTACTATGCAAATGAGGGGGAGGAGCCAGTGTAACTTAATATGCGGGTAAAGGTGTGTGCAAATTGGGATTTTGCCATTAAAAACAAGATATTTAAATAACATATTTTTCTGGTATGTTTATTATACATTTTGTTAAATAAATACTGTCCTTTTATTGCATGTTTTTCCATGGTGCATAGTAATCCTTTTTAATGTGTGTTTTTGTTTTTATTTTCCAGGTAAACCACATGTTAAAACGGATAAGAAACGCACATAATGTATTTTTATTTTGTTCCCGCACAAACTCTGTAGCAAACTACGTTTATAAACCCAGAGAGGAGACATGAGAATGAAAAACACAATAAAACAATCTGTGTGTATTGTTATTGGATGACACTGTCCTATTTATAAGAGAAAAAAAAGAATAAAAAATGCAAAAATCAACAAACAAATTAACGCTGCAGATGGTCTGGTAGGAGATTAGAGTTTGTGACATTAATTGTAGAAAACAACAAACAGCAAAGTCAGAGGTGGAGATCACCTGACTATTGGTTTGATTGATGAACAAGGGATAAGGGTCAGTCTCAGCTTCTCATTATCTCACTATGAATATGGAGAAATATAATCTGGGGAAGTTATTGTATCAGTCTGCATGGTAGGTCACATTGCTTTGGTGGTTGCTGAACGGGTCTTTATTGGAAAACTCGGTTCATGCCGTTCAACCAGTTGGTAACAGCTGATATCTACCACATGGCAGTATAGCGCCCTCCTTTGGTCACACCCTTTGAGGTCTCTGTTTTGGGCATCTGAGCCGCACAAGCTGGGACACGGTGGAGATTTTCACACTACAGCTCCGTGTTTGCGTGGGTTTCCTCCAGGTGCTCCGGTTTCCTCCCACACTCCAAAAACATACTAGTAGGTTAATTGGCTGCTATTAAATTAACCCTAGTCTGTGTGTCTCTGTGTGTGTGTGTGTATTAGGGGATTTAGACTGTAAGCTCCAATGGGGCAGGGACTTATGTGAGTTCTCTGTGCAGTGCTGCAGAATTAGTGGCGCTGTATAAAATAGCTGATGATGATGATGATGTATTGTCATCAACAGATTGTACAAAGTGACAGCTCTTTCTGTAACAAGTAGGTCATGGTGCAAGAGAAGAGGCATGAAATCTCCCAGCACATGGTTAGACTTGTGACCAGCAGAGGGCGCACTACCATACACAGAACAATGGACTACAGCAGCCTCAGGTGACTGCTGATGTCATTTATTAGACTGATGCACATATAGAATTATTTTCATTCTGTATATGACTTATGTAATGTTGCTGAGACAAATGTTTCAGAAAAGAACACTTTTACTTCCTTTATTTGTCTTATGTTTGTACTATTGTCAATACCACTATCTATCACTATTTGCTTGTACTAGGTCTACATTTAAAATACGAGTGCAGCATTAAAGCTGTACCAGGACATAGCTCCCAACTGTCCCGATTTTGGTAAGACAGCTCCGCTTGGAGGGAGAGTCCCACTTACCTACTCTCCCGGATTTTCTGGGAGGCTCCCAAATTTCAGGGAGGTCCTTTCAGACTCCCGAAAAAGGGGGGCACCCTCCCTCAATCCTGATATAGGCGGGGCTCAATGACACAATTTATATAATCAGGCCCCGCCCTATAGAATGCAGTGAACCTCTGCATTACAATGTATCATTAAGGCCCCGCCCCCTTCAAAGGTGTCACTGGGTCTCCTCCTACACTTGCCAACTGACCTTCCCTCCGAGAGGGGAGGCTATAACATTTGGCAGGTATGCACTATGTGTAGTATGTATGAGCAGTATTTGCCTGGTTTGCATTTGCACCCCTTGCAGTTCATGGTTTGTTTATTCTGCACTTAGACAAAATTTGCACCTAACTTGTAATCAGCCCCTAAGTGTAAACTGTAACTTTTTTATGTTGCAACAAATCAGTTCTCATTTGATTAGCAATTTGTTAAGCAATTAATGTAGGTGTCAGGAAGTTAGATGTGTTACACTCATTATTATCATCTAATGATCTTCAGGTTTCAGCTAAGAATCACGTTTTAGAGCCAACACAACATTCAGCAGCTGCCAACAGATTTCACTACCACCGGCAGATTCCTTGTTATGTATATGTCATCTAAACCGGGCTAAGTGCACGATTCCAGTACAGCTCTGGCTGCTGTGTGCAATTCTCACTGTACATTCTCATTCTGTTTACTGACAAGTGCAGAGCAATACTTCTGTAGTCCTGTATGTCTGATGTAATGCTCAGTATCTGATATTGGCTGCAAGTATGGAAACTGCATAGTAGCACTTCTCTTGATCTGAATGCTGCATGCAATTCACAGTATTTGTATATTGAATGTATGGAGGAATGCACAGTGCCACTTCTGATGTTCTGCTTGCTGAACATAATTCCCTCCTATTTTGTATGTGACAGAAGGACGTAGTAATTTAATGTGCATAATATATATATATATATATATATATATATATATATATATATATATATATATATATATATATATATATATATATATATTAATACTTAGCAAAAAGAGATGCTATGAAATGGACTATGAAATCTCCATAAGGGGTGTGACTCCTTCCACAATCTGTCTCTGATGAGGTCAGAGCCCCATCTATCCCGCATGTAATCACCACCATTGCTTTCTACATACCCCTCCCTCGTTGGTGCCCCGACTGTCAGACAGAGAGACATATGATAAAGGACATTCAATGTCTACCTGGTCAGGTAGGTGATAGGATATCTGGCCAATTATATAATCTATGGTCTGGAGATTAATCCCAGGATTACATATCACCAGCATAATGCCAGATGTAAGCCAGGGACTGGCTGGGCTGGGGACAGGAGGGCATAGTGGGCTATCTCGGGCTGGCTCACTGGGCTACCTGCATTTTTTTTACCTTTAAAATGTTCCTGATAGGCTGCTGAGCCGAGTCTTGCCCCCTGGGCTATAATTTGCCAGCCCTCTCCTGCTCTAAGCTGAGCAGAATGTAACTCATGAAGCATGCTCTCTGCAATGAAACCCTCTCTGGCTGTTCACCTGCATCTCTGCTGCCCAGAATCCTCTGCAAATGCTGCAGGTTCAATTATGAATGTGAGAAATGTGCTGACTGAGCGATGGCACCGAGCGAGAGGCAGGAAACCCCGGAGTGATTGCACCGCTCGCTGCATTTGTCCTCGGGCGTCACTTAAGGCAACAAGAAAATAATATAATAAAGATACAATATGTGTGACCCCAGTTAGATATATTTCCATCATCTTCTTCTATAACGTTTCACTAGTACATTTGAGCATCAGAAACTCTCTTTAGAAAATCTTTTTTTTTTTAATACATATTTGTGCAACTGAATTACAGGACAATTGCAACGAAATTGAAAAAGGAACAATGCTGTATTATAATAATATAATGTTTAGGTGGCTGATACTAGGGTGTGAGCATGTTTTTGTATTTGTTTTTCACCCAGGAAATGTCAGTGTGTCTGTGAGAACACAGGGTGCGATTTTTGGACTTGTGCGATTGAAGCATAAAGACACTTGGGATCCATCGCCCTCCGTGTATGCGCTGAACTGTCATCATCTCGCTGCCTTACAGTCTATTGTCTATTGTTCCTATGTGCTGGTTAACATATGTTATTGTATATTTATGTTAATTGTTCTATAAATTAGACAAGTTATTCATAGATGTTACCGGGTGGAGTGTTTTCATCAAGCACATTTCCAGACACACATAATAACACAGACACACCCAGCACACCTGGATTACACCTGGATTCTGACAGTGGCTGGTTTCATAGTGTTATAAAACGATGCTCATTATAAAGTTACTTGATCAGTATTCTAATTACAGGATTGCTGTGTGACACTAACATCTCATTTACAATTTCTCTCCATTTATTTTAATAAATAAGATCATACGGATACATTTTGTCACTGAGTACCAGGGGCTGGTTGGCAAATTTTACCTGGGGAGGGGAGGGGAGGGGGTGGAAACTAAGCTCGGCAGCCTCTTAGGATCATTTTAAAGGGGAAAAAAATGCAGGTAGTCCAGTGACCCAGCCCCAATGTAGCCCACAAGGGGACTGGCATATGCCCCCCCCCCTATGCCCACCTGGCCCCCCCAGCCCCTGCTGGGAACTTAAAATATCATTATCCTGACATATTAGTTATGACAATTAATGTGGTCTATCCGTTGTTATTGTACAAAGATCATATGTATCCACTATATCACCCTCTCATGGACTCCCAGTCTGGGTGTAAGTCCAGATTGCCATAGAAGAGACCAGACCTGGTGGGGAGACAGGTTGATATCTAGAGCCCCGGCACGGTAAGGGTTACTGCCACTAGTTGTATCACCTGCTGCAGTTAGTACATTCTGTGGCCGCTGTTTACTGTCCATGGTGCTGAATCTACATGTTTTCCATATTCTCTGTGATCACTGTTGACAATTTACTTAGTGTGATTAACCCCTCGGCTGCTGGAGAACACCATCCTCACTGCACTCACACAGACAACTTCTTGGGGTACAGGGACTGTACGCTATAAAGGGAAAACATTATTTTTATAAGTACTAGATTTACTTTAATATTAGTATTCAGAGGTAACTCACTGTGCACAGAGAATGTTTAAACACTTAGCCTGCGGGGTCCACACATTGCCACTTTAAATAAACATTGATATCAGTCGCACTGACGTTAAACCCAAGTGCCGGACTCCTGTGTGTTTGGAAGCCCTGGCTGTCAGCATGGCGGTTCCTTCGGAAACCCGCACATTCGGTGTTCAGGGAAGTCTGTTCAGATTGTTGTCGTATTTTTCACAAATCGGTTTTGTAGGACTCAATGCTGTTGGATTTCCCAGCATCGTGAACACGTACCTAACCTGGGATGAAGATGACCCCTCGGTATCATTAAGTGGTGATTAGCATTGACCTATTCTTCTAAAAAAATAGATACTGCACTCAAACAATATCTGAGAATTCTTTCAGAACTTTATGGAACTACCGAAACCTTTCACTGTTGGTATCCGGCACTCAGGATGGAGAGTCCCTCAGGTTGGTGCCACACGTGCACTCAGGATGGAGAGTCCCTCAGGTTGGTGCCACACGTGCACTCAGGATGAGAGTCCCTCAGGTTGGTGCCACACGTGCACTCAGGATGAGAGTCCCTCAAGTTGGTGCCACACGTGCACTCAGGATGGAGAGTCCCTCAGGTTGGTGCCACACGTGCACTCGGGATGGAGAGTCCCTCAGGTTGGTGCCACACGTGCACTCAGGATGGAGAGTCCCTCAGGTTGGTGCCACACGTGCACTCGGGATGGAGAGTCCCTCAGGTTGGTGCCACACGTGCACTCAGGATGGAGAGTCCCTCAGGTTGGTGCCACACGTGCACTCGGGATGGAGAGTCCCTCAGGTTGGTGCCACACGTGCACTTGGGATGGAGAGTCCCTCAGGTTGGTGCCACACGTGCACTCAGGATGGAGAGTCCCTCAGGTTGGTGCCACACGTGCACTCAGGATGAGAGTCCCTCAGGTTGGTGCCACACGTGCACTCGGGATGGAGAGTCCCTCAGGTTGGTGCCACACGTGCACTCAGGATGGAGAGTCCCTCAGGTTGGTGCCACACGTGCACTCAGGATGGAGAGTCCCTCAGGTTGGTGCCACACGTGCACTCGGGATGGAGAGTCCCTCAGGTTGGTGCCACACGTGCACTCAGGATGGAGAGTCCCTCAGGTTGGTGCCACACGTGCACTCAGGATGAGAGTCCCTCAGGTTGGTGCCACACGTGCACTCAGGATGAGAGTCCCTCAAGTTGGTGCCACACGTGCACTCAGGATGGAGAGTCCCTCAGGTTGGTGCCACACGTGCACTCGGGATGGAGAGTCCCTCAGGTTGGTGCCACACGTGCACTCAGGATGGAGAGTCCCTCAGGTTGGTGCCACACGTGCACTCGGGATGGAGAGTCCCTCAGGTTGGTGCCACACGTGCACTCAGGATGGAGAGTCCCTCAGGTTGGTGCCACACGTGCACTCGGGATGGAGAGTCCCTCAGGTTGGTGCCACACGTGCACTCGGGATGGAGTGTCCCTCAGGTTGGTGCCACACGTGCACTCAGGATGGAGAGTCCCTCAGGTTGGTGCCACACGTGCACTCAGGATGAGAGTCCCTCAGGTTGGTGCCACACGTGCACTCGGGATGGAGAGTCCCTCAGGTTGGTGCCACACGTGCACTCAGGATGGAGAGTCCCTCAGGTTGGTGCCACACGTGCACTCGGGATGGAGAGTCCCTCAGGTTGGTGCCACACGTGCACTCGGGATGGAGAGTCCCTCAGGTTGGTGCCACACGTGCACTCAGGATGGAGAGTCCCTCAGGTTGGTGCCACACGTGCACTCAGGATGGAGAGTCCCTCAGGTTGGTGCCACATGTGCACTCGGGATGGAGAGTCCCTCAGGTTGGTGCCACACGTGCACTCAGGATGGAGAGTCCCTCAGGTTGGTGCCACACGTGCACTCAGGATGAGAGTCCCTCAGGTTGGTGCCACACGTGCACTCAGGATGGAGAGTCCCTCAGGTTGGTGCCACACGTGCACTCGGGATGGAGAGTCCCTCAGGTTGGTGCCACACGTGCACTCGGGATGGAGAGTCCCTCAGGTTGGTGCCACACGTGCACTCGGGATGGAGAGTCCCTCAGGTTGGTGCCACACGTGCACTCAGGATGGAGAGTCCCTCAGGTTGGTGCCACACGCGCACTCGGGATGGAGAGTCCCTCAGGTTGGTGCCACACATGTGCTCATCCATTGTCTGCTGTTTGCTCCACTGAACTTGCAAATGTGTATTTCCAGGTGTGAGGAGCGTTGCAGCCCATCTGTGATATCCTCCTCTGTGAAGTTCCGTCGACCATTATTAATTAGATTGGCTGCTCGTACCTCAGGTTGAAATATGTAGGAAATCGATCTGAATTTGCTCGTCTGTTTTGCCTTCCTGAATTAATACACAGCAGCCACAATCCTGGAGTAGGCAGCTCCGCCCACTGTTGTCCTTGGCTGTTTTTCCATTGGAGTTCTATGATGACATCACCACGCTCATGACACAGTAACAAGGTACGCTGTCACAGTGCACCATTTATATACATGACCCTGTTATTAACTAGTGCATGAGTCACATCCATGTGGAAGCCCTAGGTTTAAATATACTTGGTGTTCTTCTTGTACTTAATCTTTAAGAGCCCCCTCCCCCATGACAACCCATGGGATCATTACCAGGTGTGTTGGTCAATGCAGTTGGACGATGACTGTAATCGGTTTCTGTGATCTCGGTCATCTTCCATGAGCCCTTCCTCAGTGACAGCGGAAGCCATCTCTGTCTCAGCCAGAGTCTAAATGGCCAGATAGGGTGCTATTTGGCCACCCATGTGTGACTAAACTCCACTGTGGTGCTGTCAACTGAGACTGGCCAGTTGGCGGGACAGCACCATGCAAAGCCCCCTAGCTGATTGCAAATCAAAAAATCTGCCTCCAGGTGTTGGATTTCCATTCTATTGATGCAGCAGTGGTTGAAGCTTTGTGCATCGCGCAGGTATAAAACAATGAGGTTTCACCTGTTCTTCCATGGCCCAGTATGCTTTGGACAGAACAGGATAAGCAGCCTGATTTGAGTCCCAAATGGTCTGTGCTTTCTCTAGTGCACCTTCCCTGTACAGCCCCCTGGAGCTTCCAGGTCAGGGTACCTGTGACGTATAAGGAAGCAGGCATCAGAGAGCTTAGCACACTGAACAGCTTGACTCAAGTGGCCCTTAAAATTGGGCTACTTTATGAGCTTTCCCAGGAAAAATTGGCCACAGCAGAACGTCATTATTTTGTTGTTGTACAGAGCATAGTGCACAAAGCACTGTGCAATAAATACACAAAATTGTATTCCAGAACTTGGTGATTCTGTTTAAATGTTGTTACTTCATCCACTTTATATTATCCTGATGTCAGCCAGGAGGAATTATGGGAAACTGAAGTTATGGGTAAATATATTGTCCCCAATTGATGTGATCAGTTTGAGAGCCCATAAAAGGAATATATACGTTATACGAGCACTTCTGAGCCATGCAAAGATGAGACACGATTACTGTCAGGAAGATATATCTCGTTATAAAATCCCTTCTTTCCTGGACCCTGGTGATCTGTCATAAACCAGTCAGAATGTCTTCACTGAGAATGAGTCACCTACATAAAAGTATCTATATGCAGAAGGAAGGACGCGCTGGGCAAACTGACATAACGATGGCGACTGGGATACCAATATCAAATAGGATGTAGGAAAACATTGACACAAGAACTTGTTATTGGTGTCAGGATTATGTATCAGGAAATTGTGAAAAAATTTCATGAATAATCATAAACTGGATAGTGTCAACTTTATCCATCATCCCTAATAAATTGGGCAACAAGACTTGGAGAGATGGTCCTGTGTTACTAAAGGTCTTTAAACACCTATGAGGTTAGATATGTTTCTGAATGACATTGAAATGGATTCTACTGCAGATTGTTAATGCCTTGTGTTACACAGTGATATGAGGAATTCACATATATTTATTACACACAGAATAAATTTCATGCAAATGTTTTGCACTTAACCGCAATGCACAGAAATGCGTGTATCCTCGACCCTTATATATACTACTATAAACGTTTGTACATAGGCTGGAAACTGTAATTAAAGGACAATGGTCATTGTTTAATATGTATTGCAAATTAAAATACAGTTCGCAGCGTAATAAGCCATGCAGTTTATTGCAAAGTCCAGAAAAAGAGAACAAACCGTAAGAAAACAATGAAGTGAAAAGTTTTAAACCAAATAGCTTGTATAATTATACAATTATTGTAATTATACAAATATTATAATTATGCAAATCTTGTAATTATACAAATATTATAATTATTCAAATATTAAATTGAACAATCCACCATCAACAATCAACAGAAGGGATTACTTATATAGGTATATAAGAACAGAAATTGTAGAAATAATTATCTATATTTATTACCTCTTCTATGTGTAGTGCTGAATTTGTTACACATTGTTGAAAATATTTATTCAGAACCTACATAACTTTATACAGCGATTATAGAATATTTGAATAATTACATGAACTGTATGTTTATTCATGTTCTTGTTATTTCATCTACAGGGAGAATTCAATTGTCTGCGATGTTCTGAGGCATTTTTACCGTATTTACAGTAAACATTAATGCTCCTTTTTGCTTGTACTTCATTTGGGTATCAGCAAAAATAAGGGATATTTCAGTAAAAAAAAGTCTGCACGAGGTGTCTTGCGCCCCTTTCTGGAGACATATTGCGCAGATTTTTTCACAATTGAATCTGCCCCTTAATGTTTTGTTTATTGGTGATGCGAATTGTTCTGCTGGTGTTTGTATTTTTGAATGGTCAATTAAAAACATTATTGTACAATTATTTTTGTCTATAGTTTTACTTAATATCAATATCACTTTATAACTATTATATATTTTTTACAATCCTGCAAAGGATTGATAGCCATTAAAGACAGTGGCAGAAATACCATTGGTGCAAGCGGTGGGATGCACTGGGACCCATGGAGATAATGGGCCCATCTGCACGGGGAACTAGTGAGTGTGGGCCCCGGTTCTCTCCTCCCCCCCCTCCTCCCCCGGGGCCCACAGCTCCTTAGTTCTGGCTCTGATTAAATATATGTAAGTGCTAAAAAAAATATGTTATTTCGTACATGGAGAATTTCTATTTCTGTTAACGCTTTGGTTAAGAGATTGTAGTTAAAAGTAAAATTGTTTTCTTGTGGACACTGAATATAAATTATGTAAATTTATACCATTTGGAATCTTGTAGTTTAATAATAATAATTTTCAGAATAGTAATTTATCAATATAAGCCCCTCCAGAGACCTGCAGAATATTGCATAATAATATTAGTATCCAGAATAGTAATTTATCAATATAAGCCCCTCCGGAGATCTGCAGAATATTGCATGATCCAGAGAACACACCCAGTTTGAGTTATGAACAAGTGGAGAAATGCAAATTTCTGCATCTCGTTTGGCAACAGTAGAGTTTTTTTGCATAATCTCTGAGTTTCTAAGTTCTCCCTGTGTTTGTGTACTTAAGTTTCTTCCCACAGTCCAGAAACCTACTGGTAGATTAAATAGAATGTGACAAAAGTGGAGCCTAATGTGTGTTTTTTTGTTTGCGTGTGTTAGGGAATTTAGACTGTAAGCTCCAATGGGGCAGGGTGATTTGAATTCATTACATTATGATTCAATATTCTCTGTACTGCGCTGTTTAATATGGTGTTGCTATAGAAATAAATTATAATATTAATGAACAAATGGTTGTGTCTCTTTGCTTATTTCCCAATGGGCAATATGTTTGCTCAGATGTTGTTGGGTACCCAGTGTCCATTGTTGTCTATCACGCCAAGTCGTTCATTGGAGAAGGGTCCAAAGACCAAAGGGTGATTGGAGCACACACCTCGGCTTTAATTAAAAAAAAGTTTAAAGCACAGCTTGTTGTATTTGCTGGGAGAAGACCGACAGCGGAGGTCAGAGAGGTGGAATTTTTTTAGTTGATGGCGATTCCATCTCTTATACTTTGTACTCCCCACCGATAATACATTTTCATTTTTAATGGACGTCCCTTTGAACACTGCACAGTGTGTAAATCATAGTTTGCCAAATCATAGAAGCCTTTTAGGAAATGGTGAGGGGGATTTAGAGGAGTCTGGAGCATTACCTAGAAATATTGCTTGAAAGTTGGAAATTCTCAATTAAAACCCAAAACAGTAACAGTATAGAATTAGCACCAAGAGGGGCAAATAAAAAAAAAACAAATAACCCTTAGATATAGACTCCTGTCAACACTTATAAAGAGTTGTGGGGTATATTAGGGTGATATAAATGTACAGTGTAACTGTGTTATATATATTTGTCAGCTTTATGTTTGCTCTATATTAATGTCATGTAAGAAAAAATGTAACATGAGCAATAGCTGACAATACATTCACAGCAACAATGTGTCTCTTCTGTGAGACCCAGACTGGGCAGTAATGACCGGTGATATTATAATAATATATTGTGTCTCCTCTGTCACCCAACTTCGCTGCCTGGGTGTCACCCTCGACTCCTCTCTCTCTTTTGCCCCCCACATTCACTCCCTTGCCCAAGCCTGTCGCTTCCAACTCCGCAACATTGCCCGCATCCGTCCCTTCCTCTCTCAGGAAGCCACCAAAACTATCATACACGCACTCATCATCTCCCGCCTCGATTATTGTAACCTCCTCCTCACTGGCCTTCCCCACTCCCATCTCTCCCCCCTCAGCTCTATACTCAATGCGGCCGCAAGACTCATCTTCCTCTCACGCCGCTCCTCCTCTGCCTCCCCTCTCTGCCTTGCCTTACACTGGCTCCCCTTCCCCTACAGAATCCTTTTCAAACTCCTCACCACCACTTACAAGGCTCTCTCCAACTCTACTGCCCCTTATATCTCTAACCTCCTCTCCATTCACATTCCTGCCCACTCCCTGTGCTCGGCCAACGACCGCCGCCTCTCCTCCACTCTGATCACCTCTTCCCACTCCAGAATCCAAGACTTTTCCCGTGCAGCCCCTCTTCTCTGGAACGACCTCCCTCGCTCCATCCGTCTCTCTCCTACTCTGTGCTCCTTCAAACGTGCACTCAAAACTCACCTCTTCCTCAAAGCCTACCAACCATCTACTTAACCCCCATCTCCTCCCTTTGCTCGTCCTCCCTTCTCTCCTCTTGCCTCAACTGGCTCCTCTTGTGCCTGGTCTGTTTACCCTCCCTTAGGATGTAAGCTCGTATGAGCAGGGCCCCCTCCCCTCCTGTCTCCATACCTGTTCTTCCGCTCCGTCTTTACTGCATATGACTGGCCGGAGTTTCTGAAGTATTGGTACTTTTTGTTCATTGTTCTGTATGGTTTTACCCTGTATAGTCTACTGTTAGTACTGTGTGCGGCGCTGCGGATACCTCGTGGCGCCTAACAAATAAATGATAATAATAATAATAATAATTGTTTGTCCATTACTGCGACAACTCTTTGGCTCTTTCTCAAGGCCTCAATAGGACGAAGAAAATTGAATTATTCACACAGTCTCTCCGCCTCCCATTTACCATTTATACGCTGATTTATTTTACAATCTCTGAAATCTCCGTGTGTCAACAGGTCACAGGTTCCCTTATCCCACTATGTGACCCCGTTCAATGCTGCATTAACGTTCCCCTCTGCATTTGTAATGTCACACGGCACAGAAATTGTCCGCGGTTTGGCTGCTGCAATTAATGCGCTTTTGTGTCAGTGAACTGTTTCCCGCACTATTTAATGCTGCAACTATGTACATAATGACATTTACATGTGAATGATGTTAATAAATGCAGACTTTAATTAATTCTCCTGAATAGGAAGCCAGCGAGTATTGTATATACATTAAACAGAGCCACTAATATTCTAGTGATTGCCACTGTATGTTTGCTCTGTTAAAGTGCATTAGCTTTCTTAACACACCCGGGCATGCTGATAAGTGTAATTATTATTGAAATGAAGGCGTTATCTCCTGTTTAACAGACTTACAGCTACAGGACCGGATAAGTCACATAGAACGCTTGTCACAATGTAATATAACCAGCCAACGTGCCCTAATAACTTTATTCTTCCTCCTTACTAGAATAATTGAGGTTGCTGAGCAATGTACAAACAGGCTAATTAAAACAAACACATAAATCTCAACACTAAAGGAATAAATCTCTTTATTGCACAATACAGTGCTTGCAGGCAAGGCAGGCGCTGGGCAGCTCAGCCGCTGTGTCAGTACAAGGTGAAGGCTGGGATCCTCCTGTAATTAACTCCATCCCCCCAGAAACTGCTTGGAATTCAGCTGGGTGTCTCGTTTCCCAGGATCCTCTGCAGCTCAGGGGGCCCACACTGGTCTGCGGACACCATATTAATCCTTCGCACAGAGTTTATCTTGACTTGCTCAACTGTCGCAGCTTCTGTCACATGTTGTGTTGAGTGGTGCAAATTGCTCTCTCTCTCTCGCTGTGTGGTCTGTCCTATGTTATAAAAGCAGACATACTGCGCGCAACGTGCGTTTGTTTTGAAACGCACGTAAATGGGCTCTGCGTATTCAAGAATCCAACAAGGAGTGGTTCTGAAGATACGTGCGCTGATGAATTTGGGTGTAGGTCTATTCCGCTTCACTACACAACAAGATACCGCAGGATACGTACAATTCCTATGTGGAATATAAATTCGCAAAAGAATGCACAGAAAAATAAACCTATTCAATGTCACTTGTTAATAATAGAGGCACTAATGACAAAACAGTTAAAAAAATGTTTAAATCTTTTTGTTCCATGAAATACATTTATTAGAATGTTGTTAATGTCTACTGAACGCTCTGCCTAATCTTGCTTTACCTAAACAGACACAACAGGCTGCAGAATACAAACAATATTTATATTTTTTAGCAAATAAATAAAAAACAAACAATATTATAATATTTTGTTTAATATTACATCAATTTGGATGTTTTTAAGGCATTAATAACTGAGAGGAGTTTCTGCTTTCTAGCAGTCGGTGCATTTAAGCTAGGAATAAGTTACCCAAACTAAGGGCCAGAGAACAGGATTAGATACACCTGAGACTGCTGGGGGGCAGGGTGGTGGCAGATCCAGATTCCTTCTATTCCCAGAAGACAGTGCAGAATGTTTCAGCCCATAATTGCTCATACCCTATTTATTATGACTTAGTATACCCGTGGCACTCACATCTTTTTCTTAATCATGTAGAGTGGAGGATAACCACCTACATTGAGTGTAACTGCAACTCAGGACAATAAAGGTCTTGTGTAACCCCAGAGACAAGTAGCTCCCACCGGAATGTTGTGAATCAGCCTGTAGATACAAAGTTACACTATACTGGTTGTGTGTCCTTGTGTTTTCACTATGTCTTTAGACTCCTATAAACTGTAAGCGCATAGTAATTTGTACCTGTGCATGCTAGTAGATTGTCAGCTCTTGTGACAATTACTCCCTCAGCTATTTAATGCTAATTTTCTATTCTATGTACCGTGTGATACCACATTTTGCATAGCACCACTGCCTACGCGGAAGCAATATAGAATGAAATGTTAATAAAGACAACTGAGTTATTTTTTTTAATATACATCCAATTATAATGTAGGAATGTTGGAAAAATGAGGATATTCCAGTAGAGATAAATCCCCCTCAATCACTGATCTCTTTAGAAGTAATTATACAGTAATTACCAGTCTTCTAGGTATAACATTTCTCTGGAGAAACCAGATTGTCAACACGCAGATATCCAGAGTCAGAATATATTTTATAGGAAAAGTCACAAATGGATAATATTGATACTATAAATATAATGGGAACAGCCGTCCACAAATGGTTAATGTTTAATAATTAAATAAGTAAAAGTTAAAAACATTAATGACTGTATATTGAAGTAAAAATGTTACGTCCATTCAGCTTCTAGTCTAGCAGGAGAAAGTGAGGGAGAGAGGCGAGAACGGGGAAGAGAGGGGGGAAGGGGTGCGGGGAGTAGAGAGAAACAGAAGGTGATCAGGAGAAAGTGATAGAGGAATTGGGAGAGAGAGAGAGAGAGAGGGGGAGAGAGGGAAAGAGAAGGTGAGAGATAGAGGAATTGGGAGAGAGGAAAAGAGAAGAAATATAAGAAGAGAGAAATACCATAAAGAAAAAAGAGTGATGAAGGAGGAGAGGGAGAGATAGATGGATGGTAAAATAGAGAGAGAAAGAGACAGATGGAGAGAGAGAGAGAGAGAGACAAGAAGAGAGAGGGAGAGAGAGACATACAGAGAGAAAGAGACACAGAGAGTGTGAGAGAGAGAGAGAACAAGAGAGAGGGAGAGAATGAGATAGAGAGAGAAAGAGATAGAGTGTGTGAGAGAGACATACAGAGAGAGAGAGACAGAGAGAGTGAGAGAGAGAGACAAGAAGAAAGAGGGAGAGAAGGAGATAGAGAGAGAAAGAGATAGACAGAGTGTGAGAGAGAGACATACAGAGAGAGAGAGAGAGAGAGACAGAGATTGAGAGAGAGACATACAGAGAGAGAGAGACAGAAAGTGAGAGAGAGACACAGTGAGAGAGAGAGAGAGAGAGTGAGAGACAGAGAGAGAGAAAGAAAGGAGAGACAGAGAGAAGGCGAGAGACGGAAGAAGAGAGACAGAGAGAAAAAGACAGATGGAGAGAGAGAGAGACAAGAAGAGAGAGGGAGAGAAGGAGATAGAGAGAGAAAGAGATAGAAGAGACAGAGAGAAGTAGGGAGTCAGGGAGAAGGAGTTAGAAAGAGTGAGAGAGAGAGAAAGAAAGGAGAGAAAGAGAGAAGGCGAGAGACAGAAGTGGAGAGTCAGAGAGAAGGAGTGAGATGGAGAGAAGGGGAGAAGCAGAGAGACAGAGGGAGAGGGGTGAAGAGATCGCCTCCAGCATGAAAACAACTAGCTCAGAGAGGTGATTAACAATTCCTAACCCTGGCAGTCTCCCCACAGAACAAGACCTGCACAGACACAAGAGAAGAGCCCCAGATTCCGCTTCTCAAAGTGCCCATCAGGAATCAGCATCTTGGTCCAATGGCAGCAACGTCATAGTGGGGAGACTGCAGATCATGGGTCTGTATAACACAGGAACGAACCATTCAGCTCAGGAATCACAAAGATGCTTAAAACTTCCTGAACAAAACATATGTATCAAATCCAGGTGTAAATTAGGCAATATAAATATGTTAATGAAGTATCTCACACTGCAGCAGAAATGTGAATCAACCCCAAAGAGTCCAACAACAAACACTCAGTCTGACGGAGAATACAAAGCGCTGAGAAATACTCTCTGGTGACATCTAAGCGATGGACAACCTACGACAACGTTCAGAGACCAGAAACAGATCTTCTGAAGGAAAAAACAAAGTGGAAAAACCAAAGAAGCGGCTCCAGGACCCCCCTTTCTGGAAGATCTGGGACCACACGGGCACAATCTATAATCCATTCAAAATGGTAATATCTGGAGGAACTACTTCAAAGGCCTCTATAATCCTCTCTGTAGAGCGACACCAAATAACCACAACATTTAGAGCTATGGGGGATCTAATCAATGACTAGGAAACCCCTGTGGATATTCTGATTACAGCTTGGGAAATAACAGGAAAAAACTAAGCTAATACAAGATGAAAAAGCCGGAGGGATAGATGCGGAGGAGGAATGGGAGGGAAGACGTATGGTGTCATCACCAAGAATAAACGTTGTGTGAGGGCGAGTAGTGGAAGTCTTCATCCAGCAGTAGACAGGGCTGCAGTCTACGTCTAATTCTCTTCAATATTTACATCAACGAACCGGTTCTAGAATCTCCTCAGCCCCATAACTCACTCTAAACAATACAAAGCTCTCATTCCTGCTACATGCGGGTGACCATCTACAACAGAAGAGGCCACCAAACCTCAACCAAGACCGGGCACCAACGCTCAACTCAAATAAAACTCAACTAATGGTCTTCCAGAGACAAGTCCAAAACCAAACTGTAAAAACTAATACGTAAATTGTTAGATACCCTCAGCCTAAAAAATAACCAATCAGGGAGCGTTAAACCTGCATGTAGCTAGCGGAAAATCTCTGAAGATGGCATCACCCCATTCCTCCTTTATGTAGTGATGGGCAGAAATACTAAGTCCAGAATTCTGTAACTAAATCTCTAAGAACAAAGCAGATTCCCATTACCCACTGCAGGACAGAAGAGGGCGCTATCATCCGGGGCGCATATAACCTGCAATATGTCAGCTCGTCAAAGACTGATCCTCACCATGATTACACTTCCTATTCCATTATAATGTAGGAAATTTAGACTGTAAGCTCCAGTGGGGCAGGGACTGATGTGAATGACAAATATTCTCTGTACAGCGCTGCGGAATTGTTTGCGCTATATAAATGGTGATGATAACGATAATGTAACCCCGTGCTTTGATATAATGTTCTGTGTCCTAACAATAAAACTGACATTTATAATTAAAGAAGAGAGAGAGAAAAGAGGAGGATTGAAATGAAGAGAGAAAAAGAGAGATGGAGCGAGATGAGTGAAAGAGAAATAGAGAGAGAGAGAGAGAGAGAGAGAGAGAGGGAGAGAGAGAGAGGGGAGGAATGGAGAAAAAGACAAAGGGGGAGAGAGAGATGGATGAGAGAGAGAGAAATTCAGACAGAGATAGGTGAAAGGGACAGTGAGAGAGAAATGAGGAGGAGCGAAACTGAGAGAGAGAGGAAAAGAGATTGAGAGAGAGAAATGGATAGTGAGATAGACAGATGGGTAAGAGTAATGGAGTTAGAAAGCAGACAGGGAGAGACAGATAGAAGAGAGATAGAGAGAGGGAGAGAGGGAGAGAGGGAGAGTAAGAGGTAGAGAGAGAGAGAGAGAGAGGAAGAGAGGGAGATGGAGAGAGAAAGAGAGAGAGAGAGAGAGAGGGGAAGAGAGGGAGATGGAGAGAGAGAGAGAGAGAGAGAGAGAGAGAGAGAGAGAGAGAGAGGAAGAGGAAGAGAGGGAGAGAGTGTGAAGGAGAGAGAGAGTGAGGGAGAGGGGGAGAGTAAGAATGGGAGGGAGAGAGAGAGAGGAAGAGAGGAAGATGGAGAGAGAGAGAGAGAGAGAGAGAGAGGGAGGAGAGAAAGAGAGGGAGAGTGAGAGAGAGAGAGAGGAAGAGAGGAAGATGGAGAGAGAGAGAGAGAGAGAGAGAGAGAGAGAGAGGAGAGAAAAAGAGGGAGAGTGAGAGAGAGAGAGAGAGAGAGAGAGAGAGGGGGCGAGAGAGAGGTAGAGATAGAGGGAGAGAGGGAGGGAGAGAGAGGGAGAGAGGGAGGGGGAGGAGAGAGGAGAAGAGAAGAGAGAGGAGAGAGAGAGGGAGGGAGAGAGAGAGAGGGGGAGTGAGGGAGAGAGAGGGAGGGAGAGAGAGAGAGAGAGAGAGAGAGAGATAGGTGTGAGAAATGGAGACAGATGAAAGAGAGAGATGGAAGGATGAGAGAAATGTAGAGACAAATGAATGATATATGTATATGGAGAGAGAGAGAGAGAGAGAGAGAGAGAGAGAGAGAGAGAGAGAGAGAGAGAGAGAGATGAGTGAGAGAGGAATGGAGAGACAGACAGAGGAGACAGACAGATGGGTTATATATATATATATATATATATATATATATATACATAAAGAGAGATAGAAAGAGAGATGGGTGTGAGAAAGGGAGACAGAGAGTCAGACAGACAAGAGAGAGGGAGATGGGTTCAGAGAGAGAAGTGGGATACAGCAGAAATGGAGAGAGGGAGGGAGAGAGAGAGAGAGAGAGAGAGAGATGCAGAGAATGGAGAGGCTGAGAGAGACAGATATGTGAGAGAGAAATGGGGAAAGTGAGAGATGCAGATGGGTGAGAGACAGATTGGTGAGACAGATGGAGAGAGATGGGTTTGAAGTTGAGAGAGTGACAGAGACAGATGGGGGGAGGGAAGAGAGAGAGAGAAGGGTACAGAAATAGAGAGAGACAGAGAGAGATGGGTGAGAGACAGAAATGGAGAGAGATGTGTGAGAAGTAGAGAGTGTATGTGTAAATATATGTCATTTTATGTCATTTTATTAAAATGCTTATTTTGCAGCCATGTTCTGTGTAAATACAACATACACTGTCAGCCTGGTCTCATCTGCATATCACAATGTGGGGATATAATTGTGTTGAAGAGCGGAGACACCTCTGGGGTCTGTCTCCTTTGTGCATATGGTACAGCACAGCTCTCTGCGCTTGAGGAGGGGCTTAGCCTATCGGGGTAAACAGGACCACGTTCCCTGCCCCCTGAGAGGGGCACTGGAGATTCCTCCAATGTTAGCGCACGCAGCCTTTGCGCAGCCAGTATCTCCTGATTCCTGTTTACCTGGCTGAGGATTGGGCGGACACCTGTACCTGTCCAGGAAGCAGAATGCCCGGGGAGAACCATGCACATGAGGCAGCAGCTGGGCTCCTGCACTGGGCGATGTGTGGCCTCAGCTGTGCGGTCTTTGTGCTGCCAGGGGAAGCTGATGTGTAGGCTGGCAGCCCTGCCATTGTGTGGGGCTCGCTTTGTGCTGCTCGCACGCTGCATATGAATATGTATTCAGAGAAAGAAAGGCTGCAGCAGGGACATCCCATGTTCCTGCCATGTGCTGTTAACCATCCAAGCGCATCCTCATCCAGAAACACCAGCTAGGAGCACTCACTGCGTCTTCCTCTCGCAGCCAGTAAGTACCCAACGCTAGATCACAACTCTTATTCTGTGTCATTGACTTGTGTGTAAGGGAGAGGACCTCATGTGTCCTCTTCTTCCATCTTCTCTCCATGAGATAACTTCTTCTCACTTGTCCCCAGTCTGCCGGGGAGGAGACCTTCTCCCTCCACACACTGCAGTCAGCCACCAGCCATGACGTTATATCAGATGCTCCTGATCATCAGGCATTGATTACCATAATGCATTGTGTCCATGATAGTAGGGCAGGCTTGATCATTCCACCCTAGATGGATCCGTATCGCGATATATCGCCAGCACTCACGTTATATGCTGCAGTCTTCTCCAATCCAGAATGGGTGCAGCCTACAGCTGGCAGCTGATGTGATGATAGGACCACCTTTATCCCCTCTCTGTCTGCCATCCAGCCACTTTCCGGGATCGTCTCATCTGTGTCTGCTGCACCCAGCCCAAAGCGCAGGTTGCGCATAGATGTTTATGTGTCTGGGGTGTTTGCCGCACGTTTACAGCAGACATGAAATTCCCCATAGAGACCCCGAGGAAGCAGGTGAACTGGGATCCACAAGGTGGGTGCAGTGCCTACTCACTGCCTTATCCAGGGCAGCATCAGGAGATTGCTCATTGTGTTTTCCTAGTGTGTGTGTGTGTGGCTGCTGGTTCTTGTCTGCAGATCTCAGATCTCCTTGTCTGTCTTATGCCATCTCTGGGCAATGCCCTACGTGTGCCAGCTGCTGCATAGTGTGCCACCGGCGGAGCTGGCTACGTAATGCAACCCAGAGGGATCTGTAGCGCTCACTCAATCCCATTAATATTTCCATAGCTGCCTCTGCACCAGGGACTTTTCCGTGCTGTTATCCCGAGCATATTAATGTGTTGGGGGAATGCGACCTACCCAAAGCGTTGCTGCAAACTTCCCAGTCTATTATATAACTTATGTATGTTTACACGCCTGATATTGTGTGTACGCAGCATTAACCCTTACACAACACTTACCTGTTCACTTGTCTGAGGGTTTCCTCGTCTGCATTGTCTCCTGTTGGAATGTAAGCTCTTGAGCACATTGTGTTTACTAAATCTCACCCTCAATTAATATTTACTTTAGCTTACAAATGATTTGATACTTTAGACAAACATAGATATTGAAAGCATGTTTACATTATGTTATATTTTGTACTAGATGTTTGTAAGCATTTATTATATAATTTATTTACTAACAGTTCTGTGGCACATGTTACAGCTTGATGTATTTAAGTTAGAAACTTAGTTTTTAATTGCATAGTATTAACTGTGTACATATAGTATGATTACATGACAAAGTAAATATTGCATGAATAAAATACATAAAAAATACACATAAGCATAGGAGGCAACATTTAAAAATGGATAGACCTGGTTAGTGGCAGCATCAGCACAAATATTGGGAGTGCTGGGGCACCCACAGAACTGGTTCATGTAACTAGCATCAGTAAATTCTTCCACTATAAATAAACAATAGGAGATGCCAGGTTGACCCAAATAACTTTTAATAAACATGATGTAATGGAGAGAAGATGTAGTATATACATATATAGCATAGAAACATATATTGGCATTAACATTTATATTTACTATAGTAGGATATTTTTGTATGAGGTGAAAGTACATATAAATTTATGCTGTTGGGTGAATCATAGATTTCTGTGGATTATGTGCTGGTAATGACTCTACAAAGATGAGAATAAGGGTGTTGTTTTTCTATATGTTGACAGTTCTCTAGCGATGTATAGTCTCATGCTACTGAGCTCAACCATTAGGATGACAATAAGGTTTGAAATTCCATTGGCATCTAAGAGCCCTAGAAGTGATACATTGTGTCTGAATGAGGGGCTGCTGGATACATGATGTAACCGATCTCAGGTCTGACCTCTGGTGAACCTGATACCTGGATTGTGTGTTTTGCTCTCAGAGGGAATCTGCCCTGATATCTCTGTAATGTTTATGATAAATGTGTCCTATCTAACCCTGGACCGTGAACTTTCCTGGTGGCAGATTGCTCCACATTTACAATGCTGGGTGACCGCATCAGATTATTGTTTTTGCTCTTCGGTTAGCAGAGGTGGAGACGTGCTGCAGTAATACAGGAACTCCGCAGCTCTGGTCTGGTGGAGGGAGGGGAGAGGTGATGTGGATGGAAGTTTATGATTACAGGCGAGAGGGAAATACCTAAGAATGAGATGTTTGTATATGTTAGAGTGGAAGTTGTGGGTTATGATGCATTTGTCTACATGATGTCAGCCTGTGTATGAATGACCCATCAGGAGAGATGGTAAAGGGGGCACCACGGAGCCTGTGTATGAATGGCCCATCTGGAGAGATGCTAAAGGGGGCACCACAGAGCCTGTGTATGAATGGCCCATCTGGAGAGATACTAAAGGGGGCACCACGGAGCCTGTGTATGAATGGACCATCTGGAGAGATACTAAAGGGGCACCACGGAGCCTGTGTATGAATGGCCCATCTGGAGAGATGGTAAAGGGGGCACCACTGAGCCTGTGTATGAATGGCCCATCTGGAGAGATACTAAAGGGGGCACCACTGAGCCTGTGTATGAATGGCCCATCTGGAGAGATACTAAAGGGGCACCACTGAGCCTGTGTATTAATGGCCCATCTGGAGAGATACTAAATGGGGCACCACTGAGCCTGTGTATGAATGGCCCATCTGGAGAGATACTAAAGGGGGCACCACTGAGCCTGTGTATGAATGGTCCATCTGGAGAGATACTAAAGGGGGCACCACTGAGCCTGTGTATGAATGGCCCATCCGGAGAGATACTAAAGGGGGCACCACTGAGCCTGTGTATGAATGCTTGGTAGACAGATAATATTGTTTATGTTGGTAAATGTGGATGCAATATGGCTGCTCTTAGACTGGAATTTTGGTCATTTTCTGACCCCAGCTATCCAGAAAGCGATCCAGGAAACTCAGCCAAGTTTGGGGGGGTCAACATAAATAATCTATATTTACTGCGAATCCGGTGAGCTGACAGTCTGTGGAATTTCCTCTCTTGGGTGGTGATGGCCGACCCACCGAGTGGATTTAAAAGTATATTGTTATACAAAACCTCTATAGCTTTAATTAGTAAATAGCATCATTGTGATTGATGAAGGACAATAATATGGTCAGTCCACCCATGTGCAGTGGGTCTGGACACCCAACGCAATAGAACAATGACTGTACTTGTAACCTTTCTGACCACGGTTAATAGAGCTTCCTTATGCGCCCAGGGGGCTTTCTTAAATAGGGAGAAGTCCGAAATCTGACAAAAACACCAGTTTTCACTGGATTTAGGTCTTTTTTCACTTTCATACATAGGGACCTGTTTATTATTTACTAGCTTGTTGCCCCTAAAGTATCCCCCGGCATCGCAACGATGAAAAATGAACATTTGAGGCAAGTTACATAAACATAACTGACCGGTCAGTTCATCCGACTTGTTACTACTGCAGACTCCGGGTTCTAACCCGAAAACTATACCACACATGTGTGACCTAGGGTCATACATGCAGAAAGGCCGCAGAGAGGGATCCGAAGATTGCTCTCCCCATAGGATCCAATGGCTGACGTCATCTATAGATGCCATCGGGGTCCAGCTGTGGAAAGCTGAGGTTTTCTGAGCTTGATAAAATTGTCCAGACCACAGTCCCCATTGAGAATTATGGGGGCTGCAGTTTAATGCGGTACTTTGTCTGTTCTTAAATTAACTTTTTACTTAAAAATATCTAAACTGTGCAGATAAAGCAGTTTTTCACCTGGTTTAGGGCTTCATAAATAAGCCCCATAAACTGGTGTGAAGCTTTCCTATGAAACCAGACTTGATTGGTGATATTTAAACATTAAAATTGGGTCCCGATAGCTAAATATCTTCTATACACAGGAGAGATACATAAATACATGCATAATAAACTTACATTTTACACAGTGATACAATGTTTCTCTGTCTGAGACATTATCACCATTAGTCATAGATTTAATGTTAAAATAAAATATTTATGCTTTGATAATATTATTTTATAGAATAATGCCTCCTCTACCTCTAGTGTAAATAAAAAGGATATTAAGGGTTTTAGTAACCAGGAGTAATGTGAGTATATGTGAGTATATGATAGCAGAAGTCTGTAGGCTGCACCTGAGCTGACTTATAATATCATTATTAACTTACAGTAGGGACTGCAATATCCCATATAATACACACGTTTTCCCAATGAACACTGATGCTGACATAAGAATTGTTTATATAGATATTATTTGCCACAGTTTATACATATATTAACATCACTTGTGCATTAAAATAATACTAATATAATAATATTAAAACTAATAATAAAAATAATAATCATTATAACTAATATTTCCAGCTCAAATTTTTAGCAATGGAGCATAATGCACCCGAAATTGTTTCTTGGGAGGTTTAGTGCACAATGACCTTTTAAAAGGTATAATCTACACCTGGGACAGTGAAAATCACAGACATGCTCTATGCAAATGTAAAACAGGTTTTACACCTATGGACGCAACTGGTTACACAAATATAATGGTGATGTCGGTGTGTGTACATTGTCTTTCAATGTGGAGTTGTGTCTGGAATGCTATACACACAAGTGTCTGTATACTGTACAGCTGGTGCACTCATAGAAGTGTATCAGTTCACACTAATAGTAAATGTTTCACTTTAGTTCCTCGGAATGTTGTGATTCTCTGATCCATATTGTTACATTGGTTCAGAGATGGGATATTTCTAAGTGGGGACACTGGATTGGTTACAGCTGATTGGTTGATGTATATTACCCCACATTTCAGTTTTGTCAGGAAATAACCCCCCTGTGATTGTTAAATAATAATCCCCTTGTGATTGTTTTGCATAACTTGGACAATTCTGGAAGGTTGAAATGTTATAGAGAGGTTAGAAAAGGTGTTTACCTAATTAATACGGATAAACCAGAGCTGAGCGGAAATTTCATCATTGCTCCACAAACAAATCCACATTTGGCAGCAGAATTTCTCATGTTTTGCAGACAAAATTTGGCTTTAAATGTTCCAAGTCCTACCCCAAATAGTTACACTGGAGAATTAATTGCCCGTCCCCCCCCTGTCCCCCTTGGGGAATTTAAAATACAGTACGGGATGAAATTCCACAGAAGGGTGATGCCAAAGGTGAAGTTGCCATTCGTATCGCCACTTTGCACCCCTGCGGAACGGTCTGTTCTGCTGCAAATCCTGGTGCCACAAAACTTTGCAGATAATTCACTTACCAAGTCTAACTATAAACTGATTAAATCATTGTTTGTACTTTTTTCCAGCAAATAATACCCAATGCAATGGCTTTCTAATAATTGCTGCAGAAGAGATTCAGAGTCCCCACATTTACCCCACATTTCAGTGGGGTAAATGTGGGGCAAATCCTGTCCAGCTTGCTCTATCATAGCTCCTGCTATAGAGACAAAGCACATTCATCCTGTAAATTAATTATAGCATTTGCCACAGTCATAATAACTGGTTATTATCCTGCATGCATGTGTAGAATTCTTATCTAGTGTCCACATATGATAATCAGACGCATTAATTGCATTTAGAAGAGGTGACGGCTGCGTATAATCTCTTCACACAAACTAAAGTTGTAATTTCTCTCCATTATATTGTTGTCTTCTCATATT
Source organism: Mixophyes fleayi (assembly GCF_038048845.1). Classification (NCBI taxonomy): domain Eukaryota; kingdom Metazoa; phylum Chordata; class Amphibia; order Anura; family Limnodynastidae; genus Mixophyes; species Mixophyes fleayi. The sequence continues at coordinate 3,260,110 of NC_134413.1, read as the reverse complement.
TATCCTTTTTATAGTTGTAGAAGCAGCGTGTACTGAACACTACAAAATATCTAGCAATGGGCAGTAACTCGTTAATTTCATAGGTGTGTATTTGCCAAGCTATTATTCTTATTAGATGGCAAGGGGAATGCAGATGTACGAGCTGCATTTAGTGAACAGCCAGTTAGTTGTTTGTGAGTTGTAGTTTGACAGCTGATGAATGGACGGCTACTCTGTGACAACTCAAGTTGTTATGAATGTGTGAAATGCGCCAGCATTTTATAGATGATTTGAAACGTGTTGCTATCACGGCTGCCTGCAGCTGCAGCATTTTGTGGTGTTATTCTGCATAGTATATGAGTGGTCGTCATTCCTTAGGAGCTTTTAACATTGATGAGGCATGAAGTGCCTCAAGCCTCAGTGATGATGCTAGTTTCTAGTAAATTGAGGTCTTCTGGGAGATTAGGAAGCCCAACAGTCTGGCCTATAGGGAATTGGGGGTCACCTTGGTTCATAGGGAGATTTATTCCACCATTAGCGAGAGACAACTGATGGCTATTAATATAAATTGTAATATTAAATAATGATATTCATAAGAGAATGGTCTGGATGTTCCATAATTATGAAGGTTGGTTATGAGTGTATGGCAAAACTCAATCAGCAGTGCCCACTAATCACCCCCATAGCTAGATGCCCAGTGCATGAGCCTCAGGGCCAAATGTATCAAGCTGAGAGTTTCCATCAGGTTTTAAAAGTACGGATGTTGCCTATAGCAACCAATCAGATTCTAGTTATCATTTATTTAGTACATTCTACACAATGACAGCTAGAATCTGATTGGTTGCTATATGCAACATTTCCACTTTTCAGACCTGCCGAAAACTCGTAGCTTGATACATTTGCCCCTAAGTCTATAATATGTACTGGGCAATTGCATATAGACTTTCCCCTTTGCAGAGAGACTTCCCCCCCTCACTTACTTTGGAAAGGGTTCCTTTGGTTGCACAGACTCCCCTCCTTTGTGTAGAGAGAGACCACTGAGGTAGACGTTGATATTAATGGAGGAGGGTCTCGCAGTGTCTGGGCCCCTCTATGGGCCCCTGCTCCCATACTTGGTAACGTTGAAGGTAGGATATAAGGGCCCAGGTACTGGCAGGGCATGTGTGACAAAGAAGGATCTACCAGGTCGCTGACAAGCGAGTATTGCAGTTGGGGTCACAGCCTGGCCCTGTATACCCTTGTGTGTGCTCTGATGCCACAACTTCGGCCGAGCAGGGTAGCTGCCGCTTTGCCACGTCTCCTGTGATCGTAATTCTTAATGAATGAAGATTGCCAGGGTGCAGAATGCTGCTGCTTCTGGGCGCTCCGTGCTGATTACAGGGGCAGGGAAAGGGCATTTAGATGGGCATTGCTGTGTCACCTGGTAGTAACAGAGACTTTATTCACAACGTGCTTTGTACATGTCCCAATATCTGGATGTTGTCTCTATAGGGTCACACTCACGTCAGACCCTTCCCTGGATCTCAGTGTACTCAGAAACTTGATTAATGCCAGGAGCTGTGTCTTCCTGAGAAATGACGGTATTACTTACTGAACACTAATACTATTGAAGAGAGAGTCAAATTAATATAAGGTTAGGGGGGCACAGATTTAATAAAAATATGGGAGCAGTGATGGGAAGCCAATCCAATGATCATCATCTTCCAATCCAATGATCATCATCTGCCGTTATACAGATCGTTCTCTGACCCTGAGGACCTATTATATGTGTATTATAATATTCATGTGCAACTGAGAAACAGACAGAGAACACCTTACAGTACCGGGAATAAATACAAGTACTGTCAGAATCAGGAGACATAATGAATGGAAGGAAGATTATGTTTCTCCCAGTGAGAGTACAATGTGTCATTCATACAGAAGCTACTAATACAGGTATATATGTAAACGTTTCCATACCTTTGCAGAACTTCAGATATTTCACGTTGTATCTACGTTTGCTGCACAGCTGGAGGGGTTGGAACATTGCATTCCACCTGGGATCAGCCAGAAGGGGGCGCTACAGAGGCTGCCGCAGACACGTTTCCAGCTGTGGGACTGTAATACTCACAAACACCCAGCATGACGTCTGCAGCATTACCACGGCTGAGATCTCTGTTCCTGAGTCATAATATGACCTTTATAAACGTTGCCGCCAACAGTCCCCACTTTTATAGATGCAACCCTAGCACTGTCCCTATTTTTTAAATTCTGGACAACCGCATAGTATATTTTCTCTTATCCTATGCAATTCTCACCGTCCATTCTTATTGGCTGTACTTTATAAATTTCCATTTAGTTAATAATAATATAAAAAATACAGACATCGCATTGTAATCAGAAAGAGCATGACATGCTGGGTTTTGTAGTGCACCAGAGTCCAACAAAACAGCACCACATGTGGGAGATTTAGATTTACTTGCTGAGCAGCCCCTGGAAATAATATTACTGATGTCATTTCCGTCCCTATATTATAGACTGTTACAATTGGATTCCTTTCATATTCTAAACTTGTGCCAAACTATATTTTGGCAACCAGCAATATCCGTTCTAAATCCAAAACATTCATGTAGAACTGTCTGCACATTCAGGAGAAGAGCAAGTTTAGTGCTTTTATCCAGCAGAGTCCTGTTTTGTTTTTCCCACATTTTATGTGTTGCTGCCCCTTTAAATAAAACACCTTACACCAAAGGCTAAATATCCTATTATTTATAATAGTGCCGCCTCATTTTCCTCTGCCTTTGTCTGTACGATCATTAAGAATTAATTACGCACTTTATTCAGATTCGGGCTTTGTATGTGAATCCTTTATCAACTGGACACAAGTAACTTTATAACAAGGCTTAATAAGCTAGTACAGTACCAGGAGCTGACTATCTCCTGGAAGTCTTATTCTGGGACCTATTGGAAATGAATCCATGAAATGATTTCCGTGTGGTAACGGGGTAATCTGAACTGTGTATGAAAACGCTGGAGATATATTTTTATTAGGTATATTGTAAGTGTTTGTGTTCTCCGGTGCTATTGTACTGCATGTCCTGATCAAATATTTATTTTTGGGCTGGCCATGCTATTTTGGTAGCCCAGCGGCATTAATTAACCATATCTAAATTCAAATACAGCAACAACTGTCCCTGCCCAACAGCCAATCACATCCTGTTATGTCTGGGGTCAGTTTGCAACTTCCACAAATCATGATCACAAATCACAGACCGGTCCCTGATATAGGCGGATATCAGTCCATTCCTTGGATTCATCCCGAGATTAACGCCTTATATTGACTGCCTGCGATAAGATGCCGCTGTTCAGATGTCACTGTAAGTAAGGGGTGAGAGGTGCAGAACTGGGGGGAGGGGGGACAGCTCAAGTAATAAAGATATAATTATTCTGTGGCTTCATATTTATATTCAGACCCGTATTTGTTTACAGAAACTACATACATGCAGATTGTATACACCGTGTACTTGTGTCATTGTGATCGTTATGCTGTATTGTACAGTGTTTTATATTTGCTAGGTGACTTAGAATTGCGCAAATGGAAGTGAGAAAAAAGATAGGGTTTCTGTTCCTCTAAGAAACTACTTTCCGGAAGGGAGCTTTTTTATTATTAAAGAATGCAGAAAGTCTTGGTAATCCTGGTTTCTAAGTATTAGATTTTTTTATTTAGCAATATGCTGTGCAGACCTCTAGAGTGGTCAGTAATGTAATAATCTGCAGAATATATCATTATGTATCTGTCAGGGGGTAGATGGGACAGAGCAATGTTCTGCAGATCTCTAGAGAGGTCAGTAATCAAATAATTTACATAATAATATATCCTCCAAAAACAGAGGAGGTGCAAGATTTTGTAAGGATGATTTCTATTTTTTTTTCTTCAAAATATTTAAAATGTAGGTATATCTAGGTATATCATACCTGCCAAATTCTTCTAGTTGGTGTCCGGGAGCTGCTGGAGGGAGATGGGTGTGCGGGTGGGGGGGCGGGGCTCCAAAAATCACATAATTTTGCACTCGCCCCCTGTGATTTTACAGCGGGGGCGGGGCCAAATGCTGCGATTCCCTGAGAATAGCGGCATTTTGAACCGAATTCTGCCCACTTCACTAGGAAGTGGGCAGATGCGGAAGACTGCCATACTCTCTCGGGAGTCCGGGAGACCCACCCGGAATCTGGGAGTTTCCCGGACATTCCGGGAGAGTTGGCAAGTATGAGGTATATCCATACTGTAAAATGAAATCAGTACAACAGCTTGTGTGCAGTTCAATAACTATTATTTCAATCAGAAAATGTCTATTGTGGAGTTCTGGGCACCCCCCTTCAGTTATCAGTATTATTATATGTTACTGTGCTGTGTGGACAGCATTGCTGTGTATACTGTGGGATTTTATGACCATTTGTATTTCAAAAAGTGATTGTGTGATTGTTACTGTTACAAAAATAAATGTTGCTCTGTTATAGTTTGAGATGTTGGGATACTGTTATATATCAGAGAACTGTTGAACACACTTATACATGTATATTATACGGTTATTTACACACTAATAGATCTGTAATTGCTCAGACTTTGCCCCGGTGTTTAATGCTGGATCTGATTGGTGATGTTTCCACCTCCCCATCGTTGTGATATTGTCACTTTATAGTGTATTAATGAGCAGATGTTAATGCTGTAACATAAAGGTCAGACTGGAATGTCTCAGCTTTGAAATACAGAAAAATGAAGTATTTGGATAACCCGGGGACACAGCTCAATACCGCAGGTTTCTAGGAGCGGATAGAAGGACACAATGATGGTAAATCAATAAGAGAAGTGATTATTCCTCTGCTGTTCTGTGTGAGAGCGATGTATGTAATAAATAAATACTAAATCCTACACACTGCATCTGTCTCACCGGTACTGCCAGACATAGATAGATAGATAGATAGATATGAGATAGATATATAGATAGATAGATATGAGATATATATATATATATATATATATATATATATATATATATATATATATATATATATATATATATATATGAGAGATATATATAGATAGATAGATATGAGATAGATAGATAGATAGATATGAGATAGATAGATAGATAGATAGATAGATAGATAGATATGAGATAGATAGATAGATATGAGATAGACAGATATGAGATAGATAGATATGAGATAGATAGATAGATAGATAGATAGATAGATAGATATGAGTTAGATAGATAGATAGATAGATATGAGATAGATAGATAGATATGAGATAGATAGATATGAGATAGATAGATAGATAGATATGAGATAGATAGATAGATAGATAGATATGATAGATAGATAGATAGATATGAGATAGATAGATATGAGATAGATAGATAGATATGAGATAGATAGATAGATAGATAGATAGATAGATAGATAGATAGATAGATAGATAGATAGATAGATATGAGATAGATATATAGATATGAGATAGATAGATATGAGATAGATAGATAGATATGAGATAGATAGATAGATAGATAGATATGAGATAGACAGATAGATAGATAGATAGATAGATATGAGATAGATAGATAGATAGATAGATAGATAGATAGATAGATAGATAGATAGATAGATATGAGATAGATATATAGATATGAGATAGATAGATATGAGATAGATAGATAGATATGAGATAGATATAGATAGATAGATAGATAGATAGATATGAGATAGATAGATAGATAGATATGAGATAGATAGATATGAGATAGATAGATAGATAGATATGAGATAGATAGATATGAGATAGATAGATAGATAGATATGAGATAGATAGATAGATAGATATGAGATAGATAGATATGAGATAGATAGATATGAGATAGATAGATAGATATGAGATAGATAGATATGAGATAGATAGATAGATATGAGATAGATAGATAGATAGATAGATAGATAGATAGATATGAGATAGATAGATAGATATGAGATAGATAGATATGAGATAGATAGATAGATATGAGATAGATAGATAGATAGATAGATATGAGATAGATAGATAGATATGAGATAGATAGATATGAGATAGATAGATAGATAGATAGATATGAGATAGATAGATAGATATATATATATATGAGATAGATAGATAGATATGAGATAGATAGATATGAGATAGATAGATATGAGATATATATGAGATAGATAGATAGATATGCGATATATAGATATGAGATAGATAGATAGATAGATATGAGATAGATAGATAGATATGAGATAGATAGATAGATAGATAGATATGAGATAGATAGATAGATATGAGATAGATAGATAGATATGAGATAGATAGATAGATAGATAGATATGAGATAGATAGATAGATATGAGATAGATAGATATGAGATAGATAGATATGAGATAGATAGATATGAGATAGATAGATATGAGATATATATGAGATAGATAGATAGATATGCGATATATAGATATGAGATAGATAGATAGATAGATAGATAGATAGATATGAGATAGATAGATAGATAGATAGATATGAGATAGATAGATAGATATGAGATAGATAGATAGATATGAGATAGATAGATAGATAGATAGATATGAGATAGATAGATATGAGATAGATAGATAGATATGAGAGTTCTGTGATCATCTTTTGTTTAGGAGCTTTCTCTATTAAGTGTCTAAACAGGAATAAAACAATCTGCTCCCCCAACCAACAGGTATCATTTCTGCAGGTTAATAGTACAGGAGACATATTCACAGCAAGAGAGGCCAATGTGGATCAAAAGAAAATAAATATAGAGAGAGATAAACATAGAAGATAGGAACAGAAAATGCACAAAACAACTCTTAGAGCGATGTGAGCTAATGCTGGGAGCGTAGAAATAAAACCCCAGAACTAATTGCTTTAATGACAAGGGATAATCTGGGTATTGTGGCTATTACAGAGTCATGGTGCAATGAAGATCATGTTTGGGACATAGCTTTACTGGGATATGCTTTCTTTAGGAAGGACAGAGTGGGAAGAATCAGAGGAGGAATAGCAAAGTATGTGAAAAAAAGCATAAATACTACATTAATACAAAGTATTGAAGAAAAAACTCAGGCCCTTTGGGTGACCATATAAACGAGGGACAAGGCTATTCTTCGTACTGGGGTGATCTATAGACCCCCAGGTCAGTAAGAGGAACTGGACAGGAACTTACTGCAGGACATAAATAAAATGGCATTAAAAGGAGAGGTAATAATCATGGGAGACTTTAATCTATCTGATGTGACCTGGGAAGGGTCTTCTGCTAGTTCCACTAGAAGTAGGGACATTCTGGAGTCCTTGCAGGGAGCATCCCTCAAGCAAATGGTGAGGGAGCCACTCACAGAGATGCAATATTAGACTTAATACTAACAAATGGTGACAGAATGTCTGATGTAAATGTGGGTGAGAACCTAGGATCCAGCGACCATCAGGGAGGATGGTTTAGTATAAAGACAGAGACCAACTCATACCGCACAAAAACAAAGATGTTAGATTTTAGGAAGGCTGACTTTGTAGAGATGGGAAATTGTGTAAGTGACTCTTTGGCAGAGAGGAAGAACTTGAAAGGAGTGTAGGAGAGGTGGGGGAAATTAAAAAAGTGCAATACTTAAAGCAACAGACCTTTGTATCAGAAGGGTTAGAAACAGTACAAGGAAAAGGAACCAGTGTGGTTTGCAAAAGAAGTAGCGAGTATTGTGAAAGAAAAAAAGAAGATAGTCTTTAGGAAATATAAGCAGACTCAGAATAATGCAGACAAAGAGTTGTATCATGTAAGACAGAAGGAGGCTAAGAAGGTGATCAGATGTGTAAAGGCACAAGCTGAAGAGAAGATGGCCCAGTCAGTAGGTTTAAGGGGGAAAAACTTTCTTTAGGTATATAAGTGAAAGGAGAAAAACAAAAGGCGGAATAAGACTAAAGACAGAGAGTGAGGGTCTTGTTGAGGGAGACAAGGTAATAACAGATCATCTTAATGATTATTTTTGCTCAGTGTTCACTACAGAAAGAGCGAGGAAGGGACCACAGATAAGTTACAAGTATACTGATAAACATGAGGTAGATACAAGAACATTTACAGAGGAGAAGGTCCTAACAGAGCTCTCAGAACTGAGAGTGGATAAATCAATGGGGCCAGATGGGATCTATCCAAGGATACTAAAGGGGCATAAAGGGGAGCTGGTAACACCATTAACAGAATTATTATCAGTCACTAGATACAGAAGTAATCCCAGAGGGACTGGAAAAGAGTAAATGTAGTCCTACTGCACAAAGTGGACGCAAGGAAGAGACATCTAGAGACCAGTGAGTCTTACATCAGTAGTAGGGAAATGGATGAAAACACTCTTAAAGGAAAGAGTTGTAGAATATCTCAAATCTAGTAATTTACAGGATCCCAAATGGCATCGATTTACTGGGGGGAGATCATGTCAAACAAATCTTATTGACTTTTTTGACTGGGTGACTACAGTAATAGGTCGGGGGGCGGGGGAGGGGCCTAGGTTTAGCTTATCTAGATGTCAGTAAGGCTTTTGACACTGACCCACATCGCAGACTGGTAAATAAACTTGAAATCTTGGGATTGGATTCAAAGATGATGGAATGGATAATATCTTGGTTACAGGATAGAAAACAGAGAGTTCTAGTAAAAGGAGTACATGCACTGGAAGGAAATATTACCCGGGGGGTGGGTGCCTAAACTTGGGCAAGAGTTCACTCAAAGTGGACATTTGTCAAAGTTACTAGTAATGCTATTAAATAAAGCACTATTTTCCTGAACATCACAGTTACATATACTACATATGTACAAATGTGTAGTGCATTCACAGGCAGGAGGAAACGGTTACCAGTGGAGAACCAAAAGGATCTGTACTGGGACCAGTGTGTTTTAATATCTTTATTGGAGACATTGCAAATGGTATTGAAGGGACAGTATGTCTTACTGCAGAGGACACAAAGATATGCAACAGGGTAGACACACCAGGATTATAACAAGGTGCAGGAGGGAAACATTCTACAAAGGAAGAGAAGTATTAGAACACGAGGACATGTACTGACACTGGGGGGAAGAGAAGTATTAGAACACGAGGACATGTACTGACACTGGGGGGGAAGAGAAGTATTAGAACACAAGGACATGTACTGACACTAGGGGGGAAGAGAAGTATTAGAACACGAGGACATGAACTGACACTGGGGGGAAGAGAAGTATTAGAACACGAGGACATGTACTGACACTGGGAGGAAGAGAAGTATTAGAACACGAGGACATGTACTGACACTGGGGGGAAGAGAAGTATTAGAACACGAGGACATGTACTGACACTGGGGGGGAAGAGAAGTATTAGAACACGAGGACATGTACTGACACTGGGGGGGAAGAGAAGTATTAGAACACGAGGACATGTACTGACACTGGGGGGGAAGAGAAGTATTAGAACACGAGGACATGAACTGACACTGGGGGGAAGAGAAGTATTAGAACACGAGGACATGTACTGACACTGGGGGAAGGAGGTTCAGAGGAAATGTGAGGAAAAACTACTTCATGGAAAGGATAGTGAATAAGTGGAATAGCCTCCATCAGAGGTGGTAGAGGATAATACAGTAGAACAATTTAAACATGCTTGGGATAGACATAAGAATATCCTTATCAAGAATAAATGATCAAGGTACCATAGGTTAAGAAAAAAATGGGCAGACTAGATGGGACAAGCAGTTCTTCTCTGTCGTCAAATTCTATGTTTCTATGTCTCTGATAAAAGATATTAGATTTGTAGATTGACTCAGTACTTTTTCTGCATTTACTTGTCTAGCTAAACACCAGCTAATTGTCAGACGTTAACATATTAATGCTTCTCACCTCTTGAAAGGATTTTGGTTTTGTGGAGTTCTCTGCTCCTGACACTGGATCTGTGAGGTTTTAGAAAGCCGCCGCCCAACTGTATAAAGACAATTAAGGTTTTGAAACATTTTAACAGATTTATTTTATTAACGTTAAATAACGAGATCCCAGTTTGCTGAGTAAATTAGCATTGTATCACTTTTTCAATGTATAATAGAAATGTATAATTCAATTACGACGAAGCCCTAATGTAAGATACTGTAACATTTGCAGAGAACTTTGATTTTATTAACACTGCTGGAAGCACCAGTATTGGTACCTGAGATATTAAGCTTTAGAAATCATTATCTTTTGTGATGCAGACACTGGCTGTTTCCTTCTTCAAGTTCAGCCAGGTGAAACTTCTGCTATTACATGGGCTTCAGGTTTGGACATAAGTGGGGGCTCGTAGCCACCGCACTCTGTGCAGCGGGGACATCTCTGCCACCACCTGCACGCTCTATCATATATATGACAAGCTTAGAAATACCCTGAGGGGAGGTCAAGTGCCCAGTGCAGGGGGAGGTGCGGTCATTGTGCATTGCTGCATTATAGTTGGAGGAGCAGGGCCAAAATATTGTGATTCACTGCGAAACGCGTCATCAAGGCCTCTGTCCTGCCCAGTGGGCAGGGTGTGGGAGGACGGCATGGTCTCCTGGGAGGATTCTATGAGATTTGTGAGTCTCCCGGACCTTCCAAGAGTGTATACAAGTACTCTCTATCATATCATAGTTAGCGTAGAGCAGTTTTGTACTCAGAAGAACCACGGGAGGAGAGAAAACCACCCTCTACCCTTCCGGTATTGTGATAGAGGTTGTCCTGGACTGGTTCATGGAAGCCTGGGTAAACTGTGGTTCTCCAGTTCTTGTGGAACTACAAGTACCAGCACAACTGTGGAAGTTGAAGGTTGTCTACCTCTAGCTGAAATGACAAGAAGTGAAGTGCTCTTTGGACTTTCCAATAAACACACATCTTGTCTGTAACATTTCCTCTTCTCCTCCGGAGCCACCGGGACGTCCTGCTCGTCTCTCATTACTGCAGAGATGACACTTTCTCCAATTTACTGCGCAAAGAAAAGGGGAAAAGTAAGTTATGTGATTAAAAATTGTCACCATATCCTTAGAATAATAAGTATAGACTCTTATTCTACCACATTTGTCCTTGAATAATTTGTCCACAGTTCCATTTCAGTCTATATAAATAATATTTAATTTAACGGAGCTGTATTGTAGATATGGAGAAGAAATGGGTTCTAAGTGCATAGGGACCAATCGTTTGTTATCTTACAACATTTATAGTATGATGTAGTGAAAAATAAGTGTAAATATATATTGGGCATTAACAGTGTGACCCAAATCCACATCTACCTATTTCATCCCACTTTTGAGCTCCAAAGTGACCCGTTGTAAAGGGCCGGGGACAGAAGATCTGTAAATGATGGACTGTGGGTAGGATATTGTACAGAGTCACTCTTCTCCAGTGCGCCCCCTGGTGGTAGTGCAGGAACTGCCATGAATTAGACCCGTCATTGCAGCAATAAACTATTTTAAAGCGACTTGGTAAAATAAGCTGCATTTAAATGGCTGATCTGCGAGGAGCCTGCAGTGTATCGCTCATTACAGACTCAAACTGTTAGAAATCAGCAACAACATGGTTAATTCACGTATGAAGTGTAAGGGCCATTAGCCGATGAGCAGTTAGAAGGATTGGAGCAGGTTGTCTGCAGGACAGAGACACTGAGCTCATCAGTAACTGCTGTCACTATATATAGATAATGATTGTGTCAATAACGTGGAAGTAAGAGATACAATGTTACCCGGAAGGTGGAGGTGAGGCGGCTGCATCGCTGGGTCCTGTACCGAGAATCACGTCGCGATCTGTGTCAGTGTATCCAGACACCTAATTATTATACCCCACCGATGGGATATACCCCACCTAATTATTATACCTCACTAATAGGATATACCCCATCTAATTATTATATCCCACCGATAGAATATACCCCACCTAATTATTATAACCCACCGATGGGATATATCCCATTATACCCCGCCTAATTATAATACCCCACCAATAGGATATAACCCATCCAATTATTATATCCCACTGATACAATATACCCCACCTAATTATTATACCCCACTGATGGGATATACCCCATCTAATTATTATAACCCAACGATGGGATATACCCCACCTAATTATTATACCCCAACGATGGGATATACCCCATCTAATTATTATACCCCAACGATGGGATATACCCCACCTAATTATTATACCCCAACAATGGGATATACCCCATCTAATTATTATACCCCACCGATGGGATATACCCCCCTATCACATCGTTTACAGCTCCACACTACCATCCCTACCAACAAAGGAGCGATATTCCCCTGAGGTTTATATCATATTCTTTGTATATCAAAGAAGAGGAGCGGTTTGCATAGTTGCTGGACTGGTATATATACAATCTGTATAGCGTGTAGGTGCACCTACTTCGCTACAAGCTGAATTTGGCACTGATATTAGAACACATGTGTTTCTAATTTGCATTTACCAATTTTTGGTTTTTATATATGTTTTAAATAAATATCTTTATAATTGTATACTCTGTGCATGAGTGTTTTTGTGGCAGATCCGGTTATACCATCGCACATTTTGGCTGTTATATTTATTTTTATATTTGGGGTGCAGATCCCCAGCGTTGGTACTGTGTCTGAGCAGTCTTCTTCAGTGCCGGAACAAGATACATATATTTGATATAAAGAGATGAGCATGAGAATGGTCACTAAGAATTACACGAAAACCACAGAAGAAAACAATTGCTTCTATGTAGCTGCTCACTCAGAAGGATAATGACTGATACTGAGAGTTTATTTAAAACAGAACAAGAGAAGTGGCACTGTGCTTTCATCCACACATACAGACTAAACACATACTGAGGACTAACACACAGCATAAAGAACAAGTTTTTCAATCACACACTCTCAATAAACCAGGTACCAAAAATTGTATCCAGCACACTTTATTTTCCCCGGTTGTGTGTAAAATAAAAAAAACTAATTGTTAGCATCGCATTGAAAATAATTCTTATTATCAGCACAAAGAGCACACGGCCCTGATATAACTTACCCCACAATCAATTTCCACATTCAAAGCATCTTCTTCATGTGAGGAGGCTCCTGGGTCTGAGAATTACAGCTCGTTGCTTTGACATAAATGAAGACGCGTCTGATATTTAGGATGACGGGTAACGTTGACGTGAGATTTCCTCTGTGACACACGCAGCGAGCGCCGTGATATCAGTTGCCGCTCTATCGGGAAACAATCGGGCCGTCTGCTGGGTATTATGTTAACCCCTTATTTGCTGGAAGATATAAATAGCTGAAATCGTGGGGCCCAGTACAAATGTAACAGACGGGGCCCCCTCATTCCTTCTCTCACCCCACCTCTATTTTTAAGTGATGCTATACCCAACACTTGCCTCCCCTCCTCCATTCTCTACAGTCACCCCCCATCCCCGGTTCTATCTAACCCCTGCAGTGTTTTACTTACCTCTCTGCATCTTCTTCCTGTCTCCTCTCCAATGACAGCGCTGTGACAATATTAATTAATCTCTGTCTGAGTGCCGAGCGCCTGCGGGGCTGGGAACGGAGCAAATAGCGGCAGCTGTGGCCCCCGACATCCTGGGAGTGGAGGCAGACATGCTGCTTACAAGAGGGCCACTGCCGCATCCTTAATTGCGCACATAGGTCTATTCCCGCATCACCTCTCACATCTCAGGCGCAGCTGCTACCTCCCTTCATTCACTTGCTAGCACTTTGCTCCATGACATGCAGGTGGCCAATTGGATGGGGTCTGTCAGTTGGACACTTGCGGTTCTGTTTGTTAAGATCTGGCGAGATCTGGGCAGTACGGTGGCTCAGTGGTTAGCACTTCTACTTCACAGCACTGGTCATGAGTTCAATTCCCGACCATGGCCTTATCTGCGTGGAGTTTGTATGTTCTCCCCGTGTTTGCGTGGGTTTCCTCCGGGTGCTCCAGTTTCCTCCCACACTCCAAAAACATACTGGTAGGTTAATTGGCTGCTATTAAATTGCTCTTAGCCTCTCGGTCTGTGTGTGTGTGTAAGTTAGGGAATTTAGATTGTAAGCTCCTATGGGGCAGGGACTGATGTGAGCGAGTTCTCTGTACAGCGCTGCGGAATCAGTGGCGCTATTTAAATAAATAGTAATGAGAGGGCTGTTTTTCTATAATGCCGCTTATCACAGTGAAACAAAACCACCTGTCACCCTGATTAATCAATAAAATATCACAGAAGAATCTGAGTGAAAGTATTTAGAAACTAGTAAAAATACCAATTTATGATATAAAATACAAACCTTTAATATCTCAGTCTGAGCACACAGGTAAAATTCTCCACTAAATTCTGTTTATCAAAAAACTGAATAATAAGAGGGAAACTCCATGTTTTCCATGTTCCTCTGTCACTGAGTTTACTTCTATCAGAGTAACAGATGTCTGCAATACGGATTAATGAGCTGCAAACTACTGACAGGTACAACCAGACCCGATGCTCATTGCTTGTTTCATGACTATAATCTCTTATTACCAGTTCATATCATAATTTAATTACTGGCTCTGTAGTAAAGTCACATTTTTCTTGTGTGGGGAAATCAGTTTCTGTGGGAACAATGATTGGAGAAGGTTTAATGTTTATAATATTTGCAAACGTGGGTATAAGTGTCTGGGATGTGTCAGATATTTCAGCCAAGGTTCTAGTGATGGAGAGACAGCTTCCTCTGTGCACTCAGAGGGACAATAATGATAAATATGTTCTGTGTTTACTTGTTGCGATCACTTTAGACTGTGTATGTCGTCCTAGTGAGCGGAGAGTCCTCTTACTGCTGCCATCCAGCATGGCAGCCCCCACTACCTATTAATGATAAACTGGACGAAAGAAGATTTCATCGCAGCGATAGAAAATATTCATTAATGACAGATCTTGATAAACAGACCCCACAGTGTCTTACATCCTGCTAAGGTATGGAAATATGTCCAAATTTATTTGTGAACACTTTAGATGCTTTCACACATTGGACCAACGTGTTTTAGGCGTAGTGTTCCTTTAAAACACAAAATAAACAGGTTAAACAATTCCTATAGGAAAAAGTGCCTGCAACACGTGGATGTTTGTGAGCCTGTCATATGTTCAGCGCTAACCCACAAGTCACGCGATATGCTTCCTGGTCACACCCTTTCTCTGCTCCAAAGAGTGAAATCATTACTTTTGTGATATTGGGATTCCTTTCACTGAACCAAGGAGACATTGGAAAAAGTGGAGGTGTTGCCCACAGCAACCAATCAGATTCTAACTGTTATCCAGAATAGATACATGATAGCTAGAATGATTAGTTGCTATGGGCAACACCTCCACTTTTAGAAGGTTTAGTAAAATCTACCCCTGAGTGTAGTAAGCCATCTGAACAAGGTCACCTTGTGGTGGTCGATGGGCATCCACAGTGTTTATCCCAAGTACAATATTATTATTAGTATTATTACAGATCTTTCTGTACTTATTATCTCCTATTGTGTGCAGTATGTTCTTTTAGTGCTTACATTGTGCTCCTGCCCTTTGGTTTGTATATTATATAGACAGTCAGGGTAAACTAGCACCTTTCCATACATTGGATGAATTAGGGTTTGCGGACCGACACTCTCAGCTTCTAGGTTTGTCCTGTTCTCTGCACAGGAGAAGAAGTATCCTCTGTGAGACAGAATATAGGACAATAAGAGCCAGCGATGGGGCACATTGCAGTTCCAGCAGTGACCACTAGGAGTGGACTGGTAAACAGGATCATTGTCTCTTCTCCCTGGGGATGAGGTTTTATGGGGTGACAGAAGGTAAAAAGTTCCTGATTCTCGGTATTCAGGCAGCTACTAATAGGGAGTGGAAATGCTGACAGATGTAGCACAGAAATTATGGAAATGAATGCAGATAAACACAAAGCAGTTGATGGAAGCTGGGGTGCCGGGGGGCACGCAGTGAGATCCTGGGAATAACGCTGAGACGGTTAACCCTTACAGGACCACGCTGCTTAGGGCAAAGTAAGTGGGTGTTAAGTCAGAGGTGGGCAACGTGTGTCTCTCTCTATGGAGAACCAGAAGTCCCAGCGAATGAGAATGAACTAGAGAACAACATTATGATGTAGACTATGCACCCACTGGGCGCTACCCTGTGTTATACTGCCCCCTACTGCTAGGAGCTCTGCCCACCGTGCCAATCAATGCCTGGGTCCAGGTGTTACAATGAGAACACATAAGATGGGTGCTCAGGATTTCTGTAATATCTCCAATGTTACCAGATTTCTTCAGTTTTTGTTCAACAATCTGTCAGAACTAGATGACATTAAACATTATAAAAACTCCTTTTATATCATACAAAGCAAGTGTTTGATGCAGGTTTCCTCGTTGTTTGCTTATAGCCCCTCCCTAATGCCAACGACATCCTATGGGTGAAGAGTAAGAGGAGAATGATCCAATCGGGAAGACGTAGGAGAAGGTGTTGCCCATAGCAACCAACTAGATTCCATAGATTGTCAGCTTGTGAGCAGGACCCGCTTACCTCTCTGTCTGTGTTACCCAATATTGTTCTATTACTGTATTTGTTCCCAATTGTAAAGTGTTACTGAATATGCTGGCGCTATATAAATATATGATGATGATCTACCAAGGATTTTAATAATTTAAATAGAAAGTGATCATTATCATAATCAAATTGGACCCAGGTGGAGACATGTTTACTATGAGCTTTCTTGTCACCTAATACATATTTTATTCCAAAATTAACGTTATAGAAATATCGCTTACTATGCAAGTAACAGGCACCGTGTGTAACATTGTTACCAAGGCGTTATGTAACACTAACTATACTGGCAACTACCATGTATTTACAAGGAGGACGCTCCCTACAGCAGGATAAAACTATTTTGGTTGGCACGACTTCTTTCCCTGTGGGGTTCTGGCACCATATAATGATTTATCAGCTATAATAGTAATTAAAGAGTAGAGGCAGTCTGGTTGTAACATAGATGGCAATGTATCATCATCAACATTTAGTTATATAGCGCCAAGATATTCCATAGCGCTATGTATTACACACACTGTAATAAAACAATACTGGGTAATACAGACAGAGAGGTAACAGAGCACTGCATGCAAGCTTACACTCTATGAAATCTAATTGGTTGCTATGGGCAACACCTTTTCCTATGTCTTCCTGATTGGATCATTCTACTCTCACTCTATGGGACAATGGGAGTTTGATACATGAGATATAAGTGTTACATATTGCATATTGGTCCAGCCAGATTGCAAAGGTAAAAAGTGATTTGTATGCAATATGATCCAGTCACACAGCAATGCTGGTCACGTGGCCAATGGGTTGTGTTAGCTGTGTAAAGGTTGGTCATAGGGTAACCTAGTGAGGTTAAGATGTTAGTTGAGGAATATTATAATCTCGCCTGAAGAAGTGGATTTTCAGAGGATGCTTGAAATTTTGTAGACCAGAGAAAAGTCTTACTGTGCGAGGGAGGGAATTCCACAAAGTGGGTGCAGCCCGACAAAAGTCCTGTAACCGTGAATAAGAGGATGTGATGAGAGTAGAAGAGAGACGCAGATCTTGTGCAGAATGGAGGTGTTGGGAGATATTTTGAGACAAGTGAGGAGATGTATGTTTGTGCAGTTTTGTTGATGGCTTTGTATGTTAGCAGAAATATTATATATTGGTTACGGTAAATAAACAAGCAACCAGTGTATAGACTGACAGAGCGGATCAGCAGTGGAAAAACTATTCAAAATAAAGCGCTGTGTTTGGAAAGATATATAAACTAATAATGGATATCTTATAAAGCAGCTGGGATTGAGCATCTGCAGTAAGATCCCAGGTCGTTGTGTTTGTTTGGCAGTGTTCTTGTAGCTAGCGGTGAGCTCAGGGTCTCCCTCTCTGCAGAACACGGGATAAGAGCGTCTGATAACATCGCCCGGGCCCTCTGAGGCTTTGAGGTTTGGCTCCGTTACTTTGCCTGAGACATAGTTCAGTCCCTGAGCAACAAGACTCTAGGGCTGCATGCTGAGATCCGTACACATGCGGCTGTGAGATAAACATACATTATTACCAGCATGATCTCCAGCCTGGTTACACGTACACAGGTAACCGTTACCTGCTATATACATGTTACACTAGCCATCCGTCCACTACTACACAGCGCACTCTGGTAGAGGCTGGGCTGCCCTATCTCAGAAGGTAAGGGGAGCGAGCTGTAAACATATTTGACCCAAAAAATTATAGGGTAAAAGATTTTAGTGATGAGGAAAGACTTTCACAGAATGGTTTATTGATGCTAAAAAAGTGTCAGTGAGTGATTACTCCAAACGTGCCCACAAAAACACTCTGGGGACGTTTTAATTGACAAAGCAGCCGAGAGGACCCAAGGCCATTCTTTGTGTTTAAAGAGAAGGCAAGATTACTCTTTTTATAGTTACAGAGAAGGTTCTCTACAGTAAGAGCAGTAGGCAGTTTGTGAATTGACAGATACAGAGAAAGCTTTGATAAGCACTTAGATGCTTGATAAAAAATAAGGTTTTATGGGTCAACAAGGTTAATTTGGGAACATTTCAATTTCAGCTTTGGAGTCAAGAACGAATGGTACCTTATTTTGGGGTAACATAACGTGAGATTAGTAAAGTGAAGGGTTAAACTGAACGCATGTGAATCATTATCCTTTAACTTGGTATAGAATTATGTTCCTTGCATATTTTAAAAAGGAAACATTGTGACGTTCGACAGAAAAAAAATGAATGTTTCATGAGTATCCAGGTTATAAACAGAAGGAGAGAACATCTTGTTACATTTCATTTAAGGTCTGAAATGGACAAATCTCTGCGCTGTCTGTGGGGTCTCTTGAGGTGTGAATCATCTGTCGAGCTTCTGGTCTCCATGTCTGCTCATAAATTTATTACAATACCTGTTTCTCAGATAGGTAAATAGGAAACAGAGATAAACTTTATGCATTGCGACTTAATTATATCATTAAAATGATTACTTATCCCTTAATGTCTAATCTGCGCTGACCGCTGACTATCTCTTGGATGAGCAGGTGGAGGTGTATGTGTGGGTGTTGGGAGGTTGTAAATGGAGATAATACTGCCACTTTATTGGGGGATTCTGTAAATCAAAGCTGCTGGAAGCTATGACTGTTTTTGTATTGATTTTTCCATGAAAAAAAGCTACAGACGTTCTTGTAACACCATCTAATTGGAAGCTTAGATTGTTAGCTCTTTTGTTTAGAAATCTCGATTCTGTAGTATAGATGTTGGCACATCATAAATTAATATTATATAAAAACAAAGCTCATCCCTATTGTATGCTGAATAGCACCTATACTAGATGTATGTAATGAATTTGTGATCAATCTATCAAAACAGTTTGCTCCTTTTTTGCAACAAAATGACAGTTTAACTCTAATTCACTCTTTTTATTGCTTCCAGTGGCAGTGCCCTCAACGGTACCAACACCCCCCTCCCTGCCTGTGCCCCCGCCCGATCCAAAGCCCAACGGGCACCACCCCGCTCCTCCCACACCCACGCCTACGCCTACGCACACCCCTAGATTGTCTGTGTGTTCCCGGACGACGGTGGTGTCCACAATGGACAATACATCTCGAGGTTTGCATTCTGTGATGAAGTGGAAGACTGTCCTAGCGATCTTCGTGGTGGTGGTGGTTTACCTGGTCAGCGGGGGGCTCGTCTTCCGGGCACTGGAACAACCATATGAAAGCAGCCAAAAAAGTACAATAGCCCAAGAGAAGGCGGCTTTTCTGCAGACGCATTCGTGTGTCACTCAGCAGGAGCTCGATGCTCTGATTAAGGTGAGGATCATGCAAATCTCCATGTTGTCTGCTTCCAGGTTACATTTTATTTATAATCCCCACCTGTTAAAAATATTCTCCATGTGCCTGTGGCCCTCCATGGTCCTTCATGGCCCTACTGCCATTGTCCCCACTAACATCCTGCCCCACCTTTATCCTGGAGGCAGTGGCCAACCCTCTTCTGGGGGGGATGTGGAGCAGGGGTTTGGGTTGCAAAGCTCCAGATGTGATTATACCACTGCAGGTTCCATGAGAGCGGACTGTGTGGAGAACTGACACCTTGGTCTCCCGTCTCTCCCCCCCTCTGGTTACCTGGTTTCAGCTGTGTGAATACAATGATGGGGCAGGCAGTGGGTCATCAGGGCTACTGACTGAGCATCTAAGGAAGTAGGGGCAAAGGGAATATCTTATCTTATCTTACAGAGGAGCAGTGGAGGAAGTGGGCGCTATACAGTGTATGTAACACCAGCGCTCTCCCCACCACTCCCCACTTAACAATCAACTGTCACAAACAGATTTCTCAATGCAGAAGCCATAGTGTGTGTGTGTGTGTGTGTGTGTGTGTGTGTGTGTGTGTGTGTGTGTGTGTGTGTGTGCCGTTTACATAGGTCCTCATTGCAATTTGGGATCCAGAAATATGGTTGCCATCTGATATAACGCAGTAATAGAGACCGCCTGGAATAGAGACAGTAATAGAGGCCGTTATAGAGACACACAGTAACAGAAACACACAGTAGTAGAGACCGTAATAGAGACAGTAACAGAGACACACAGTAATAGAGACCACAATAGAGACACACAGTAACAGAGACCGCAATAGAGACACACAGTAACAGAGACCGCAATAGAGACACACAGTAACAAAAACACACAGTAATAGAGACAGTAACAGAGACAGTAAAGGAGACACAATGTAATAGAGACAGTAATAGAGACACACTGTAGTAGAGAGTAATAAAGACACACTGTAGTAGAGACACACAGTAATAGAGAGTCAGAGACAGTAATAGTGACAATAATAGACACAGTAATAGAGACACACTGTAGTAGAGACAATAATAGAGACCGTAATAGAGACACACTGTAGTAGAGACAGTAATAAAGACACACTGTAGTAGAGACAATAATAGAGACCGTAATAGAGACACACTGTAGTAGAGACAGTAATAAAGACACACTGTAGTAGAGACACACAGTAATAGAGACAGTAATAGTGACACACAGTAATAGAGACACAATGTAATAGAGACAGTAATACATACTTACCTACTCCCGGAAACAAGTTTCCAGGAGAGGGGCGTGAGTAGGGGGCGCAACCAAACGCGTAATTTTTTTAGCCCTACCTCTGCAACGGAAATTACGTTTTTCGTAGGGGGCGGGGCCAAAATGGTGCGATTCTCAGTGAATCGCGCTATTTTAACAAAGGAATTCCGGGATGCAAGAGAAATGCCAACTCTCGCGGGACCCCGGGAGACTGACCCGAATTTCGGGAGTATCCCGGACTTTCCGGGAGAGTTGGCAAGTATGCGGTAATAGACACAGTAATAGAGACAGACAGTAATAGAGACACTCGGTAATAGAGACACTCGGTAATAGAGACACTCGGTAATACTCGGTAATAGAGACACACTGTAATAGAGACACTCGGTAATAGAGACAGTAATTGAGACACACTATACTAGAGACAGTAATAGAGACAGTAATGGAGACAGTAATAAGGGATAGGGTTAGGAATA
This sequence comes from Mixophyes fleayi, assembly GCF_038048845.1. Lineage (NCBI taxonomy): Eukaryota > Metazoa > Chordata > Amphibia > Anura > Limnodynastidae > Mixophyes > Mixophyes fleayi. The sequence continues at coordinate 3,238,519 of NC_134413.1, read as the reverse complement.
TGTAAGATAAAATGAAATACATCTGAATCTAATGTTCTGGGTAAAGGTCTATTGTTAAAAGTATTTAAAATTAGGGCTGAAATTAATTCAAATGACCTAAATCTTTGGGAGCTAGGTGACCCCTCAGTTATATATTCCATACTACTTGTAAACTTCCATTGCAAAGGAGTGAATTTATATAAAAATAACTGAATACGTTTATGTTTCCTGGTCCTACAAGTCTTACAGGAAAACACACAAATAATACTTAATCAATAAACCTTCAGTTTGGAAAGGTAGCGAGATTAGCTGGAGATAAGCTTCCTCATGAAAACCAAGGGAAAAACTATTCAACAAGCATTGCGGTGTTACACGTACGGCCACAATACTTGTTCTGTTCTGACCATCTCAGGATGCCAACAACAGTAGAAAAGGAATGAAAAACATATTCTCTATCTCCTCCCAGAGCTGTTCTGCCGATCTTATCCATGTGTTAGAAGTCCCTCACAGTGCAGTACTTTGGTGGCATGACCTAATGACAAGGGATGGGCATGACTTCGATGGGTGAGGGTGGATAAGGGCATCTTTTGGGGTGTAACCATGATCCAGAGAATTATAAATAGGACAGGGAGAGCAGGGACAGCGGTAACAGCCACAACAGAGGGATAACCCCCCCCTCGCTGTGTCTTCCACCGCACTTGGCACAACTGTGTACAGAGGTCAGACTTTCTTTACTGCGTTTGACAGCTGGAAGACACAGATTCTCCCCTGGGAAAGAGCCGTGTGGAAGTCAATATGACTCAGTAATAGTAACATAATAACAGTAACTTGTTGTCAGACGTTCGGAATGAGATTCCTCCTCCGATATTACATATGATTCATCAGATGCTCATTATAAACTCGTGCAGGTTTTCTTACACAACATTTCCTGACACCGTACACTGTAAATGTTTCCATCTCTAAACACTGATCTGTCAATACAACATTTATCTGGGAGTTAATTTATTGTTATACTTAACTCCAAGTTTACAGAGTTGTCTGGTAGACAATCTGCAACTGATACAATGTAACGATGTGCGTTTACTTCCCATAACCTGGCAACAGTTAGATCATTTGTTGTTAGAATTCAAATCGGCTCCATATTGCCAGGAACACTAACCCTAACCCTAAAATAGAAGTTGGCTTATAAAATAACATTCGGGAAGATATATGTAATAGTTTTATACATACGTTTTTAAGATATTTAAGTTACGAAAGAGATTGTGAGGAAAGACATTATTCTGGACGTCCTGTGATTATTATCATTGAAGAACATCAACGCTTAACATCTACTAGGCTCATTTGGCGGAAAATTGCTGATAACAGAGAGCAATAGCCTACACAGCAAATATAAATAGAATGTCAAGCCTCTAAAGTATGGTCAGGGTAAGCATAGATTATCCACAGCCCCCTAAACACCTAAATCGTCTGTTTATTGCAGGAACACTTAATGAAACAACTTGTCTGATGGGCTACAGTAGTAATGACATGACCCACAAACCACAAACCATGTTGTTACAGGTTACACGTTGTACGATATGAAGGATATTATAACCAAACCAACCAAAGTTACTAAATATCTCTTAATGTTGCAACTGTAAACTGCTCATTATCTGAGGTTATTGTGCTCCAGGAATTATATCTGCCAAATTGTGCAATAATTAACTATTATCAGTAGTGTTTTAATGATAAGACAACAAATTCACTTATTGTGTGTATATAATGATTGTATTAACTACTGATATAAATTGACATATTTTTGTACAAAACAATATCTACACCACTTATTTAAGTGACCGGTTGCCAAAATAATCAACAGCATTCACACGGCGCTCTCAGACTGCACTGTAAATATACAGCGTGTTATATTTATATACAGATAGAGGATCAAAGTCATTCATTGGTGTTTTACTTGTCCTTCAGTTAGTGAAGTTTTTGGCGCAGTTACGTGATCGACCTTTATATGATCGACATCATAACATAGACAGGGTTGTAAAGTTAACAATAATGGCATTGACAGTATTATTAGGTCAACAATTCAAATGTAGACAATATTATTAGGACGACAATAATATCCCTATCCCTTACCTTAATCCTATTCCTAACCCTATCCCTTACCCTATCCATATCCCTAACCTATCAATATCCCTAACCCTACCCAAATCCCTAAACCTATCCCTTACCCTATCCATATTCCTAACTCTATCCCTCTCCATATTGACCTAATGTGGTCACCTCTCAGAATATTGGCCAAATTAATGTCCAGCCGTCAACCAGCATCCGTTAGGCGCATTTATACATAGATTCACTTTTCTGTAACAAAATCGGAAATCTTAAATATATAGAATTCAGCCTATTTCAATGTTTCTAAGTTCTTTCATGTAAAAAGCTGGTGGTCCTATTACCAAGTCACAGACAAATACAATACTTCCTTATTTAAGACATCAAGGTATGACGGTAAGTGAAACAATGTTTTACTTCTCCTTCCCTAAACTCAGAGGTGTATTTTACGCTCATGTTTGGAGCAGGACAGTGGGAAGTCAGATAGTTCTCAGTTACCACAACTGTACCGGCAGGTTCTAAAAAAGAATCATCTTAGTATTTGTATCAGAATCCCATTCAAGTGAATAGATGGCAATTATGGAGCACATGTGAAGCATCAAAGTGCTTACATACATAAAGAGAACCTTGCTTGGTCTGGATGTGCCGTTAAGACCCACTCACCCTAACATCCTAGTTGCCTATTGTAAAAGTTTCCACAAATTGGCAAAACTTAAGATAGTTGATACTGTATTTACATTTGCTTTTGTGTAGACTATTGTTCCTCGTTATCATTGATTTTCGTCAAAATGTCTAAAAGTGCGCAGTGTTCATCCAATGAGATTACAGACAGGGAAACACAGTATCATCATCAACACCATCAGCAGCTATTTATATAGCGCCACTAATTCTGCAGCGCTGTACAGAGAACTCACATCAGTCCCTGTCCCATTCTTCCTGTTTCCCTGCCTAACATAGTCTCAGTTCTAATAATCTGTTAATATATCAGGGGCGTACGCAGGGGGGGTTTGTGAGTCTCCAGAAACCCCCCCTCCGCGGGTCGGTCGGGCAAAAGGATCTTTTAAAAGCGGCCAAATAGTTTTTCACTTACAGCAACGCCGCAACGCTTCTGTCACAGCGCCGCGGCTGCTGTATATCTTATATCTCCTGTTCGGCGAGAAGGAGCTGCTGCATCACTGGCTGGCTTCCCTGGGGCACGGTAGGGCTCTTTCAGGATTCCTCTACTTTTTTAATTCTATAAAACAATATTTATATACAATAACACAGCTCTGCATACCCTGCAGGCTGCCCAGAAATGGAGTCTTTGGTCTTTTAATAAATAAACTACATCAGATTGATTGTGGCCAGTAACTGATTTCACCCTGTAACCCAATTTAGTTAAAGAAAAAAATATGCTAAAGAAAGTACTGTAATGTAAATATTATCAATGTGTAATGCAATCTAATGTATGAAAATGTATGCAAATCCTTTTTTATGTGTTATACATGACCGCGTTAAAACTCCCCTTAACTCCCCTAAAAACTCGTGGAAACAATGATTAACACACAGGGGCAGCGTTCCCTCTTTTTCAATTGAATTGCACGAGTTTTCACACTGCGTTAACTAAAAACGATCGGTATACCAGTTAAAAACCCGCGGGTGATTTTTTTTTTTAACGCGGCGGGGAAAAAAAAATCTCGCGCCCAATTGAATACCCCCCTATATTGTGACATTTTCTGAAGACAGTTTCTTATTCAGTGTTATTATCAGACTATACAGCTTGATGCTTTGCACAATGTTAGTAATCTGTGTAACTGGACTTCTCTCTGTTCCTGTTTATATGACTATTGTGGGACTTTGTGGTAGAGTTTTACAACCCTGGAAAGATATTTTAAGGAGCATAGAGGCGAATAAGCTTCATCCTCCCTCTAGCCCCCATGATCTCTATAGGGTACAGGGCCGCTCAACCAAAGGCTTTAAACGTTAGTATTTTTCCGCTATAGTAACACTATTTCACAATCCTTTTTATCGCTGCTGAATATGTGCAGCGCTTTTAAAGTTAACTACTTTTACTGAGACCCCGTATAATGGGGTCATTTGACATGAGCTGTGGTTTATTACACTCTCCCACAAGGCAGAGTTTAAACAGCTTTTATTCGTGCTTACCGGGCGCATTTTCTGAAGCCCTAAGGTTTTAAGTAAAATATTCATTTAAGAAAAGCCTCACTCAGGAGATATTCAAACCCCTCTGGTATGAAGATCTTCTATTAGAAAATCTTCATTTGCTGTTGTTTATAAAAAAAAACAAAAATGCCACCAGGACAGCTAAATAATACAGCTAAATAATGCTGCGCACCGCAGCAGGGCGGACTGGCAGCAGGGCGTACTATGGAAGCGGAACCCTGACCGGGCCTCCCAGTCCCAATTCAACAAAATAATTGTACAGTTATTATTAGTAAAAAGTGCAAAAAAAAAAAAATAGCAACAAAAAAAAATATTTCTTTAAAAAAAAAAAAAACACCAGAAAAAAATGCTTTATTTTTAATAATAAACATTGTTTCTCTTGTGAGCATCACTGGTTAACGGCATACTGAGATGGTCATAGCAATAGGAGAGCAGTGCACTAAATCTGGTGAACTCTCACATTTTCACTGGTTCTAGCGGTTTTCTCCCATTTGATAAATAGACCCCTATGGCCTCATTTAGAGTCGGACACAAAGTCCGTTTAAGAAGTGTAGCAGTGGGAGTGCTCCACCTAATTCCTGCCGCACAACTTTAGCCCTGTTTTGACGTGTGTTGCATCTGCACCTCACTGCGACTAGGATGTATTTACAGGGTCACGCCTTCACAATTCCGCGTTCCTCCCATTCTGTCGTAGTGAGTCGCAAGCTGTCACAAGTGTTAATTGCGTCCAAGATGCGGGCGGATTTGGTGCTTTCTGCACATGCGTGGTAGTGTTTTTTTTGTTGGATGCGCCTAAAACGGACTTTGCGTCCGACTCTAAATGAGGTCCTATATCTTTTATTTACATTGGCTCAAGGACACCATCTGAGTCTCCAACAGACTGACTGACAGCAACTCGGCTCTGCACACGAAAGAAATCACCCACCACCGACACAACTTTATCTCAGTTCTGCTCCTGAAAACGTGACCTAAACGTTTCTATCAGACACATTATTGTGTTTTAGCTTTTCTGGCTCTTTAATCCGCGCCCATCCTGGGTGGCTGATCCACGGCCATCAGCCTGCACAGGGCAGAATCCCTTATAAATTGTGTGGGGTCTGAACGTGTCCTTTGTCTTGGAGATTAGCTGGACCCCAGCACCGGTTAGTCGTTCTCCCTCCTGGAAAGATGAATGGTACAGAGTGACTGTTCCCAATGTCTGTGCGTGTGTGTGCTGTATACTGCAATGCAGCAAGATCCAGCCTCACGCTGCACAGACATCAGGCGATGTGACGGAACAAGCCCAGCACTGTGCGAGCCGAGTACAAACAACAGCAGGGATTAAACATCCTGATGCCAGCAACATCTCTCATTAAACCTCCAGGTCCTTCAGGATTTGCTAAGAAAAAGATAAAACACAGCGAAGCTCCTATGCTATAGAACCAGCATAGGAACATAAATCCTGTGTATTTCCAGGGATTTCTCTCCAGTGTTTGATCACATAGAGAGCGCTTATTATGCAGCAAGGTTGAGCTGCAGAACTTTCATACATGGCTGCTCTTAAGTGATCAGCGTCCGCCGCCTGACTTTAATGACCTTCGTTGCTATTTATTAAACTCTTCACAGCTGCAGAACGTATATAACCGTGTTCAATCAGACAGGGACATGATTTATCCGGGAGCAAAATTGCAGCTTTGCTTGGAATATTTTTCCTAGCAGACTCAGGACATTCTCACTTACATCAGATCTTACTGCGTCATAGAACAAGATTTATAGGGCAGACAGTGAATATATTTCCAGGCGGTAGCTACATAATTAATTACAGCTATAGGTAAATGATTACATTATGAAATGATAACAGAACTGCGGCAATCGCGTTGAAAAGAGTTATACTTTAAATGAAAGAGTTGTCGCTATATAAATGCTGTCACATCACACGGGTGTATTAGAAAGTGTATTCACAATAATGACATCGCAGAGGCTCGTAGTTGTTCTTTGCCCGCAAATATGGGCGTACGGTAGCGTGCACGCCTGCGGCGTCTGGAGGTGACCTCGTAGAATCAATCTGGGTCAACTTTTGTGGGATTCCAGGGGGTAAATTTATCAAGCGGTGAGTTTCCAGCAGGTATAAAAAGTGGAGATGTTGCCCATAGCAACCAGATTCTAGTTATCATTTATTTAGTACATTCTACAAACTGATAGTCTGATTGGATGTAAGTGAACATAGTTAAAAGAGTGAAAAGGTCACTTCAAAATCCAAATTCCTACCACTTTTACACCTCCCCTTATTTATTTACACTTTTCAGTCATCTTCTAAAATAGAGAGTGCGTTAGCTTAATTTATGGCTTAAAGTAATCATGAGAATGAGGGGCAGAGAGGATTATATGAGGCAAGATAGTGGTTTGGGCTCCCTTCTCTTCCTTCGTTTGTCCAAAAAACAAACACACACAAAATTTGGGTTAGAGTAATCTGGATCACTCAGTAAAATAAAAAAACAAAGAGCATAAAACAATGAGTTAAGGTAAACAGAGCTCCTCAAGGCAGGAACCTAGGATGTCTAGTATATGGTCCGGCTCTGGTCAGTTGAGAGCATTTGTCATTGGTAATACTTACTATTTAAATAAATTTTATTATTTATTTTATAGGCAGCCAGTCATCAATTTTAGTAGAGCTTATATGCAAATGAGTGAGAGGGGACAGATTCAGTTGTCATCTTAGTAGATCAAGAAGTCAGCGGATATTTGTTACACAATACCTTCCATGCACACCCAAACTCGAAAAATCCTGACTTGATGTCTTAAATGTCAACACTGATGTCGGGATCATAATACCCACTTTCACAGCGTCTGTAGGATATCACACAGCTTATTGTAGGACTGGTTCCTGCAGGGTTTATAGGTCTCCAAGACCCGGCCAATGGACCATTCACTGAGGCCCAGGGCACTGCCAGGAAGTGGCAGAGGTGGGGACGGTCTGCCAGCTGGTAGGACCTAGTGCTTTATAATGGTGCGATATTGTCCCAGGTATTATATTATATATTATTGTGGTATTGGACATATATTAGGACAACATGTAAATTCTGGTAGAATCCCAATGTCCCCTCTATAGGGAGGAGGCCAGACAATGACTATTTGTCAATATTTCTCCTTGCACTGGTATGTATATAATACAGGCATAACCAACGGTCACTGACTAACTCTGTCTAAACCCAAATGTTGATTGTTAAAAACTAAACATTCATAAAAAGAGAGAATTCATCTTAATGGGCAGAAAATCTGCGTCAATCACGAAGTCTCGGCCTGGCACACGCGGGCACCAACGTTTGAAGGTGTGATTGACTGGGGAGAATAATTAGGACTCTCATATATTTGCTTTACGGGCCTGTTCCAGTGGCGAAACTACCATTGGTGCACCGGGGCCCATGGAGATAATGGGGAACGCTGCATGGGTAACTAGCGAGCAGTTCTCTCCTCCCCAATTCCCTGCACCAGGGCTCACGGATCACTGGTTCCGGCTTTGGCCTTATCACTGTTGGGGGTTCAGGCGAATTGAATGGCCGACACAGGAAACAATGAATGAAAGTCTCCCAACACACAGGATAATCCGGCATCGCCCTCTGAACCAAAGCTGTTTCTAGACCAGGGAAAGCAGTGCAACATTCCTGGGTACAGCCGACTCCAGAGTGCACATTGCCCTGAGGTGCAGCTCTCTAGGTTTGCTAATAATGGCAAAATGTAAATGTTGGAGATGCATATTCTTGCTGAAAGTAGCTGAGAAGATTTATAAACAAACAGGAGAAAGTTCAGGGTCAGGAAACATACAATGTATAACCAGCTTCACCGGGGCCGTAACCAGGGGCGAATCTAGAGAATTCTTCTACCCGGGGCGATTTAGGAGGGGCTATTTAGGCCCCGTCCCCTTTTTTACATCTGAGGCTGCCGGCGGCTGCATACTATGTACAGGTCCGTTCAGCAGTGACCGGTAGGGACAGTGTGCTGCCCGGATGCTCTGATTGTGTTTAAAACACAATCAGAGCAGCCGGGCAGCACACTGTCCCTGCCTGTCACTGCTGAACGGACCTGTACATAGTGTGCAGCCGCCGGCAGCAAGCCCCTGCTAGGGGGGGCGATCGCCCCGATCGACCCCCCTGGATCCGCCACTGGCCGGAACTGTCTACTGAACTGTCTGATTTAACCAAAGACCATTCACACCTGGTGCCTTGGCCCAACTTGCAAATTATTAGCACAGTGGACGAGTGGATTATCCATCATGGATCCGGGCTGCTCCTGACTCTTATCTGGGTCAGATAAAGTCTTTTACATCTGACATAAACACCAGTCAGAATTCTCCCGACGTTAACACATTATGACATCTGCAATTTGCCCCAAGAGGACTTGATGGCAGAAATCTTTCTGCCAAAATAACGGCCACGGTGTTTGTTAAATCCATTTACTGTTTATTCATTTTGTTGGCTTCTTCTTTTGTGAAATAGTTTTGTAGTATATGATATTTTCCCTTTATAATAGGAATATATTTTTCGGGACGCAGTTGCCTGTAGTAGTTTTTATGATCCACAGTCTCTCCATGTAGCGGTGTGTTGTCTGAGCTGGAGAATAACCTGTGACCTATACGCACACTGAGATTGTGCTTTCTGTACAGCTCTGTAAGCACCGGGATTTAATATAAGCTCTATGCAGGGGAGGGCTGGCAATTTTTAGCTTGGGGAACAAGACTCAACTCAGCAGCCTATTTTAAAGGACAAAATGCAGGTGGCCCAGCCCAAATTAGCCCACTATCGGACCGGCCCGGGGGGGCACATGTCCCCCAGCCGAGCCTGTCCCCGACTTATAGTGTGTGTGTGTGTGTGTGTGGGCATATATATATATATGTTACGGTGAAACACCGAAATTGGAGAATGTCGACTTTCACCAGTGAATGTCAACATTCACATAGTCGCTTGGTGTATGTCCGAAATATTTGTTAAATATCCTTATTTCTGACTTACACCGGTGAATGTCGACATTCACCATGCACTAATGGTAAATGTTGAACATGTTCGAGATTCATATTTCTTTCTCCGTAGTTCAGTCGCAATTGTCTTCTCGTTTACTCGCAATTAATGCATTTAACTTTTCAAGAAAAAGATCACAATCCACTCCAGTATCCATTCTGTATAAATTAGGGTATCGGAATCACTCATTCCACCAGAACACGGGATTTGACAGGAAACAACCTGTCGCCTATATGTCGGCTCCTCCCTTTTCGTCCTTCACCAGAGCATGTCTGTGATTGTCGACATACACCAGTGAGGGTCCGAATGTACAAGAATGTAATGAAATATTCGATCTTTCACCGACGTATTTGGTGTTTGTTGACATTCACTGGTGAAAGTCGACATTCTCCAATTTCGGTCTTTCACGGTAACATATATATATATTATTATTATTATTATTATTATTATTATTATTAGGGTAGTTCCAGGGAAGATTCTTTAAAACCAGGACTGCTCATGGAAAACAGGCAGTTGGCAGCTATGTGAGCATGCTGCACAATGTTATGCGCCCCATAGAATACGCCATGGCTGCCCTAATAATGAGATATGAGAAGCAACTATTGTCTTCTATTAAATATTTTGTTACAATAATCTCCCCCAGTATCATATCAACCCCAGCAATTGTCTGATATGTGAGCAATTAATCTGAATTGTAAGCTCCTGAGTTCATGTTGAACAGTTCTCTCTCCGCAGAAAGCCATTGATGCCGACAACGCCGGCGTTAACCCCATCGGGAACTATTCAAACAGCAGCAGCCACTGGGACTTGGGCAGCGCCTTCTTCTTTGCCGGGACGGTGATAACCACGATCGGTGAGTGCCGGGTGATTATACTCAAGAGTTGCTAATGGTCTGACATCTTTCTAGACTTCCAAAACCTCTCTCGAGTTGCATAATTGTACATTTATTCTATCTATGGGTGAAACATTACAGAGAGAACATAATAATCATGGCAGAGTAAAAGGTTTTCCTGCCATAGTCAGCTGTAATATTCACAGGATATATCATATATACAGTATGTCCATTATTGCGCAAAGAGAATCATACAGCCAATGTGACCTGCAGTGATCACGGTCTAGAATTCTGGAGATAGAACTGTGCCCATAATGAGGGTACCCCATATACTAAAAAGCACCAATCCCGAGGGGCTTGTAATTAGGTGTTTATTCAATGAAAATGAGAATATAAAGTTAGGAAGTGTATGCGTTCAGATTCAGATCTCAAAAATACTGATGTAAAGCTGGGTACACAGTGAACAATTATCATGTGCATTTGTTGAGATATTGCAGTGTGTGTACGCTTCTACGATCATGTTTTATTGTACCAAAACACATCACATCTGTTGATTTGGTTTTATAAACTTCCTAAAACTCACAGTCAGTGATGGACGATGTCGGACAAATGTGGCAGTGTGTGGTGACTCACCACCAGCAGTGTAGGCAGATATCTGTACAGAGTCACCATCTTCTCAGCAGATGGTTATGAGAGATGAAGATCACAGATCTGAAGGTAAATTGTGTAGGTGTGTACACAGGAATCTGCATGGTCATCGGGACTTTCAGTCGTTGGTGAAATCATTACAGAAATCACATCTGAAGTACAATTACATAGGTTGTATCCAGCTTAACAATTACACATATAAACACTCCCAGGTCTGCAAGAAGACAACCGCTGCTTCCAATTGTGGATCACTGAGTAGTAATGCTAACAAGTTGCCTATAAAATAAAGAAATAAAAAAGAAGCGCATATAATCTAACAAACAGACCTTTAAGACGCCATCCAAAGATCAACGCGCAAATATTTTTCATGTTGATCAGTGGATTGCGTCTTAAAGGTCTGTTTGTTAGATTATATGCACTTCTTTTATTAATACATACTAATAATGATTAAATGGGCATCTATAGGTGATAAGGTAAGGTCAGTCCCCTCACTTCATAACTAGCTTCATCCGTACAACATATGTAGTAAATACTATTTTGCTTATAGCGCGGCCCGTTTGTAACCACGCCCACAGATGCCCTCGATAACCGCAAACTTTACAGATAAGCCCACAAATTAGAGGATAATAATATCACTTAATTGCTAAAGAGAATGTCAGGTAAAACCTTGACAGTGACATAGAAAAGAGGAGACGAGCAGCTCACTAATCTGTGTAAAGATCCATTTGTCTATGAAGAATAACATGTTTATTAATATCAGCGTGAATTATACCGGCCATGATGTCTGCTCTCCAGGATACAAGTAAATTATATTTATATATATATATATATATATATATATATATATATATATATATATATATATATATATATATATATATATATATATATGTATATATATATATATGTATATGTATGTATACATGTATGTGTATATGTGTATATGTGTATATATGTATATATATATATATATATATATATATATATATATATATATATATATATTTCACTCCTGTATTAAGGAGTTATCTGCTTGTAATAACTTGTTATTTATCACCTCTGTATATGAACCTTATAACCAGGTTATGGGAACATTGCACCAAGCACAGAAGGGGGGAAGATCTTCTGCATCCTGTACGCTATATTTGGAATCCCTCTCTTTGGCTTCCTATTGGCTGGAATTGGAGACCAGCTGGGCACAATCTTTGGGAAAAGTATTGCACGAGTGGAGAAAGTCTTCAGGGTAAGTACCACAATACAGATAACTGTGTTAAAGAAGGGGATTGTTCCAGTAAATAGTCATTTTTGTAATTCAAAGTGAAACTAAGTCCAAAATAAGTAAAATACTTATGTTAACGCCTTGTATACACCTAGGCACTTGCCTATGGTCTGTTCTCTGCATTAACACACATGCAGTTGTTTACCAAGAGCCATAGGGACCAGTGATCCCTGTCACTGCTTTTATTCTTAGTTGTATATGCACTTTGCCTGCAGAGATTGGACTGCAGCCTACATATAGATGTGCCAGCCTCTAACTCTGTACTTGTGGAAGTGATACATTGATAATATATATTGACATTGATAATTTAGCCCTTAATCTATAACCAGGTAAAGGTTGACATCGCCGTTATCTATTCCTAAAACTCTGTGACTCACGATATGGGAGGGACACTCTCAGAAATATGGCACCATGTAGTTATGGTAGTAACTTCTGAATTATGTTCTGAGAAAGCACATTTTTCTAACATTAAAGGGAAGCACATATAATACAGTTCACCTACCTCTATCTATGTGTATTTATTTATATGTCGTGCAATTGACACATTACTCTGAGCCAACCTAGTCTGATGGTGGCCAGTAATGTTGACCATTCATTTTTTTAAATTAATTATTTTTTATGACAAAATACCACAGTATTTTGTAATGTAATAAACAGTCACGTGAGAGGTGAGGATCATCTCTGCAATCGCTGTCAGTCTTCACCCCGATGGCCGCTCATTAGACAGAATAGACCCTCAGTGTGATATTGGGGCCTTTTAATTCCAGCTGGGTCTATTATCCTAATGAGCAGAGATTTGCGCAAACACCGTTGTATATTTAATGAGGCTGATGAGATGATTAGAGGGTATAATGGCTGAAGCATAAATCACTATTATGGTGAATGAGCCTGTTGTATACTGTGACCCTTATAGATATATGTACGAGTCAATAGGAAACAAAACATTACAGCTAATTATAAACGATTTGATGCTTCCTACGACTTATTGACGTGATGAATGAAAGTAGAAAGAGGTCGCTGATTAATGACGCTCTGACCCAATATATTTTATTTTCCACTTGTATTTGTTTGATATTAGGATACGACTGTATTAAATATTTTTGCTATTGCTATTTACTATATCTATGTTCTAAAATAAAACGGCAGAGCTCACCATTTAGTACAGTTCCATCGTTTGCCTTCACTTCATCAGAATCCTTTTCTCTTTTCCACCATCTGGCTGTCTAATAGAGGTGCGATAATCCTCCCACAATACAATGTAGCCTTATATTGTATAATAATACATATAATGAAGGTACAAGGTGCGAATAGGAGTCATTGTGCTATGGTATAGGATGCTGATATATGGCTATAAAATACAGCATATCATACGTGCATTCTGGTTGAAAACAGAATATTCTCCAGGACGGCTGCATTATATGAGAGCCATGCTGTATTAAACTCTCTATATCAGGGTGCCTGTGATTTTGTACTATAACATGTTTACAGATTTACCTCACGTCATGTTGGTTGCAGAGAAAAATATGCAGTTTATTCATAATTATAGCACTACTACAGATAAATATCAGTGGATTTCAGTAAAACAGAAGGATGCAACAATGTTTCTTATTTTCTGTCATGGGAATTCATCCTTAGATTTGTAACATTGTATATGATGTATGACATACACGCTTACACTGATCCTGACAATACACAGGCAGTGGTGCATTCTGGGATTTCTCACTTTACAAATACTTTTTGCCGCCATCTTGTTCGCTGGTGATGTAACCTATGTTGGATTACTATGGTAACATTCATATAATTGACGCTGTATAAATAAACGATGATAATAATAGGAACAGTTAATACAATGGAACATATTTGATGAGATTATGAAGCAGGAGAATTTCGTACCATGTACATAACGCTTCCCCTCGGGCTCCTGGGCTTTAAAGTAATATTTTTTCTCTACAAAGTTTCCTAAGGGCTCCTCCGAGACCTAAGATTAATGTGAGTAAAAGCTGCAATGAATCACGACCTTTCTCTGTATTAAATTGCTTTTACTCATTTGCATGCAGCTGATTTGCATGTTTGACAGAGTGAACGAGGGATTAATCTGCAGAATCAGGGACGGAGAATTTACAGATGAATTTTCCGTGTGTTTCAGGCTGTATTAGTCGCCCACAGCGGGGGCAGCCATTTTCTGGGTGGAGCCAATAATCATTATTAGGACCCTCACAATTTTGTTTAGGAACTAGTGACGGATGATACAAACATATTGATTGATACTGATTGAAAACGGATATTGGAAACATTCCTTGCAGCCCCTGGGTCCTGGGTTAGTGGAAATGGTCTATAAATGACATGATCTCTTTATATATAAAACACTGTAGCTACATAAACCTCTTCCATGGTAGACTAACTGTCTGTATCTTCTCCCCAGAAGAAGCAGGTGAGTCAGACCAAGATCCGGGTGATTTCCACCATCCTGTTCATCGTGGCCGGGTGTCTGGTGTTTGTCACGATCCCCGCGGTCATCTTCAAACATATCGAAGGGTGGTCCGAGCTGGAATCCATTTATTTTGTGGTTGTTACGCTCACTACAGTCGGCTTTGGGGACTACGTGGCAGGTAAGTGTCCCTCGCTGGTGCCAGGTCATGATCAATGGTCTCTCACACACACTGCGCCACCGTGGAATACAGATCTATAGTGACTTCAAATCATAAATATAAACAAATAATGTGAAAATATTTATTAGAAAATTCCAACACAGCGAGAGGATCATCATCATCATCACCATTTATTTATATAGCGCCACTGATTCCGCAGCGCTGTACAGAGAACTCACTCACATCAGTCCCTGCCCCATTGGGGCTTACAGTCTAAATTCCCTAACACACACACACAGACTAAAGTCAATTTGTTAGCAGCCAATTAACCTACTAGTACAGTGGTTCCCAAACTTTTGCAGTTCGCGGCACCCTTAGAGTCTCCATAATTTTTTCAAGGCACCCCTCCAAAATAATTACCGAGCAGTCCTATTTTAGAAGTAGTTGGGTCAAAAAATGTTAATAAGTATTTAGGTCAGGACAGAAATACTTATTTAGTTGTATGCAAAAATTGCCCCCTCTGCATCCAGTCCCTCTGCCCTCTCTCACGCTACCTCCTAGGCCCTCTCTCACGCTGCCCCCCTGCTCTGCCCTCTCTCACGCTGCCCCCCTGCTCTGCCCTCTCTCACACTGTCCCCCTGCTCTGCCCTCTCTCACGCTGTCCCCCTCCTCTGCCCTCTCTCATGCTGTCCCCCTCCTCTGCCCCCTCTCACGCTGTCCCCCTCCTCTGTCACGCTGCCCCCCTCCTCTGCCCTCTCTCACGCTGCCCCCCTCCTCTGCCCTCTCTCACGCTGCCCCCCTCCTCTGCCCTCTCTCACGCTGCCCCCCTCCTCTGCCCTCTCTCACGCTGCCCCCCTCCACTGCCCTCTCTCACGCTGCCCCCCTCCTCTGCCCTCTCTCACGCTGTCCCTCTCCTCTGCCCCCTCTCACGCTGTCCCCCTCCTCTGTCACGCTGTCCCCCTCCTCTGCCCTCTCTCACGCTGTCCCCCCTCCTCTGCCCCCTCACGCTGTCCCCCCTCCTCTGCCCCCTCTCACGCTGTCCCCCCTCCTCTGCCCCCTCTCACGCTGTCCCCCCTCCTCTGCCCCCTCTCACGCTGTCCCCCTCCTCTGCCCCCTCTCACGCTGTCCCCCTCCTCTGCCCCCTCTCACGCTGTCCCCCTCCTCTGCCCCCTCTCACGCTGTCCCCCTCCTCTGCCCCCTCTCACGCTGTCCCCCTCCTCTGCCCCCTCTCACGCTGTCCCCCTCCTCTGCCCCCTCTCACGCTGTCCCCCTCCTCTGCCCCCTCTCACGCTGTCCCCCTCCTCTGCCCTCTCTCAAGCTGTCCCCCTCCTCTGCCCTCTCTCACGCTGTCCCCCCTCCTCTGCCCCCTCTCACGCTGTCCCCCCTCCTCTGCCCCCTCTCACGCTGTCCCCCTCCTCTGCCCCCTCTCACGCTGTCCCCCTCCTCTGCCCCCTCTCACGCTGTCCCCCTCCTCTGCCCCCTCTCACGCTGTCCCCCTCCTCTGCCCTCTCTCAAGCTGTCCCCCTCCTCTGCCCTCTCTCACGCTGTCCCCCTCCTCTGCCCTCTCTCACGCTGTCCCCCTCCTCTGCCCTCTCTCACGCTGTCCCCCTCCTCTGCCCTCTCTCACTGCCCCCTCTCACGCTGTCCCCTCCTCTTCCCTCTCACGCTGCCCCCTCTGCCCTCTCAGGCTGCCCTCTCTCACGCAGTCCCCTCCTCTGCCCTTTCTCACGCTGCCCCCTCCTCTCTCACGCTGTCCCCCTCCTCTGCCCTCTGTCACGATCCCTCTCACTCTGCCCCCTCTGCCGCGGGCCAGCCATAGAAAAAAACAAAGAACGGCCGGCTATCCTGGAAGTCAGACCTGCCCGGAATTCAGGAGTGTGCAAGATTGGTCATTACCATCCCCTTAAAAAGAGGAAACAGGTGTACTGCTTGCTTTACTAAAAACAAACATGAATGACATAGGCACTACTACAAAAATGATAATTACCATCTGCTAATAATCATTTTCATTTTGAAATGGGTCCACCCTTCAACCCTCCTCTCTGCTGGAGAAATCTGTGTGCTGGGGAGTTTGTTTCTTTCTGGGACAGTTGTATGGTTGTGTCCCATTGATCAGTGTATCAAAATCCCTTTGATAGTACTAAACATTAAACACAAATCAACCTCTGCTGCGGGCCAGCCATAGAAAAAAAACAAAGAACACAAAACTGACCAATCCGCGCGGCGCCGGGACCCAGCATCCTCCTCTCTCACGCAGCAGCTTGTCAAATCAGTGACAAGCTGCGTGAGAGAGGAGGATGCTGGGTCCCGGCGCCGCGCGGATTGGTAAGTTTTGTGTTATTTGTTTTTTTTCTATGGCTGGTCCGCGGCACCCCTGGGAGCCGCGGCGCACACTTTGGGAACCGCCGTACTAGTATGTTTTTGGTGTATGGGAGGAAACCAGAGCACCCAGAGGAAACCCACACAAACACGAGGAGAACATACAAACTCCACACAGATAAGGTCATGGTCGGGAATCGAACTCATGACCCCAGAGCTGTGAGGCAGAAGTGCTAACCACTGAGCCACCGTGTAAGACTATATTTTAAAGTGAGTGTCCACTTGTTATCTAGCTAAGCAGAAGTTTCCTTCTGTGAACATCTAACAGAGGCTTCAAGTGGCTCCGTGCTCCCTCCTTATGACGCTCAGTGAATGTGTCTCGCAATATGCGCCTCTAAGAGCACATCAAGTTGCGCCACTCCAGAGACACCTCCGCAAACTAGAAGAGGCGCACTGGGCAGACGCGTGTACGTCACACCGACCTCCAGCCTCCAACACTGTAAAACCTCCCATTCATTACATTAAGCTTTGTAGTTCTTTCCTCCTAAAACACTGCCCTATTTAACTTCATGTATGTTCTAGAGCAGTGTTGGCTAATCTGTGACACTCCAGATGTTGTGAAACTACAAGTCCCAGCATACCCTTTCTGCAATAAGCTGCTATATATTGGCAAAGCATGCTGGGACTTGTAGTTTCACAAACATCTGGAGTGTCACAGGTTATCCAACACTGTCCGAGATGAGCGCTGAGGGGCTGTCTTTTTTTTTAACATTGGGAAATTGCACATAGAAATATGCTGTCTCCACTGAAGTGCAACGTTAGCCACAAACTGAATGTATAGGACGAGACACGATTTCAGCCAGCTCAAATCTGGTGCACGACTAAACCGAAAATGGTGGTGCCCCCTCTTTCCCACATCCGTACTCCCCCAATTTACCCCATTTCAAAAATCTAACTCAGAAAAATTAAATCTCATTTCTGCCCTGCTCCACAAAACTAGCGTACCTCTACCCCTACACTGTGCTTACAGGGACCCCCACCCTGTCCAGCTCCACCCAGTGGTGGGGGCAAACTTCTATCCCCCCCTCACCGCTGATATCTGAGCACACAGAGTTGTTATCCAACTTCAGTGGTTACATTTTATCTAGTATCATAATCATTATTCACCCCTAAAATACTTATATTCATATATAAACTGGACAAGTTTGTATAATGAACTGAAAAGAGAGTCCGGCCTCTAATAACCCAACATCAATGAGTACATTCCAACAGATAGACAGATGGTTCTTTTTATTGAGGTGCAAAGAATTATTTTTAATAAAATTACTGAACTTTAATAACAGCAAAATAATATACAGTTAAATATGTGTCCATGCAGGTAAATGTGAAATTTTCTTTAATTCTATATCAAATTAAATCTATAAATGATATTAAAATCAATGAATTCAATCTCATCCTATCTCCCTAAATACAATAGCAATAATTAGTCTTGTACTGACTTTCAGTGTCTTAATGACGTTAATTGGGCAGCAGTGTTTTTGTAATTGATCTCACTTGTCAGCAGGCGAAGGAATCTCCTTGTATTTATTGTGTATATAGTTACCGGATAGCAACCAATCTGTGCTGGTATGTTATTCATAATGACTTTATTCTGATTTGTATCTCCGTGTGCTACTTTGTAGCAAGCTGCTTGAGCAGTTCTGTCTATCGGTGTCAGCGGGAGGTTAAGATATCCCAGCCCACTCTCTTCTTAATATTATTCCAAATGCTGAGTGTTCTAATTAGCTGTGGTTTGAGTGTTTGTGATTTGTAAGTGAGACGATGTGTTTTTATAATGGGAATCCAGAAAATACTTCTCCTACTTATTACTGCTTAAAGCTGGGTACACATCTGTGGAATTATCGTGCAGATCACACGATTCAAAACCGTTTGTTCAGATATTGTAAAAGTGTGTACGCTCCCACCATCATGTGTTATTGTACCAAAACACATCACATCTGTTGATTTGGTTTTATAAACTTCCTAAAAATCAACGGTGGAATGATGTCGGACAAATGTGGCAGTGTGTACACACTCACCACCAGCAGCGTAGGCAGATATCTGTACAGGGTACAGAGTCAGGATCTTTTCAGCAGATGGTTATGAGAGATGAAGATCACAGATCTGATGGTAATTTGTGTAGGTGTGTACAGAGGAATCTGCATGATCATCGGGACATTCAGTCGTTGGTGAAATCGTTACAGAAATCGCATCTGAAGTAAGATTACTTAGGTGTGTACCCAGGTTTTTACCTTTGTTATCTAATTGTGAATGTTCCCAGCTAGTCTCTCTTATGAGTTTAATCCTCATTTCACACATGGATCCTGATTGATCAAGGCCCGCATACTGAGTGCACCTTGCATTTTAAAACACACAAATTTGGGCAGGCGCACGGCCGAATTGAACGAGGAGCGGATCTTTAGATAGATGTGCTGATGAATTCGGCTGTAGGTCTGCTCAGCTCAACTACATAAGACACTGCAGGATACGTCCAATACCAATGTGGTCTAAAAATTGGTTTAAAAAAAATAAGAACGCACAGAAAACCCCCCCAGTTAATGTCACTTGTTAATAATATAGGTATTGCTAATAAAACAGTTAAAAGTGTTTCTTTTTTTTTATATATATATATTTTCCCCCATGTAATACATTAATTAGGATGATTTTAATGTCTACTGAACATAAAATACATTTTTACAGTTATTCCTGATTGCAGACACATGTCATAGCTGCATACACAGCTGTCATCCCTAGTAATCCGGACTTGTAGCTGGAGGAAGAGATACGGCAGAAAAGAAAGTACCTTTGAGATGCCCAAAACTTGAATCGGACACTACTGCGTGCGCTCCAGTTTGTCACGCCCTTACTGTGCACTGACTACAGACATACGCCCCTTTCCCGTTCCCTCTCAGAAATTGTAAGCTGCAGTAAGTGTTCTTTGTGTACGAAGATGAATTGAACGTGGCTGCGTTTACTTGCGTATGGTCCGTTGCTGGACATGCGGAGAGCAAATTTGCAGATTAAAGGCTCAAAATCGGCAGATACGTGTCTTTTCCATGTGCTCTCTGTACATCTTGGGTTGTATACATTAATATGATACTAAAATATCACTCCTGTTTCCATTCTATACCCTGCAAGTAATAGTTACTCAGATCCTGGGTAGATGCATTCTGTGGTTTAGGCAGCTGATCTAATTCCTGTAATCATGTCTGCAGCACAAAGGGTTAACGGACAGCTAAATTGACATTTTTGGCCATAAATGCTCTTCCTCCCGCTGTGACTCCTCTCTGATCTCATCCTCTCCTGAATGATACATGAAGCACATTTGAAGGAAGGTCTAAGAGCAGCTGATTGATGTAGCTTTAATAACCCGGTGACCATTAAGGGGGGTTGAAGTCTTTTATCAACTTATATCTTTAGTGAAATGTGAAAGACTGTAAGTAGGATGCACCAATCTCCTATCTGTGTGTTTATTACAGCTAGTGTTACATTCTCAGTCTAAAATTCCTTGAAGAATTAATCTGAGCAATATTTGAAAATTGTCATCTCTGTTATGTTTCAAAAGTGCCACAAGGTTTGGACATTGCAATGAAGTAAATTAAATTAGGTTTAAATTGAAAGTACTCAACATTTTTCAATAACCCCTTGTCGGTGATACAATTCAGAGGCCACATGGACTCTAACCTCCAAAAGGGGCGCACATTACCCTCAATCTCAGTCTATCTGTAATAACAGATCCCCCTATCTGTAATAACAAATCAGCAGCATTTTACACAAGTGTTACAAGCTGTAACAAACACATCTGACAGTAAAGTAGGTAGGGGCCGCAGGTGCAATCTCAGAAGGCAGCGTGTGGCCCTTGGGGCTGCCCGATGCCCATCACTGGTCTATTTGGTGTTGTAGGTGCCCACTCTCAGGAACCTACTTCAAACAATTATCATACTCGTCGCTTAGTCTTAGCTCAGTCCTCTTCTCCCAGAATACAGAGGGTAGCAGGGGCAAATTCAGGATTTGTAGAGGGGGGTTACCACACCACGCCACCAGTGGGCGTGACCAGCATGCATGGGGGCGTGGCTATAATATTAGACAGTGCTTGGCTGCTCTTCAACTCTCCCTATCCCTATAATATACATGGGCAATGCTGCGTGCACTACTGTTAGGTGCACGCAACTCTCCCTTTTCAAGCAGAGCCGTGTGAAACGGGGGCAGGGTCCAGCCACCTCAATTATACAGTACCCCAGGCTTGGAGGGGGGTTTCCAGGCACTAGGAACCCCCCTCCCCCCCCCTCCTCAGTTTGCCTATGGGTAGTTGACAAGACCGTTGGGCTCTCATACTAAACAGTAAGTTTTGAATGGTGGGGTAGGAGGCCCACTAAATTCTGAAATTATTCCGAGGCACAAGAGTGGATGTGTCTCTGCCCCTGTGCCCCCACTGTGCTGCTTACAGAGCAAAACTCTTCACATTGGTTGTGAGTTGAATGTCCTGTATCACAGCAGTTGGGATATATTTATTATTAGCATTTATTTATATAGTTTGAACAAATTTCTGGCTTCAGTATATTCCTCGGTTCTGTGCAATGAGGGAAAACTATTTTAACAAATCAGATACAGTAACAAGCGCTCAAGCAGGAGAGAGAATCCTGTTTGCTGGAGTCCTACAATCTGAATTTTATTTTCCTGCAGCTTTTACTGTAAAGAACCCTTTCCATTTCTGATATAGCTTCTTTGTCTAGCCTTTCTCCGTCATTTCTATGAGGTATAACAGTGATTTGCTCCATAAGGATTTAGCAGTGATGTACACATGACACAGATTTGGGGGTTGTTGGCATTTTAGTGTGTGAGCTGTAGCCAAGAGCGCCCTCAGGATTTAGGGCACCCTGTAGCAGGATTTGTGTGTACTTAATGGTAGATCATTTTATTTTCAGTCTGAACGTTTTCAGTCCGTTATACTATTGATAAAGCACAGTGGCCTAGTGGTTAGCACTTCTGCCTCACAGCACTGGGGTCATGAGTTTGATTCCCTGCCATGGCCTTATCTGTGTGGAGTTTGTATGTTCTCCCTGTGTTTGCGTGGGTTTCCTCCGGGTGCTCCGGTTTCCTCCCACACTCCAAAAACATACTGGTAGGTTAATTGGCTGTTATCAAAAATTGTCCCTAGTCTCTGTGTGTGTTAGGGAATTTAGCTTGTAAGCTCCAATGGGGCAGGGACTGATGTGAATGAATTAGTGGCGGAATTAGTGGCGCTATATAAATAGCTGATGATGATGATAATATTTCTACAGGCTTCACACTGGTGTAAATAGCACCACGTTTATTAAAGAGGAGAAACCATAGAATTCTTTGTCAGACAATAAATCTTTGCTCACAGATGCATCCTACGGAACTGCCTAAAATCTAAATTATCTTTTTCATGCACAAGCTGTGAAAATCTGGAGATTAAAATCAGGAATTTTAAGAGTCATTAGTAGTTATCTCATCTCATCTTAAACTGATTTAAATTAATTATGTTAATTCCAATTAGAGTGAATAGGGATACATTCAGGGGTGGAGGCGGCTCTCTGTGGCCCTGCCGAGCAACACAATCCAGTACTGGGGAACTGACCGTCACTAATTTATCCCCAGACTGATAGACCTGAGAACTGAGGGGTCTTCTAGATGAATGCAGAGAATTCTCACTTAAAGGGAGTTTATCTTATATTAGGGGAGACCTCTGAGCGCTGTTATTTGTCCCTTTACTTGGTTCACTTGTAGCGCTATTTAGCGCATTGTGCGCCATGTAGCAGCAATAACACAGAGTTCCCCCATTCACCCTATAGAGAGCTCAGTACCCCACATGCTGCTCTCCCCGCAGCCCCGTGACTGTAACTTCACCTCTAACAAATAACTGGAGACCTGGCGACTTGTCCTAAGAGCTTAGGTTAAACATTCTTTGCTCCCATGCCCAACGTTTGGGTCTTAAAACATGGACATACTTAACCAATGGTTAAATCTTTATAAAATGTACATTAATAAGTATTCATCTAAAAACAAGATAAGAGAGAAGGGGACGGCTATTATTTTATTATTATGTCTTATTACAGTTGAACATGTACCAGATTTAGGGGGGATTCAGTTCCCCTTGGTGTGGCGTGGCGTGGCGTGGCGTGGCATGCCGTGGTGTGGTGTGGCGTGCTGTTGTGTGCCGTGGTGTGCCGTAGTGTGCCGTGGCGTGGCGTGCCGTGCCGCTGTGTGCCTCTGTAATGCGCTCGGGAGCGATGTACCATCATAGAGCTGTGCATGATAGTACCTGGAAATGGGCGCAGCTTGACATCGTGATGATATCCGGCTCATTATCATGGGGAATTCAATTCCCCCCATAAAATAGAAAGTAGAAAATAAAATAGAATCTATAATAACAATAATAATAATAATATATTGTGAAGCACATCATTAGCACTTTTTGAAATAATTATTTATATACAAAATAAAGAGAATTATTAAAACAAATGCATAGAGTACTGTTCCAACCAATATTCCTTATACTGTAATTTATCAATTCACTACCAAATAGTGACATGGGCAGCATGGTGGCTCAGTGGTTAGCACTTCTGCCTCACAGCGCTGGGGTCATGAGATCAATTCCTGACCATGGCCTTATCTGTGTGGAGTTTGTATGTTCTCCCTGTGTTTGCGTGGGTTTCCTCCGGGTGCTCCGGTTTCCTCCCACATGCCAAAAACATACTAGTAGGTTGATTGGTTGCTATCAAAATTGAACCTAGTCTCTCTCTTTCTGTCTGTCTGTCTGTGTGTGTTAGGGAATTTAGACTGTAAGCTCCAATGGGGCAGGGACTGATGTGAGTGAGTTCTCTGTACAGCGCTGCGGAATTAGTGGCGCTATATAAATGATGATGATGATGATGATGATCAGATTAGGAACTAGTGAAATGAATGGGACTAGGATTGGGGTAGGTCAGAGATTTTGTCTCCCTCTTGGTCTGTTAGTCCCCCAGCGGCAGCTGGAGTCTGGCGAGGGGGATTCTGAGCACCTTCTGCTCAGCCTGTGATCTCACTAGAAGAAGCAGTGAGACGATTATGTGTAACATTCATATACAGTAATATACCTGAGTAATGTTGTTGTTCTTCTCTTACAGGGGGTAACACGGGTATTCTGTATCGGGAGTGGTACAAGCCGCTTGTGTGGTTCTGGATCCTGGTCGGTCTTGCGTACTTCGCTGCTGTCCTGAGTATGATCGGAGACTGGCTCCGGGTTATCTCCAAGAAGACAAAAGAAGAGGTAATGTGGTCGCTGACTAATGCCCAGTGAGCTCTACCTAGAGGCTTTCCCAACCCCCCAACCACATTCACGCTGGGTCTTCTCCCATAGTTTATCACTTGTCTTTATATAATGTCCAAATTCCACTTCCAGGGCAGAGACAAATATTTCACAGGGGAATAAAACCTTCACCCTTCTCCGAAATATTGATATGTTTGCCATACACATTTTGTACACATTCCTATATAAGGTTTCCATATATAGATGCAGCAAGAAGAACATATAATTTCTTGTGCAGTGCTGGAAATGGCAATGGCTTTTCGTCATATTTTGCAGACTATTTCTGGTCTTGATAAGGAATCTGTGACACCCCCTCGCCCCCGGGGGTTGCCTATGGCTACAGCTGATGGAGAAATTTTGCGATAGAACCTTGAGATATATTTATCTGAATAGATTCTTTTTATTCACCCACGTGACAGCTTTATGTTATCTAAGCACTTTCTTCCTGTACACAAAATCTTTTCTTACCAAAGCTCATTGTTTATATCGGAGTATTTAAAACTAGGATTTATCCACCATTAAATAAGCAATTGATTGCTTGGATATCGTGTACTGTTTAAATCTTGTCTCCATATGCAACAGCCAAAGTATGAGCGAGGCTTCCAAGGACTAAGCATTTATATTCTGGAAGCAGAGTGCACCCTACAGTACATGGCCCTAAATGCACAAAAAATATCATCTCTACCTTTTAGGAAGACACATTGTTGTAGTTTCCTAAATTAGACAAACCCTAGTTTTTATAATCCCTCTTTATAATTTAACCCTTCCAGTCCCTTTATGAATGAGGCTCCACTCCTAAACTACAAGTTCTCCTGTGTCTTTTTTACAGTGAGGTGCCCAAAATTGTACCCCAAATTCAAGATGTGGTCTTACTAGTGACTTATACAATGGTAATACTGTGTTGGCATAGTATTGTGCCTTTTTATGCATGCCAGGATTTTATTGGCCTTTGCAGCTGCTGCTTGAATCTGTGCTGCCGCTAATCAGCTTTCTGCAATTAACAGTCATAGGTTCTGTTCCATCCAGTATTCCCCAATAATACTCCAATTAATATGTAAGTAGGATAATTATTACCACAACTCTACATTTATCTACATTGACTCCATCTGCCCAGTTTGCTATTTTAGTCTTTCTGTAGCAATTTACTATCCTGTTCTGTGTTGAAAACCCGACATAGCTTAGTGTCATTAGCAAATATGGAAACCGTACATTGAAGGCTGTCCACAAGGTCAATAACAACAGGACTGAAAATGCAGAATACTGATCCCTATAATATGACATTAAAAACTTGTTCCCAGCCTGAATATATTCTATTTATAACTACACTTTGTTTTCTGTCTTTTAACCACTTTTCTGCAAATGAAGATTAAGGGCTAGATTTACTAAGCTGCGGGTTTGAAAAAGTGGGGATGTTGCCTATAGCAACCAATCAGATTCTAGCTGTCATTTTGTAGAAGGTACTAAATTAATGAAAGCTAGAATCTGATTGGTTGCTATAGGCAAAATCCCCACTTTTTCAAACCCGCAGCTTAGTAAATCTAGCCCTAAGTTTTCCTCTAGACCCCTTACTCTCACCATATGTAACAGACTATTCTATGGATCAATACCTTACACTTCTACAAAATACAAATGTATCAGTTCAGTTACACTAGCAAAATCCAGATTGTAACGTTCCTCCTCATTAAAACTAGTTATAGTTGTTCGTCTTGATCGATGCTTAAAATCTTCCTCCTCTGTGTCTTTATTTTGATATAATGGGTGTTAGGGTGTCTAGTACAGGGGCTGGATAAGGATTTGGGGGGGCTTAGCATGCTGCGTGTTTTTTTTTACCATTGGTGGGTTGTTGTTTTTTTTACACAATGCTTTGTGCATGGGAAATGTTTTGTCTCATTAAAAGTATAGGATGACCTGTCCTCCCTCCGCTCTGAGCTGGAGATAAAGTCCGTTGGCGGAGGTGGAGCGACCCAGGAAAATACTCTCCTTATAATTACACAGATTTTATAACTCGACAGTTAGATAAACCTTTAATTGTAATATAAAAACCCATATTTGGGTGTGTTTTTTTTTTACCACCCTCCCTAGATCAGGTCTGGCCAACCTGTAAGAAATGCTGGGACTTGTAGTGTCATAACACATGGCGCAACATAGGTGTGCCAGGTCTGCGTTAGATGATGGGAAAGCAACAATTACAATGTTACCAGGAGTTTTCCTCTATTACAATGTGAGACTGTTTCTACACTATATCCCTATTAATTCTACCTCTTTTATGTGACAACAAAGGTTTATGCCTTAAGTGATGACCAACTCACTTTGTAAAATCGACCAAACTTTAGAAAGAGCGATTTTAATCTTATCTTGGAAATTAAACAAACATACAAATATAATTCCATTACTCACAGGTTTCACCATTTTATTTAGAAGGGGACTCCTTGTTGATTGATTTAAAAAGACTTACTATAGATTGTAATAAACCCTGTCTATTATAGCAACATTCGCCAAGCGTATTGATCAGAAAATCCAATTCTTCATTTCTTGTAAGGTCTGATGATATTTGGGAGAAAATCTTATACAGGGAATGATACATTGTATAAAATGCACCACAGGCGGCAAACGAGAGTGGGGGTGGAGGGTAATGAGGTGATAGATAACATCTCGCCCTTCTGCTTTAGATAACATCTCGCCCTTCTGCTGCAGTTAGTTTGGAGCTGTGTTCCAGCAGAGTAAGACAAACTAGGAGGGGTGCGAGACACCAACCCTCACAGACAACATGTTGCATAAAAAAGAACAGACCACACTAAAATTAACACATGAATTCTAGGATCAAACACAGACACACTGCACATAAAACATAAAACACATAAACATTACACTCATGTGTTTTTCAGTTATACTGTCAAACTGGCCACCAGCTGATTCCCCCTTGTTAATTTATTTGGTATCTATTAGTTTATTTGGTATCTATCACTAAATTATACATTGTTAGGGCTGAACTGCTAGATAAATGCCTCTACATGGTAAAGCTGCAGTTACTTTTTGTGTTTGTCCCCAGTCTTAGTTCATTGTAATTCTTAACTGTGCTGTAAAACAATAAATGGCTTATTTGTTACTAATGATCTGTCAGGATTGTTTATAGCTCAGAGGGTCTGTGGTTGACCCATTAAGTCAGAGATTCTAAGTCCTCAAGAGCTACAAAAACAAATCATTTCAGGATTTGCACAGGTGAGTTGATCCTTTTTTTTGGGGTCAGTAATTATCCCACCTGTTTCTACAGACAAAAATCCTGAAATCCTGACCTGTTGGCAGCTCGAGTATTGGAATTGTAAATTCCGCAATATATATGATCAGATCACTGTGCCCTTGTAGACTTGGGAGACATAGAAATGAAATTGTATTGTGACATTAACTAAACTGCGCCCACACACTCTCCTTAGAGATGGAAGCAGAAGATAAAATAGCAGTATAATAATACAGACTGTGGAGTATAGATGAGGAAAATTCTAAAGACAATTTAAGCCACATTTATAGTCCTTGTTTATATACAATATCCCCCCTGTTTGTCATGAGTGGGGGATAGGAGAGCTCTGTGCCATTAAAATCTATAGTTGATTTCTCAATTTATTTCTGCTGGTAAGAAGAGTCCAATATACAGAGATTGTACAGAGGACGTTACAGCTGTGTCTTACTGAATATCTAGAGAAAATAAGAAGATACAAGTTGCTATATTTCATGCACTATACAATAGTAACTAAATCACACCTGCTGAGTACATTGTATCCACTTAAGCAGTTCTTGGTTCTCTATTAGTATATACAATACAGGGCTTTCCTGGCACACATTGATTTTTCCTCTGCATATCTTCCTGGACTCTTTATTACACAGCAACCGGCATATTCACTGAGGATCCTTATTGATTTTCCCCTCTGTGTATTATTCTTACAAGGCAGCGATAGGACAGGATTGATTGTGATGAGCGCCCCTTACTGTATGTATGAAATGCTTATCTTGTGATTATTAAACACTGTCACGTTCCTCCAGCACCAGGATGGATCTCGCAATTGTCTGTGTGGAAAGTGCTTGTAGTGTGAGCATTCAGGGCTGTAACAATGTAACTGTTTGAGCTATGTTTCCTAATGCAATAACTATTATGTATTAGAGGCTGTGTAAAAGGTCTCTTCTATTAACTAAACCCTTTTTTGGCCTGCGTTGGGTGAACTGATATAAAGCAATGCTTTTCTAGCAATAATCATCCCAGAAGAGTATATAATTGCTATAGCCTCAGTCAGATCAGAAGCACGAGGTTTGTGGGGTGTTGCAGTGAACCACGGCTGCTCCAAGCATATATTGAGTCATTGCTTGTTTAAAAACACGCTATTATATATTTATTTATATATATATATATATATATATATATATATATATATATATATATATATATATATATATATATATATATATATACACACACACACACACACACGTATATGTCTATAAAAATATATGTGTATATATATATATTCACATATGTATGTGCGTGTATGTATGTATGTATGTATGTGTATATGTGTGTGTGTGTGTATATATATATATATATATATATATATATATAATATATATGCACACACAATTGCCTCTCCTTCTCTAGGTCATTATCTTCACACCCATAGTGAGTTTATTTATGGCGCACCTACACATACAATGCGTGCGTTCACTGAGGTGTGAAAGGGAGATTCCACGGCTCAGAACTTGCACGACCGAAAAATAAACATTTTATTCTTAGATTTAGCCAACTCCTACTATAACCATGTACGACGCTGCCACAGAAGGAACTAGCTCACCTCTTGCTGAGTCTTTAAATGTTTATATATTTGTCCTGCAATATGAAATGCCATTTTTGTGGACATTGTGAATGACTTGGCAGATCTTTGAAACTATCTCAAAGTGATAATGTATATCTTGCCCGTTATCCAATGGCGCCTTAGAAATCAATAATAGTAATAATGGTAATTGTCTCTAACACTCTATAGTTTGCATGGCTCATGTTATATTTTACAAATAGATTTTGACTTTAGTTTTAATTTCAAATTGAGAATGCAGCATAATAATTACATACAGTAAAACAGTCTCAGACCAGGTTTCAAGAATATCATTTATTCAACACAGTCAATGGATAACTGCATAATCAATAAGGTTTGATATGCTGCAGCACTTGGAGGCATCTGTTCTGCAGCCTGTGGCTAAATAATCTGATTTTTTTAACTGGTTGTAAAAAGTAAGAATTACTAATTACTTCTGTTCCAAATCCCTGGGGTTTCCGACTTATTGTAACCTATGTGGAGCTGAGTGACATGAAAACTGAACATTGATCATTTACCTGTAGGATTAAATGATCTGTATTACAACATACAGTATTAACCTTTTCATGACTTCTATAATTCCTATACAAGAGAGTAGAATAAGTGTAAATGAAACATTGCATTGCAGCTTCACTTGTCCCTAGTACTGACCGGCATTTTAATTCTTCTCCTTTAGGTTGGAGAAATCAAGGCTCATGCCGCAGAATGGAAAGCAAACGTAACGGCCGAATTCAGAGAGACGCGGAGGCGGCTGAGCGTAGAGATCCACGACAAACTCCAACGAGCAGCCACGATCAGGAGCATGGAGCGTAGGCGACTTGGGCTTGACCAGCGAGCCCACTCTCTTGACATGCTCTCCCCGGAAAAACGTTCAGTCTTTTCGGAATTGGAGAACGGGCGTTTTAAGGCTTCATCCCAGGAAAGCATCAACAACAAGCCCAACAATCTAAGACTTAAGGGGGTGGAACAGTTCAACAATTTACATGGACAAGGCCTCTCGGAAGACAATATCATCAACAAGTTTGGTTCCAACTCTTCGAAGCTTACAAAGAGGAAAAACAAGGACTTGAAAAAGAACCTCCCGGAGGACGTGCGGAAAATATATGAGAACTTCAGAAAATACTCAGTGGATGAAGAGAAAAAGGAAGACGAGGCCGACAGAATGTCTACCTCAGACACGGCGACTCTCTCCGACTTCATCCAGCACTCAATCATAGAGAACGGCTCAGTACCTTGTGAAACCAAAGATGAGGAGCATGAGAATAGAGCATTACTTGAAGAGCAGAACTAACAGGGCAACGTTGAGGATCATTGCTCCGTCATGGCACAACAAAGCTGTGGGCTACAATGTGGGACCGAATAAAGACATTTCCTTTCCATTCTGGAGCCCAAAGTTGGTCTGTACTTTGACTCAGCAGTAACCCTTGACCCCTTCTGTGTTGGAGGAGATGGGGATGCCGTGTGTTGCCTTCCCCTCCAACGCAGAAGGGGTTAAATCTTTGTCCTGGTGTGAAACCGAAAGCCGGCAACAGTCGGTCACTTTAGAGGAGTTTTCGAGACATGTGCCTTATGCAGACTTTTCAATAAACTGGAGCTCTGTAATCTGCATTGGTGGAAACTTTTACTGTGCCATAAAAGACTGCCAAAAAAATTCCCCACCCCAAAAAAAGACAACAGCAGCTGTAATGACCACAAACTCCTAACCATGTTTGGCCGAAGAAGATAACCGCGGTCAGTTGAGCACTCCAAGAGATACGAAGGTGGTGATGTGTTTGGCTTTATGGTTCAAACGTGTTAGGAAGCATTTCTCTGAGCTAGAAAATTAACATGTTTTATGCATTTGTCGGCACATGAGCAGAATAAGGAATATTTATGATATTTATCATCTTTCTAACCTCTCTATCGAGCCAGAGCCACCATGGCTGGTAAATACTACATCAGCACACTCTACAAAATAGCCGCCCATCAGCTTTTTAACCATAAACAAGCACTGTGGCAGTAAACCGTGACCAGTGAAAATACTATAGACTGTGACCCACGCCCCAGCGAAATAGAAAGATGTCAGTTTTAAAAGCAAATTGAAAAGTTGATCGCGTGTGTTGATTTTTTTTTTTTTTTTATATATTTATCTTGCAGACACTTTATACTTGCTGAAGTCATTTCAGCTCTTGATGCTGTATCACAGGAAAGCAGCGAGCGCCTTGCATGTTGTTTGAAGACGCCTCCGCGCTATAAGACTGGGATAGACCCAAAATGTAGGGATCATGGGGATGTTCATGTACAATTCTCAGGGCTTTGTGTCCCTTCTTTAAAGCAAAGGATTTTATGGGCACTGTATTTAATCACCCAAAAAAACACTATCCAGTCGAAATAAGATTAATTGTAGTGTGGTTCGCCAGGAATGAAAGATCCAAATGCTTACCGCTTTGTGCCATCTTCTTTTGTAACTTTTTAAAAGTATTTTAAATGTTTAATTTGTTTGTTTGCTCTTCTGCATTGCCTGACAGGCCATTTATTTTTAAATCAGTGTTTCTCAACAATTTTTCTATTACAAGCCCCCCGAAAAAAATGATGCAAATCTGCATTTCCTGAGGATATTTTATATTGACACATATTTCTGTACAATACACAATGTTTTTTTTATTTAGAATATATAGGTATTAAAGTTTTCATGGCTTCTTTCAATTTTGTATGGGGGGCATGTAGACCCTACATTGAGAAACTCTGCTTTAAATCCCCTTCCCCCATAGAGCCAACTGTGATTTAATATACAAATGAATCATTGAGTCACTAGTATTTTGACTGCACGTTAATTATGTTTTACAATATGTTCTGCATATCTGGTTTCTGATGTCAATACTGTTTAATGGTAAATTGATTTTTTTTTAAAGTATTTGAAGAGCTAGCAAGGGGTCATGTGACTCTAAAAGTTGACGATGAAATTTCAAATGTTTGAAAATAGAGTGGGAAACATAACTTCTCATGACCTGCAGGGGGTGCTGTGTTCTGTGGTGTATTGAAAGGGCTTCACTTATTGCCTGCTCATGTTTCCGATACATACAGCGCCACCTGCAGTCCTAAACACGCAGTGCACCACATTAGCCTTAGCAAAATGTTTGCAATGTCATGAATAATTTTTACTTGCTGTTTCTCCCAGCAAAAAAAAGTTCATGTTAGCTGTAAATATGCCTCTAAGGCTTTGTGAACCTTTCCTGTTAAATCTTAACGTTGTTTAGGAATGACGTTTATTTGGTACTAGAACAGCAATATTAACCACAACATCACACTGTAATGCCGTACAGAAGAGAAACATATTGGGAGAGAGAGAGAATTTGAAAAAATGAATGGGAAAACAGTAGGCATCATTTATGTAGAACAAAACGGGCGCGGTCCATAAGAGGATTTGGCTGGAGTAAAGCTGGGTACAGACCTATGTTATTATCGTGCAGATCACATAATTAACGACCATTTGGTCAGATATTACAAGATCATGTTTTATTGTAACCGAAACGCATCGTATCTGTTGATTTACTTCTCTAAACTTGCTAATAGTCACAATCAACAATGGATCGATGTCCGACAAATATGGCAGTGTGTACGCACTCACCACCAGCAGTGTAGGCAGATATCTGTACAGTGTACAGAGTCACCATCTTTTCAGCAGATGGTTATGAGAGATGAAGATCACAGATCTGAAGGTAAATCGTGTAGGTGTGTACACATGATCATCGGGACTTTAAGTCGTTGGTAAAATCGTTATAAAAGTCTCATCTGAAGTAAGATTACATAGGTGTGTACCAGCTTTAGATGTTCCTTGTAAACAACAGAGTATCTTAGTTTTGTGATGCATTTCAGAATTCGTTTTTAGCCCTTTACACTCTGCAACAGGGATTGAATGTCTGCGTTCTAAGCTGTTATAATGTAACGCATTTCGCATTTGTACTTTGAGAAGCACATTCCAATCTCTGCTTTGCCCAATGTAAAATTTACTTCAACCGCACTTACCGCATGCAACAAATACCGTCCCAATGTCCCGTCTCTCTCATGATTAATGTAAGTCATTAATAAGACTAAACTAAGCAGTATTTTAGCAGAAACTCGTGACGGTTTCCTCTATTGAAAAGGGTGTTTTTAAAGTGTTGTAGGCCGGAATTTGAGGTGACTTTTGCACAGTGTGTCTTAAGATTTTAGCACCTAACTGTGCACCAGGGCGCAGGTCCGCGATGCGGAAGCGCTCCCAGTCCATTACTCTATTGAGAAGATGTTATGTCCATGCAGACTGTACTGTTTGGCAGTTTTGTCTTACTGGAGTCAGGCTCTACGTTAAATGAATCATCTCATAAAACAGTCTACTCAGCGGCCGGTAGCTGCATTATTCACCATTAGTAATCCCCTCCAAGTAGCTGCATCTTATCTTCTACATAATTAAGGTTTCCATTAGACGCTGGGATATTAATTATAAACACAAGTTGCTTCTTTACTGTGGCCCTCGTGGATGAATAACCCACGCAGATCTTTAGGATGTCCCTGTTGTATAGCAGTAGACTGAATTATTAATATTTACATTTATCAGACCCCAAATCTCACCGGCAGTGCAGGTGCTTATTTTCTATGCATAGAGGAAATTTTGAAGTGATATATTTGGGAACCGGTTATGTGAGTTGGAATCACACAATCAATTAGTCAATGTGTATAATTTATAGTATATCCAATGCCTTCAGGCCAAGGGCATGAGGTTTAAGTTAGTCCGATACCCTATACTTAATGTGCTAGGTATTAATTAAACCAGTGAAATTCAGATGTGTAATAATATGTGTAATATCACTTTAATGGGAGAACCCATCAGAAGCTAAAGACGGGGGGTGATATAACCAATGAATACTTGAGACCAATGACAAAACGTGGCTGGTGTTTACGTTGGACAATGTGACCCAATTTACTTTCAATTAGTTTTTCATATTTAATTCAGTTTATTTGCATTATTTGCCTGAGTAGAACTTTTGTGGTAAAACTTTTGAAAGTCTATTTTCTAACTTCCAATCCCTTTTGAGATAGTAAAACTTCATATAAAGTACTGGATTCTGGTACTGACCTTGAGCTACCCCCTATCCTCATCGCAGAGGGCCACACAAGGGTTTCTGAATACCAGAGGCAAAAAGGTTGCAACAACT
The DNA here is from genome assembly GCF_038048845.1 of Mixophyes fleayi. Classification (NCBI taxonomy): domain Eukaryota; kingdom Metazoa; phylum Chordata; class Amphibia; order Anura; family Limnodynastidae; genus Mixophyes; species Mixophyes fleayi. The sequence goes on along the minus strand of NC_134413.1, from coordinate 3,204,245 downwards.
TTGTGTATTTTAATTGAATTGTCTTATTCTAAAGGAACCTTTCAACAGTTTCTATAAATGGAACAATCTATAGACGATATACCTGACATTTAGATCATGCATACAAAAAAATAGCTTGCACTATCTCCAAATATTTTCTTTTTTTAGTTGTATTTTGGCCGGGCTGTTAGTGTGAGCTTCCTGTTTACTCTTTTGTTGTAAATTAAGAAGCATATTTACATTGGGCAGACTGTACTTGTTACTGGCACAAAGCTCAGAGCTCAGAATGATTTGAACCCTGACCATTATTTATCTCTCCTCTTTCTCCTCCTGCACATCATTCAGTCATTCTCACTTAGAGGTAAGCGCAGGTCATGGACATTATCCTGCACCGGTACATAATGAACAGCGGGCTGCTTGCAGTAAGTTACTATGACTGGCGGCCAACACTGATCTGCAGATCCCAGCAGACTGCTCCGTCATTGGCTACTAGTGCAGGCTAATTGCATCGATTAGCATCATAACTCTGGGGTATATTTTTATAGATGCCACACTGGTTTCGGTGATATATTTGCACATTTTCGTGGCTTATAAATAATTAGAAGCATCCAGGTGAACCTGTGAATTCTCTTTTCTCTTAACATAAGCTGCCACAATCACACACTATTCTTGTCACACCCAATCCCACAAATGGGTCAAAATATACCAAATTCCAGATATTTTTGAAAAAGAGATGTGAAGTCTTGAAGTGAGAAGAAATTAAAGCTTTTATCAATTTTTGTGGGACGATAGAATGGAAATTGAAAACCTACTATGCAAAGCTTGCTTGTAATTCATGTCTACCTGTGTCTAGTGTATATCTCAGTGCGTGGAAACACGGACCGCTGTGGTACAGACTCTCTGTGTTTTCTGTTAAATAAAATAATTTCTTGAGGTCTCTGGGTCACTGAGGACTGTTTGGACTGAAGTGTCATACGAATCCCACGGAATAGCGAGAGTCGTGTTCGTTCCTTTCTACACAATGTCGCAATTTCACTTTATAAATGAATTTCACCATTTCAAGTCAGCGGCGAATGTCATTTCTCGGTCTGGAAACACCGAACCCAGCTGCAATTTCTTTGGCATTTCACAAGAGACCTTGAAGGAAGTGCGACTCGTTGAAACCAGTCTGTTTATCCCTTGCAGGGGGCAGTTGCCGGAGACCTCCCCTCGTTATGTGGATGAGGCCCCCGCTGAAACGAGAGACCTGACCTCTCCTTCTGTCATGACTTGATAACTTGTCTGTTGATATGTTTTTCAATCCACCTGTAAAACAGGAGAAACATTGTACGTTCAAGAACAAGGACGCTGAACCAGGGAATGATGTACAGAACGCTGCGTTGCACTAATTTGCTCGGTCTGCAGCAATGTAAATGGACACACTTGTCGAGGTGAATGGTGTATCAGATGATGAATGATAAAAGACAATACAGTACAATGTAACCAAATCTCAGTCTGTTTCTTCCGTCGGTATAATTGCTTTCAGATAAGGGTGCAATGTATCACATACAAGCTGGGTTTAGTTAATACACTGGTTTCATGATCTGATGAGCTGCCACTTTAGACGTCAGCCTATACACAGGAGGACGGGGCACCACATCCATGTCAGTTACACCTAGGTGACGGACTAGTTATGCCAACTTACCCAAATCATGCCGTTGTGCCACATACACTTTTTGTAACATCCAGAGGAAACTACCTGGGTGTATTTTCAAATATCAAGTAAAGATTTGTTTAAAAAATAAAATAACTTTTCCAATGACCATAGGCAAACCGAGGGGGGAAGAGGGGGGCGGGGGAGTTCCTAGTACCTGGAAACCCCCCCCCCTTCCCTCCAAGCCTGGGGCACTTTCTAATTGAGGTGAACGGACCCTGCCCCTGCTTCACACTGCTCTGCTTGAAAAGGGAGAGCTGCGTGCACCTAATAGTAGTGCATGCAGCATTGTATATTGTAGGGATAGGAATAGTTGGAGAGCAGTCAAACACTGTCTAATGTTATAGCCACGCCCCCATGCATGCTGGTCACGCCCACTGGTGGCGTGGTGTGGAAACCCCCCTCTACAAATCCTGCATTTGCACCTGATGACCATGGCTCGGTGTCCCAGTATATATTTGTTCGTAAGTGTACACGCCCTCATTGAGGCACTCGCCCAGAATACGCATAAATGTCCAGAATCACAGAAATCTCTATGGGGGCAGATACCTGCAGCCACTGTTTGGGCACGAGCAGAGCGATTTCACACAAGATGCGCTCTGCAAACTACTCTCGCTCTGCATCCGCCAAGAGCGTCTATATTTTATGGCCCAGCAGCGTAAAATTACAGATATATGACAGAAATCGTTCTGAACCACATTATGATCAAATCTCTACAACTGCATAAAATACACACAGAACAAATCCATTTTTGGATACAAATGTATCCATCAAAGGCGCACAGTCACAAATTTATTTATCCTGGATGCATATAATGCATCTGCATTATATATGAGACTCTAAATTAAAGCCAGATAAGTGTAACGCAGCATTGGTCATACAGACAGAATAACAAAAGATATTATGGCCTCTATTAGAGGAAGTACGGAGGAACGAGTGCAGCATTTCCTCTCTTTCCTCCATATTTGCCTCTTGGACACTTTGCACAGCCATCCATTGGGGGTGGTCCTGGGGGAGGAGCCAGGGCCAAGCGAGGGCGGGCCCAGCTGTTTATGGGATTAATCATTACCATGTGGCATGTTGCGTTACGCTTCTCCCTCTTTTCTGCTCCAAAATTCACCATTTCTGAGGTGCTGGTGGCCGTCCAGCTTTTTTTTTAAGCCCATATGTGTTATATATAAAATAACTAAATATAACATATGAATCCCCACATGGAGTGCTGGGGCTCTCTGTATGTTAGTTGCCACATCGAGCCCTAAGAATTAGTATTAGAAATAGTTGTATCGTGACCTCTGACCTGCACACTGAGCAATGATGGTACTGAGCGACTGTCCTGCACACTGAGCGACTCCTGCGCACAGAATGCGACTGAATACTGAGAGTTGCATCAGGCATACTGAGCGAAAGTAGTACTGTGCAGCTGTGCATACATGCACTATAATGTCATAGGCAGTGATACAACGGAGGTGTAAATAAATATAAACAGATACTGATAATAACATTCAGGATTTGACTATCACCAGACAGGGAACATTACATGCAGGATACAGAACAAGTGGCTCCGTCCAGATGTGCGTCTGTCAAATTTAAATTAAAAGACAGCGAGATTTATGACAAAATGCAACAAAAGAAAAGTATCACGTTGGTCATGCATATTTATTTATTACTTTTATTTATATTTATTTTATCACTGGGCACGTTACATAGAAAACTTACAACAGGTCACAGAATATGCCTGCTTTAGACGGGCACACATAGAAACATAGAGTTTGACGGCAGATAACAACCACTTGTCTGCACATATAATAACCTATGGTAACCTCAAACCCTATATGATCCTTTATTCTTGTAAGGATATCCTTATATCTATCCCAAGCATGTTTATATTGCTGTACTGTATTACCCTCTACCACCTCTGATGGGAGGCTATACCACTTATCCACTACCCTTTCTGTGAAGTAGTTTTGCAGAAGAGTATCCCGGACTGTAATATGAAGATGCTTGTGGCTAAATGGATATATGACAAACACTGCAGGATTCAAATTCAATTTTATTTTTTAGTTGGCAGAAACATAGCGGCAACATGAGGGACGTCTTTCTTGTCACATCGCTGGCGCTGTCCCTTTTATATATATTCTTATCTTGGTCACACAATCCGTGTGCAGCTTCCATTCATATTCAACATTTCAAACTTCAAAGATGTAATGTTCTATATACTGAATGTCTTCTGCATGTGGTTACTGAGCACTAAACAGAGTAAAAGATACTTAGAAAAGGTGTCATTTTCCTCCCAGGCTGCCCCCAGAATGGCGAAGGAGAGCTCACGGGAATTATAATTAGTGTATAATTGTTGGTCATGAAATAGTTATTAGTTTGGTGAGGTCTCTGTCACACTGATGCATTAACAGAGAGCTGTCAGACTTAAATGCATTGATGGTCTGCGTATACTTCTGGCAAGCATGGGGTTAAAAACATCATGCAGATGACTGACGCTACGGAACCTGCTGGCGCTATATAAATAAATGTTGATGATGTTGATGACACAGAGATGTTGTGTAAAGGAACGAGGCAGCTGTGACTTGGAGCTCAGGGGGTTCTGCTGCAAGTTGTGGGAGAGCTAAGAATTGTATTACACCAGCTTTACCTCATGTTTTACAGAGCCAATGTCATGTTTCTGGTGCGTAGGGATTCCTATGCCTAGGTCACCCCCCCCCCCCCCCCCCTGTGGTCACACAGAGAAGTGCCCCCAATGTGTGATCAGTAAGAGATTCGGCTGTCTGTTCTCACCCCTCAGAAAGACACAAGCAGACGTCGGAACAGATGGCGAATGAAAGGAGCTCGGAGTTTTACAAGGGCACAGAATCAGTGACAAGCAGAACATTCTGATCTACTGACTATTCTCATTTGTCTTCTCTTCAACTTCAACATTTGAAGCAATGTTGCAACAAATCATCATCATCAAGAGTTATTTATATAGCGCCACTAATTCTGCAGCGCTGTACAGAGAACTCATTCACATCAGTCCCTGCCCCATTGGAGCTTACAATCTAAATTACCTAACATATACACACACAAAGAAAGAGAGAGAGAGGGGGGACTATGGTCAATTTAATAGCAGCCAATTAACCTACCAGTATGTTTTTGGTGTGTGGGAGGAAACCGGAGCACCCGGAGGAAACCCACGCAAACACAGGGAGAACATACAAACTCCACACAGATAAGGCCATGGTTGGGAATCAAACTCATGACCCCAGTGCTGTGAGGCAGAAGTAAATGCTTTTGTTGTATGATCAGGCAAATGGTCGACATAGTCCTAGAGTTACGCTGTAACGCTAAACATACGTCCTTTCTGTATGCAGCCTATGTTGGAACGTGCCTGCCCTCTTCCGTCACCCATTTTCAGCCGCAAACACATGCAAGTGTTTTCTGGACATGCACAGAGTGAATCATGCAATCTATACTACACGATTGGGCAAATGTTCAACTCTGCATCATTCCCAAAGTGTAGACGTGAAATGCGTCTTTACATTCACAATCGCGCTACCTGACACTACAAATTTCAAACTCCTGACACTACAGAACCTGCGTTTATTGTTCATCTAAATTTTTCAGCTCTTTTCTTCACATTTTAATCTATTTAGATTCATTTATATCTTACAATAATCATGAAAGTGAGGGGACATTGTTTGAAGTGCGTCTAGAAACACAAATCTCTGAGCGGATGGAAGTCCATCTGCAGGGAGGAAAAAGCTGCGCGTCTACCCCCAAAGCAGGGAATCCACCGGTCATTAGAACTTTTTCCACTTCTTTATTTCATGGAGCAAAACAATGTATAATTTTCACTTGTCAGTGCAACTTAGACACAGTCATCTGTACCGAACAAGGGATGCCCGCGATACGACCAACTCCTTCAACGGACGGTGTAAACCATTGCGACCCCACAAATGCCCCCACATTGACCGCAAATCCATGCAATTCCCTAGGTGAAATTGCACAAAAGTAGGGACATGATGTCATCGAAGAGCGTTAGTGCTGCAGTTTGTAAATGACCCTTATGATCTAAGACATATTTAGGGATACATGTTTGGAACTAGTAGTTAGGTAGATGGGTTTTATTATTATTATTATTAATTTTTATTTATAAGGCGCCACTAGGTGTCCGTAGCGCCGTACAGTGACAAACAAATTTACAATACAAGGTGAGACAGCACAGTACAGTAAACAATAAGCACAGTAACTCAGTGAGCTCAAAGCACAGCCAGAGGGGCGGGGGAGGGGAGATGGGAAGGTCCCACATACGGCGGAGCCCAAGAGGGAGGGCACGGATGACAGGGAAACCCCCAGAGTGGAGAGGAGGGAGCAAGAGGGGACGGGGAGAAGAAGGTCCTTGAGGAGGAGGGCTAGGTAGCTGGAGAGCAGAGTTAAAAGTGGTGAAGACAGGAGGAGAGATGACCCTGCTCAAAGGAGCGTACAATCTAAGGGGTGGGGTAGACAGACAGACAGAGAGAAACGGGGTAGGGAGGGAGAGAAGGAGGAATGGAGGATAAGGATAAGGGAAGGGGAATGAAGGGGAAGAGTCAGAAGATAAGGTAGGAAGTTAAGTGGGAGACTGGAAGGCTTTAAGAAAAAGGTGGGTTTTTAGAGCCCGTTTGAAACTGGACAGATTAGGGGAAGTTCTGATAGAGGGAGGGAGCTTGTTCCAGTGGAGGTTTTAACTCCATGGCTAATGTGTCTTTGTCATGTAAATGTCTAATGATACAAACCAGCTGGAAACTATTTATTGTAGCAATTCTTCGAATCAGAACAAAAATTCAATGGAATTTCTCGAAATTTAGACTGATTTCAAAAACAGAGCTAATCTCCAGCAAGGAAAAGATGTCATATCTACTTATCCTAAAAACAATAGTCCTTACAGCCTGCCCTATAGATTTACTCAATAATACCCGCTATATTTATTGCAAGTTTAAATAAAAATATAGCAGACTCCAGGGGGGTAAATGTATCAAGCTGCGGGTTTGAAAAAGTGGAGATGTTGCCTATAGCAAACAGTCAGGTTCTAGTTATCATTTATTTAGTACACTCTACAAAATGACAGCTAGAATCTGATTGGTTGCTATAGGCAACATCTCCACTTTTTCAAACCTGCAGCTTAATAAATTTACACCCAAGAGTTTTATGCACAAATGTTTCTGTTTGGAAAGTTGTGATATAGGGATTGTAAGAATGTTCTATTGATACAAAGAAATGAAGCTTTGCATGTTGTCATCTCTCAAACCATCATTTTGCATTTCTTGCGTTTTCTTGTAAATGCATGTCAGATAAGTTTGCCGACGTAAGATAGTTCTGCACTGCCCGGACTGCATGTCTCATTTCCTGCTGATTCTGAGTCAGCAATTCAGGAAAGAGAAATCAATTTCAATAATTTTGCACTTAAGAGGTTGTAG